>NW_021703774.1:61174443-61439820 GCF_005190385.1 Monodon monoceros | reverse complement strand
AGCGGCACTTACCAGTTTACGAGCCACTTAAAGTTGAGGGTATGCATTTCTTCACAACCTCTTCAGCATTTGTTGTTTGTATTTTTTTGCTGATGGTCATTCTGACCGGTGTGAGCTGATACCTTTTTGTGGCTGGATTTGCATATGTCTAATAATTCCTTATATTAAGCTTATAGCCATGTAAATTTTTTGTTTTGTTTTTTAAAGAATGAGTACATCTTACCTATTCAAATGGTTTCTTGAAGTATGTACCATGTTGAATTTTTTTGGCCATTACCTCCCTCAACACATTTTGTTGTCCTGTGTCATTTATAGCCCTGCAGTCGTTATGAATACGAAGTGTCCTTTAGCACAGGTTTTAAGGCTGCTGTTGTGGCAATCGGCCACAGGGCGGCAGCATTTCTACATTCCCCACCCTGGTTACTAAGGAAACAGTATTTTCCTGGAAGTAGTGTTCCTTGGTTGTAAATTAGAGTGGAATGTGCCCGGATAAAGCCCCAAAGCTTATGTCTCCTAACTTATGTTTGTTATTTACATTTAATTTATATTTTTTATCGGAGTAATATTCCATTGTGTACATGGACCACTTCTTTGTGCTTTCATGTGTTGATGGACATTTTGGTTGTTCCAAGCCTTGGCTATGGTAAATAGTGCTGCAGTGTAGGATTGTCAGCCTGTGTCAGTAAAGATGTTAAATAACTAAATAAGACATTGCCAGAAAAAAACAAATCTGAGAAACAGTTTTTTCCCAGCTGAGTTGCCCTTTGGGAAATACTGAAGAGAATTCTGCAGGCTGAAATCAATTTAATTCAGACATTACCAACTAGCCATATAGAACAGGAAAGGGAAGCTTTATTTTATGTTAGTTTATGTCTTTATGTAGTAGTTATAACTGTAATTTGTCTACTTTTTTGAAGTAGAGTTGATTTATAATGTTGCATTAGTTTCTAGTATACAGCAAAGTGATTCAGTTATACATATATATATATATTGTTTTTCATATTCTTTTCCATTATAGTTTATTACAAGATATTGAATATAGTTTCCTGTGGTACACAGTATGACCTTGTTGTTTATCTATTTTATATGTAGTAGTTTGTATCTACTAATCTCAAACTCCTTATTTATCCCTCATCCCACCACTATTTTTTTTAACTCGAATAAAACTAACTGATAACTTCATTCTGTCTTTGATTTGGATCATTAGACCTTCATTGTTATTTAATGACAGTATTATGGGACAAGAGGAGATGACTGCCAAGGGTATATCTCTAAATCAGCATTTGCTAATGAATGAATGAAAATAAAACACTGTCTTTTATTTTCTATCTTCTTTAATATCCTGGAGTATCACCTTTTATACTATAAGAGAGTGGTTATTTTTTCAGGCAGGTGGCATGAATATGTCAGTCCATTCTGGAGTAGGTAACAGAGAAAGAAGGGTGGGAACTATAGTGAAATGAAGAGTGAGGTCCCACCTAAAGCTATCCCCATGCCATTTGTCAAACAAAACATGCCTTCTGGGTGGAATTTGACTAAAAAGCAGGTTAATGTGCTCCTCGTATTCAATTCCTAGCCCTTTCATTAAATTACTCCTAATTATTATAGTGGCCAAGACCTTGGAATTTACTACACTTCTGAGGCATTATTTTCACTTTAGTTCTAAGATTATTTTCTGCCTCATGTTGTTAATATATTATGGTATAGCTCCTCTAGTTTTTATTCTCACATTTTCTTCCTTATTTCTGTTCCTAACTTTTTTCTTCCTGTCTTTCCTACTTTCCTGCTGTATCCTTCATTCTCGCTCTTGGAATCAATGCAGTCAAGTCATGGCTGTCTAGAATGCAAGGTAGAGTTGGTTCTCTTTCAGTGTCACACTTCAGTGAAATGTCTAGAGTTCTCTTGTTTGCCTTTTAAGTACATTCACCTGCAGTTCAACTTCGGCTATAATTTTTATTTTTCTGCATGTTGGTATCAATTGAATTAGGCTAATAGCAGACTATTCTGACCACAGCATTACTAAATATGTGTAGCAGGTGTGTGCATTGGAGCCCAGAAAAGTAGAAAAGAGTAAAAACATAGAACGGTATGAATAAGGAACTATCACTTTGAGATTAGATATAACTAAAGTTTTCATTTATAATTTGTCTGCTAAAATTCATTTAGCTTCTCATGCAAAAATCATCAGATTCTTCTGAGTCTTCTATGACAACCAAACAAAAAAATCTAGTCATTTTTCAAAAGGAATTAACTGATCTTCTGGATGACCAGTACTAGGTGTGTATCTCATGTTAAAGATGATAGCTGTCTGGTCTTTTACCCTCACTTAGACCTGCTATTGAAACATTTTCATGCCTTCTGTACCACAGAATTATTGTTGTGTAATATAGGATGCCATAATCTGCCTGCTAGGGTGTTAGCAACAGCATAAGAGCAACCTCCTTGGTTTGTCTGTTTTCTGCTAGAGCATGTTGCATCATTACATTGTCAGCTAAGGATATTTCTTAACACATAGCCAAAAGCATATTTTTGCCCGTCTCATTGCATTATAAATTAAATGTGTTATTTAGTTGGGGAGGTGAATCTTGTACCATCTGTAGCAACAGGGTGATGGGAATTTTAGTCCCACCCAGAATATTAGTGGTACAGGATTTTTGTCTGTGACATTAAAATTCAGCATCTTTACTAAACCTGACAAGCTGTGGCCCAAAAGAGGCAGTGAATATTAAATATCTCAAAGAATAGTATTACTAGTGAGTATTTCCCACTAGTGAGTATTAAATATCTCAAAGAATAGTATTACTACAACCTTTCTGGTGCCCAGAAACTTTCTGTTTCTTTGCAACCACGTAATTATGGCAACCAGTAAAATTTGATGCTGAGAAAGGTTGCTTGTTATGACTGGCTCTCTCATCTCCAGATCTCTCAGACTGATACGCGAAATGAGTTTTGTTTCAAAGAGTTAGTGTCGTTTTAGAACAGACGTTATCAGTCACTTTATTCAGAAGCTTCCTCTCTTTTATCCAGAGAAACCAGGGGAAAATTGTCAGAATGACAATGATTGTCTATATTTAACTTAGAAGAGAACATGTTTTCTGTAAATGTAAATAATGGTCAGAATAATCTGGGATGTATTAGATTACAATTTAGAAGATCTAGAGTCACTTTTTCATCATATCTTTCGTCTTGAAATCACTTTCATCATCTCTTTGAGAATTGTCAATGTGAAAAGGAATTATACTGATGAGGTACGGACATTGTAAGTTAGGCTGAGGAGGCCAATGAGCGAAGTCCTTAAGAATTTGGATTTGAATTTCAGCCCTGCCACTTAGAAGTTGTTGAAGTTTCTCTAAAACTATTTCCTCTTCCACCTAGGAATCATAATAGCCCCCCTCCCAGGGTTTTTTGTGAAACACAGGGAGAATGCACCAAAAATGATAAGCATAATGTCTGGCACGTAGTAAGCTCTCAATAAATGGCAGTTGCTATTATTGCTAGAAACATGTATAATAAACTCCATGTAGCCAATGATCAGTTATCCCTGCAAAAACGAAATGCAGAATGCTTGGGCTACTGAATTACACCAAATTATTTAACAACACTATATAGAAAATCAAACAACTTTTCTTCAATAATAAGTGTAATACGTCCTTCATTCTAAAATTTTTTTTAAAAAATGTCCTGTTGGCTAAAAGAATTTCACTGGTCCAGTTTTCTTGTCTCCTTTCATTTCCTCTTGCCATCCTTTAATCAAGATACTCATAAGCTCTGACAGTCCAATGTCAGCCGAGATGAGGTGAAAGAAAGACAAGGAAATAGCCTGAAGAGTCCATGAACTCAAAACTTGTCCCTGGATAATTAAGAAATGGAAATGAGCATATCTGAAGGATTTCGTTGTGGTTTTCTCTCGTTACACTGTTGGACAGAGTACAGATTTTTTCCCACTAGTGAGATTTTGCCATGGCTGAAGCTGATTTTTGCTATCATGATACCTGGAAACCTAATTCCTGGCTGGACTTTCTCTAAACACCCTTGTTAGCATCTCAAACTATTTCCTCTGGAAAGAATGTAAAGCAGATTCAGGTGTTGTATGTATTTACAATTTGAAGGCCCAAACATTTTATTTCAATAGATTTTAAAGGAAAAAGAGAATTACAAACATGTTTTAAAGATCCATCCAAAAACCATTTATTTAGCGGAGACTGCTCCAGACTCTGTGCTGGGGTTGGCATTGAGAACACAGCCATAGTGTCAGACCTCAGGGAGCACAGAGGACAATCAAGTGACAGCCCATAAATGCACTATTGCACACAGAGAAACAGAGCTTATAAAATGGGATATGCTCTGTGCTTCTTTCTAAATTAAAGGTAACATATTCAGAGGAGTAATTTTGAAAAAACTACACACACACACACACACACACACACATACATATATGAAGACCTTCAGTACTTTAGATAATTCTATGAAAGTTAAGAACAAACAAGCCATTATATTCCATTCTTCTTTCTCAATTTTTTTTACAGAGAAACTCAGAGAAATATTTTTATTCTGCTGGTTTAGGAGAGGGTAATTGAATTTTAAGTACCTTTTTCTGCCAGCCTTAAAATCATATCTACCTATGAGAAAATGATTGTCCAATAATAAAAAAGAGAAAGAATGATAAAAGAAATTAGTCAAAACTTTAAGGAAATAAAGGTTTAGATTTTTTTTTTTTAAGTTTTTGGCCGCACCCCCACGGCATGTGGGATGTTAGTTCCCCGACCAGGGACCGAACCCGCACCTCCTGCATTAGAAGGCAAAGTCTTAACCACTGGACCACTGGGGAAGTCCCTAGATTTTTGTTTGATAAGCACCATGTTCCATCTTGATTAACTGACTTTTTATTTTCCCTTATAAAAAACTTCTCTGATTATTACATATGGCTTAATTGTCCTAAAATAATGTCATTATTGCAATCTTCCCATGAGGGATTGTAGTGTGTTTATCAGACACGGTAGGAAAGGAAAAGGAACTCCACTTATTTCTCAGCCTGGATTTCAGCTCACATTCAAGAATCCCTCTGCTTACCTGGCCACCTTCAACTTGTAAATCCACAGATTTTGATATGGCGATGAGCACTGTGGAGTTTTCAATTGTGTAAAGTGGGAACACAGCCCATTGACATCATGCCCAAGATGGTCAGTACATGGTAGCTATCAAACAAGGGTTCTTGAAGGAAGAGCTTTGTGTGGCCATCTCTGCGTGTCAGGAAATTCAAGTGTACATTGCAAAGTGATTGCAAGTGATCCTTTACATTGCAAAGGATCTCACTGGCATTTACACAGGTCAACCAGGGCTGGTAGAGGCAGGATCAGGAGAAAGGTGTGTTTACCCTCATTAACCCTAAAGGCAAAGGACTCAGACCTTGAGTCTTGAGAGAACTAGAGATTCAAACTTATTAGTAAGATTAAGATAACCTAGTAAAGTGAACATCTAGATTTTTCCCAACTAATTGGGGTTATATGTGAGTGTATCTGAGGAAAAGTAAATTTTTATAATAATTATCCTTAGTTGTTCCACAGCACTCTCTTAGTCTTAGGATATACCATTCAGTATTTCCCTAGGCAACTCTAAAGCTGTCCTCATTTTTGATATGTGTATATATACACACACTATAAATAAGTTATGTTATATATATAAAACATATTTAATTTGAAGTGTACAGTTTTTGACTGTAAAATAAAGAAGACAAACTAGACACGTCAGCTAATGAAACCGCAATTAAGAAATTTTATGATGGGCCTAATCAAGTGAGTTCATATAGCCCATGTTTCAGAGCAAGAAATTAGTTTCCCTGTGTTTGAAACCTGGTCCTATGAATTAATAACTATGCAACCTTGCCAACATGCCTGAATTCCTCTGAGCTTCAGTTCTTATCAGCTATAAAATCGGATAATAATTAATACTGGACTCATAGAGTTGCTTTGAGGGTTAAATAATGTAAAACATGAAAAGCACTTAGAACTCTGCCTGTGAAAAAGCATTTCGTGAATGTTAGCTGTTATTATTTCAATGTGCTTACTTTATAAAGTGCTTCTCATGACATAATGGTATGTCAGTACAATTAAGAGTTTTGCAGTTGTACGTTTTGATAGAGCATAATTCCTGGTGCAGAGTTGGCATTCAATAATTTTGCTACATATGGGTGAAAAATGACTAAAGTATGCATGTGAAATATAACAATTATTAATATTTATAAATTAAGAAAATATGTTGACTAATACATCTTTTTGAAGACATTTCAATAGTTCAGGCTATTTTAATATATACTGACATATATAGAATTTTAGTAAAGATACATGAGTTTGCATTTGACATTAATTTCCATCTTCAATCTTATTTTAAAATTTTGTGCATTCAATTTTTCAGAATTTGAAAAAAATAACAATTTTACGACTGTTCACTGTATTATGAATCTTATCCCTAATATGTTTTTCCCATGATCTCACCACTTGGATAATTAAGCCCAAAACAGATAGAAACGTTAAAGCTCATACTACACAATGTGTTTTTTTCTTAGTATACCTACTACAGGAATAGCCATGAATTCTACAGTAGCAACCAAAGTTGGCTATTAACTTAAAAGTGGTCATATTCATTCTTCTTATGTCATTAATTTAAAGAATCAAAATCATAAAGTATAAAGGGACATAATTTGCTAAAATAGTTTTGAATTTTGTTATAAAATATTTTAAACTTACTGAAAATTATAGAAAATACTGTCACAAATACTTGTGTTCTTGCTATCCAATTTTACCAAATCGTAACATTTTGCTATATTGGCTTCAGATTTTTTTTTAAGTATATATATATTACAGGTACCCCTGAAGTCCTCTGAAACCATTCCCCTGTCGTCCTGAGATAACCACAAAATAGAGTTTAACGTCTATAATTCCCAAGCTGTCTTATGATATTAATGTTTGTCATACATATATACAAGTAGACATAAATAATTTACAGTATTATTTCATGTAATTTTAACTTTATATCATGATAACTTACTATGGGTTTTCTTCTGCAAATTATTTGCTCAAGATTTTTTTTAAGATTTATCTATCTTGATAAATGAAGGTGTATTTCGTTTAATTTAACTGCTGCTTAAATTTCATTGAATAAATATATCATAATGTATTTATTTATTATATTATTAACACACTATTAGAAAAAATGTTGCAATGAATGTTCTTTAACAAATTCCTTTTGTACATGTGGGAGAATTTCTCTAAAGTAGAGGTGGAATTAAGTCAAAGTGGAATTTTCTGGGTACTTGAGTGCATAAACTTCACTAGACATAGACAAATTTACCTAAAAAGTATATGTACAAAGGTATACTTTCTGTCCACAGTCTATGAAAGTTCCTGTGTCTTTGAATCATTGCCTATACATTTCCCCAGAATTATTTGCACTTTGTGCCGAATGACAAAATTGTCAAATCCTACTCTCTTATTTTGTACATTCAGATAGGTTCGTTGCAAATGAGAATAGTGCTGCTTCATTTCTTAAATTGGATTCAGTTCACAGTGGCTGAAATGTGAGGTCTTAGGAGACATGAGCTCAGTGGTTCTCAGTGGTTCTCAGTGGTTCTCAATCTTGAAAATACTTTAGATTTACCTAGATCATCTTTAAAATTCTGATGCTCAAGCCTCACCCCAGACCTGTTAAGTAAGACTCTCCTTGGGGGTGAAGGGCAGGGGGATGTGGGTGCCGTGCTAGTTGCCCCACCTACAACCCTTGGAACTCAGATCCCAGAGTGATCCTAATATGCAGTCAATGTTGGAAATTATTGCCCTTGTGTATGTCTGATAAAAAAGAGAATAAAGCCAGAGGGAGAAAAAAAGATACTTGGCAGTAGACCCAACTCTAAAAGTGAGTGGTGAACTGGAGCTTGATTCTTAATAGTTTTATCTAGAATGAATAAGTAAATTAGCATCTGGGGAACAATAGTAGGTATTCCAGAATTTGGCAATGCTTGAGACCAGGAATATAACAAGAGTTAGTCTGCCGACAGTTGAGAATAGAACTACAGGTCCAGGGTCAGGATGCAGTACCTTTAGGGTAAGGCAGTTTATGAAGTCCAGGCACGTGAATGGAACCCAAACAAGTAGATTTTTTATCTAGGCAGAAAATTTGGAAAAAGCCAGTGAGTGTTAGAGAAAAGCTTTGCCTATGTGGGCACCATTGGCTCATAGCAAATGGCAGTAATTCCAACCCTATTAGCTGGTTGATGCCAGTTATAAATGTTTGGTCAGACTTAATTAGAATAAGTTTTGAAAATAAGTTATGCTTAAACGTGTAAGGTATAAGCTTCTAACTGGTGATCAGAGGGCATGGAAGAGTCAAGGATAAACTGAAATGCCCCAAGTTATAATGAATGAGGAAAAGTTTTGATTTGGTTCATCATTTGTAACATAAGCTATTGACATAAACCAACAATTTGTATTTAATTAAGATTATTTCATAACTAGATTAAGTATTCTACTTTACCAAGAGTGTCAAAATCTACTATAAATATAAGGTAACACGGGCTTCCCTGGTGGTGCAGTGGTTGAGAGTCCGCCTGCCGATGCAGGGGACGCGGGTTTGTGCCCCGGTCCGGGAGGATCCCACATGCCGCGAAGCGGCTGGGCCAGTGAGCCATGGCCGCTGAGCCTGCGCGTCCGGAGCCTGTGCTCCGCAACGGGAGAGGCCGCAACAGTGAAAGGCCTGCGTACCGCAAAAAAAAAAATAAATAAATAAGGTAACAAACGTTCATGGAATCTCAGCTATAGCAACAGCCATTTTTCATCCTTTCCTCAGTCAGTACAGTTATTTCAGTTTTCTATAGAAAAAAATGAATTGAAAGACCATTTGGCTTTGCTGACATGATCAATTGCAAAACTATTGGAAAGTTAAATATCAAATTATTTATAGGACATGAAGATATTGACGTTAATGTATAGTTCATGTAATTATCTCACACATTCAGGAGAGATTAAGATTTCTAAAATTGTATTCTAGTTAGAACACCTAAAAGCTTTTCTTTTAAAAAAAAAATACCTTAGGGAAAGTAAAACTAAAGGCATCCAAGATATTTTTAAATTGTCATTGTGCATTCAACTTAAAATACCGTTTAAGACATGAGTATGATGAGACGATTACAAGGTGATTCAAAACAAAATACCTTTAAAAGTCTGCATGCCCTTCAGGTTGACTATGAAGTCATCGGTCAAGGTAAATAATCAGGGTAATTCTTTCTTTTTTTCCACTTCAGTGCTGAGTACAAGAGAAGGACTAAATATGTTCAGAAAAGTCTTAATCCTGAGTGGAATCAAACAGTAATTTATAAAAATATCTCCATGGAACAGGTATGCAATGATTATTTTCTATATGACAGATTCAGGCTAATATAAGAATAGTGATGACAGAGTTATTGAAAGATTGTGATTCATATCAATTTTTCCATACAAACAAAAAAAAAATATAGCCAGTAAAAGGAACTGGGTGCAGTTCGAAGATACAGTGAAAGAAAATGTGCACATTTTGACAAAACAGCTAAAAAATAAACAAAATGAATAAGACTAGTGGGACATTTTCCACTGATTATTTCAAAATTAAATATTTCAATAGACTGGTCTCTATTTATCATATTTTGAGGGAAAATATTTTCCAACTAGCTGTATTTTGACTTTCATAAACAAAGAAAAAATAAGATTCAGATGCACTGAAATGAATTACTCCTCCTGGCAACAATTTAGGGATCATCTCTTTTCTAAATTGAGGCTTTCTATGGATCTAGCATTGTGCAACTAAACTGTACGGAAGAAAGCATGAAGAAGACTAGTGTAAAGGATTATCATAACAAATAGATGACTCTAAGCAAAATTGCATCAATGTGTTTCTGAAAATCTTCATGTCATAACTTTGTATCAATAATAGAAAATAACTGATGGTTTATAAAGATGAATTCAGAGAGAAAAGAATACAAATAGAATAGGAAGAAGACATCCATGAAAACAATTTACAAATGAGTTGTCTTTCAAAATGAGGTTTCTAATTTATCCTTTGGGAGATTTCTAATTTGACTATGAAATTGAAGCTGGATATAAATTATAATCTGGGTTCTTGAATTTAAAATAAGTTAAATTTCACCTGCAGAAATAAGACAGTGCTACTAATGTGTTTTGGCAATTTACTGAAACAAAAAACTATAATCCAAATACTTTGAATAACCTAGACATTTTTGCAACCTATGAATTTCATGTATTTAAAGAGTATATGTAGATTCTGCTTGGTACTTTTAATAACGGGCAGGGGTAGAATAACAGGAAATAAGTAAAAATCACCCTTTTTTTTTGCAAAATAGTGAGGTATCTTATGATCAAATACTTGGTTGGACCACAAAATGATTGACAGTTTACATAATATTGAATGTAAGTATACAGTTTTATATAAACTTAAAGTATTTTTACATAAGCAGAAAGAGTTCAAGGAATGAAAATATAAATGAGTCTATTATATGAGTATAATGAAAATTTATGATGAGAAATGAGGTTAATGACATTTTGATTTGAACTGTAGCTCAAGAAGAAAACACTGGAGGTGACAGTCTGGGATTATGATAGATTTTCTTCCAATGATTTTCTTGGTGAGGTGAGCCTATGGTTTCCTTTTTTTATTTGCTTCATTATAAACCATCAATTAAATCTTTATGGAAAGCATATTTCTTAAGTGTATAAGATAACTGTTTCTGGATAAAATTCTTTGGTGGATAGAATTTATTTACGAATGACTCTTTGAATAGATGAATAGCAACTGGAGAAATAATTTTCACTTTACCACTTGATGTACTTTATAATTAATTTGCAAGATGAAATATTAATTGTTTTGATTGAAAGTTATATAATCGTGCTGTGAATCCAAATGATTATGTAAAAGATTTGAGATAAATTTATTGTAATATAAAATGAGCTGGATTTTTTTCAAATGCATTTTCAGGTTATTTAATTGCTATTCCTCATTGCACATATAAATGACTTGATATGACATTTTACATTCTTATTTCTTTTAAGTGTCCCACAAAAAAATCTCAAAATATTTTAAGAAGCAAAACTAGAAGTAGGAGAAAACAGTAAAAACAATTTTTATAAATTCACAAGGAGTGTAACCTAATTATGAAATGTGTGGCAGGATGGTCAGATTCTGTGATATTTTTCATCTATCATATTCCAAAAATACATATTTTGTTTAGTGATCTTTGCTTAAAGCAGAAGTTATGAATTAATGTTAAAAAAATAAATCTCCAAAAATATATAACACCTAGAAAATACAATATCCTTTTGATAGAGACAATAGAAAACAGTTGAGTAGTCTAGGTGACATGAGGTCTTGTTTGGTTCCTACACTCTGTACCTCTTTCCCTTCAAAACTAGATCATTTGAACTTCACCTGCAGGCTCCATGCGGTATAGCCACTTGGACTAATCTTGGTCTTAGGCAGGACTACTCTAGAGTATGGTTATATCTGATTTATTGTCCTATTTCAAAAAGCTGATTTATTGAAGTCCTTATAATTTATTGTTCTCATGAACCTAAAGCATATATCCATTTTGTGGTTTGATTTTTTAATATCTGCTCAAATTTAAGATGCCAACTACTGTAAAATGCACCATTGTTTATGTACCACTAAGAAAGAAAACATGTTGCCAATTAAACCATGACACAGCGCTTTCTTATTGTAAACTGTTGGTAATATCTCTGTTTCAAATGTGAACTAAAGTATGTTTTAAAATAGAGGGAATAAGTTAGTAATTGAAAATTAGCCATTCTTTTTCATTTTTTCCCTCTTGTAACTAAAATCAAACAATCTAAAAAAAACACTAGCCCAGTTTAAGAATATAACATGTCCATTTAACAAAAGAAGACTTTATTTCATAAAGAGATTGACTTGTGACTCTACCTTTTTGCATCATCTCCAAATAATTTAATTAATAGTCAGATGTCATACAGTTCGATTTAACCAAACGTTTATACAGCGTCTGATATGCACAAGACATTCTCAGTATCATGGGTGAAGAAAAATGAGGAAGACCTCATCATCCTAAAGGTTATACTATACCCTTTGACTTATGTCCTTGAATAAATTTCAGATCACAGAAAAAAACAACAAATGAATTACAGCTTAATCCATACATTTTATTCACTTACTGCACTTTTTTTGAGGTATTGATTGATTTATCTAGCAAATCTCACCTCGATAACATGCCTAGGTGATATCCTCTCAAAGAACAAACTGAAAGCATTGATCATGGCAAGTCCCATTCCAGTCAAAGCAGCCAGCAGTCCCCAAAGCTGTCTGTCATCAAAAGTAGAAGCCATGGTATCTTCCCTGACCTATCCAAGGGTAGGAGATATTTCAAGTAGAAAAAAAACTTTTGTCTGTTTGTTCACTCAGTATCTTCTTGAATATGAGTGCCTGTATATTTAATATCTTTTGAAAAGTATTATATTGGGAAATATTTAATATAATATCATGCAAAGGTAATGGATATGGAATCAGGAGAAATGGGCTTTAGTCTCAGATCAGCTCATAATTAGGTTGATGCCTTTGTGATCTTCACCTCTCTGGTTCTCTGTTTTTCAACCTATAAAATGGAGGAGGTTGGGTTATATGAGCTATTGGGTCTTTTTCAGCTCTCAAAATCTAGGTTAATATGATTTTATAAAATACATTGGGGTATTTCATAAAGAAAACATAAAAATCCTCAACAGTTCATTGACTAGACATAATCATCATTACCATTTATGCATGTTTCTTCTGTTTAAATCCCTATTTTTTCATATGCATATTCTTACTCATAAATCATATATGTAATATATGGACAAAACAGGTTTGCATTCTGCTTTTTAATTATATAAAAAACATTTTCCTCATGTCATCAAAACAATTGGTATGCTGAAAATTACTTAAACCTTTCCTAAATGGTGCATTCAAACTAATTCTATGATTTTTTTTTAACTACTATTATTATTTTTAAATTGCAGCATCGTACATTGGGTTTGGCAATATGCACAGCTTTCCCATTGGAATGAGCTTTTCCTTTGGGAGGTTCAATAACCAGTTATCCTACAACACAACAGTAATCTTCATCATAAAATGAGTTACTGCCTCTGTGAGGGAACCATGTAGTATGTTTCCAGGATATGCTGAGCTATTTATAAATATTAAATAAAAATTTTTATATTGGATCTGAGTATTCCTTCCTTTTCGCCAATTCTCAGGAAGTACAGCAAATTGAAAAGTGGTTCTTTACAATTTGGATTGGAAATGCAAGTGTTCTAGGAGATGAAAAACTGAGGTCATGTCCAGGAGGCCACTGAGTTGATACAATAAACCACTGACTACAATAAGTGCTATAGATTACTTATGAGTTGTATAGATCATTTCTGGATTCCACTTAGCCAGATCAACTCTGCACTAATTAACATTCTGGAAGATGATTGGTATAAAGACCTCTCTCTCTATGACTACCACAGTAAATGTGTGATCTTATATATACATTCTCTAAAATCACCTGAGATGATGATATAATAGTCTCCACTTCCATGTGTCCCAGTGACTCACACACCTTCCTCCAGGAATTTTACTTAAAACTCCTCCTGCGGCAGTGTCAGCCTATTGTTTCTTACCTGGTCCCTACTAGAATTAGCAGAGTTGCTTGGTGAAACTATAAGTTAATATATTCATTTATATGAGACTACTTAGAATGTATTCATTCCTCTTCTCAAACCTCTCTTCTCAAGATTATCATCCTCTTGCCTTTTCTCCCAAAAATTGTCTCCCAAATGTTGAATCACACAGCTGTATGGTGAGCAGTTGAATAAACGCGCCAAAAAAGAAACAGAATTAACATAAATCTTAGGCGGTTTCAAATTATGTGAGACCCAGCTTGACAGGAGGAACGCTGGAGCAACTTTAACTCATGTTTTACCCTTTTGTAACCAGACATGCAGGTTCCCACCATTGAGAAATCCCATAGTAGTCCCGGTAGCTCGAAATCCTCATCCAAAGGCCATCTCCGCTCTCATGGACCATCTCGCGGTCAAAGCCAAACCAGCGTCACTCAGACCCACCTGGAAGATGCAGGGGCTGCTATAGCCGCTGCCAAAGCCGCCGTGCAACAACTCCGCCTTCAACCAAGTAAAAGACGCAAATAAATTCCTCAGCATGGCAGCTTAATGTTCATCTGTTGCCTTTCTTTCCTGCTGTCCTTCCCCATTTGCTTTGTTTTGTGCTTTCCCTGCTCCCTCTGTTCTCTGTCCCTTCGTGTAGGAACAGTATCGATACATAAATATGCTGTCTCTCATTTAGTTCTTTTTTGTTTTAATTTACATAGAACGAAATAAAACTGGCTGTTTCTCCTTTGTCTCCACCATCCATCCAACCTGGCTCATAGTATTTGGTAGCTGTGTCTGTGATGTGTGCAGGCAAAACTATGTTGTGTGTCCTTTTTGTGTGCACTTAAATATCCTTTAGAATACAGGAATTATAAGCACAAGTGGCTGCCAGTTTTCTGGGCATTACACCAAAAAAAGGCACACACATAAGCATTTTGAGCAGATTAGCAATGAGAGTCTCACCTCTGAAAAACACTAAAAAATTTTAGGCAGAAGAGTCATGTAACCAACAGTCAAGTTCTAGAACCTAGGGGAAATGGAAAAAACATTTTATGCTTAAATTTTTTAATAAATTATGCATGTGAAATAATGAAGCTTTCCGTGTGAGAAACTTTCTAGTCTTTTGGAAAAAAAAATCTAAAGAAAATAATGTTTCTTATATTCTCAAAGAAGTATGTAGTATTAATATATGTCTAAGCATATTCAATGAGGCCATGTTACCTCATTAAGGAGCACAGTGGGGTCCATTCTGTTGGATCACACTTTGTATAAGATACAAGAGAATTTATAGGGTTATTCTTTTTTCTAACCATTGGAAATCCTTTGGAAGTCAAGATATCAATTAAAGCATAACAATTCACCCATCTTAACTGCTGTAATTTCAATTGATAGAATTATATAAGAACTTAGTGAGTACAGAGACTTTAAAAATGTAGGGGCACTGTTACTTCCAAGAGGCATCAGGCAAACAACGGAGATAGATGAATGTTCTCCCCATCTCTCAAAGTCATCATTTCCAAAGAAACAGCCAGTTTTAACCCCCTTTAGTGCTGTGCATGTGGTGTCATTTTGGCATTTGAAAACACAACTTACTTCAATAGAGCAAAAGATCACTTCTGTTTGCATGAATAACATTCAAGCTGGTTCTGAGGATACATACTCTGGGTTTCCATTTCCCCCACACTACCACAGCGGCACATAAAAGCGGTCAGTCTAATCATGCCGGGAAGCAGCACAGACACAGCATAGCAGGAGTCCTCCGCATTCAAAGAACTTAGTCTGATAATCTGCCTCCACCAGCTAATGGCAACCAAGACCAAACCAGCTAGCCCTCAGGAAGGTGATGTCTGATGGACCAGTCAAGCCAGGAGGTGAGCAGAAATGCACTATTCAAAACACACAGCAAGAACATCCCCCAAATTTAAAGCCCTCATCTTTTAATTTTTAAAGATTGTCTAATAAAGTATGTTTATCCACTTTTTAATGTGCTTTTGTGGGCATGGCATTTCAGGACTTCATCATCACTGTGTAAGTCCCAAGATCAGTCCCATAATGTATTGACTACAGTGATTTGTATTTTTCTATGCACTGGGCATCTTTTGACTTTTGTTGGGAAATAGATTAACAGTATTCATACTGCAGAATGGAACGCGTGCTTCTAACCTAATCTGTTCAAGCATGACTATAAATATATTGCACTGTGATAAAAGTTTAAACTGCTCACAATTCGAGTTAGCATACCAGTTGGAATGTAGATCAGTTTTTGTTGAATATTATTTCAAGTGTAACTTTAAAAAAAAATTCAATGGATTTTGGAAATTCTTAGAGAAAGTAAAGGAAAAAAATGTTAATGCACTCATTCACCTTTACATGGTGAAAGTGCTTTCTTGATCCTATGAACACACTTTTTCCACTCATGTTTCCGTAGTTGTCAAGTGTATCAGATGTGTTGGGCATGTGAATATCCAAGTGCCTGTGTAATAAAGTATATTTATTTCATTCATAAACCACTGGGTTCTGAGACATTGTTATATGATGCAGCTTAAAATGAGTGTGTCAGTTTTTGCTTTCTCATTTGATTCCTTGCAATAGAGAATTTAAGGTTACTGCTTCATTGCTAGTGCGAGCTATAATGATAGAATATTGAGTTGCAGGACAAAGTTTCATGTCGGAAACATAAGATGTATGGGGAATTATTACCAAATAAATGTACCAGAGCTTACATAAACATGTCAATAAATAATGGGGCTGGGCTACTCTAGGCAATGCTTCCACTCTTCCTTTCTTGCACATCTGATCTACTTCACAATCTTCTCAGCTTTCTGGATAGAGGAAGACAAATCCAATGAGTCTTGCTCCGGACAGGCACCTAGACTTGATTCCGTGGCTTTTTTAGGAAGGAAATCTAGTTAATATCTGTCCCTATCTTGACACCAACAATTTGTGGAATTTTCCCCCAAGAAAGAATGCCACTCACTGCCAGTGACAGGGATCAAACCAGGGTGATTATAAACTTATCTTCATTGTAATTCAAATTTAAATTTAATTTTGATTCAAAAACATATATCAAAGAAAGGATTAAAAAAAACGATAGCAGTGTTTGCCCCCTTAAGTCCCTTCCAGCCCTAAAACACTTGATTCTATGATCCTGTACTTTCCACAAAACTAAAATTAAGACTTGTACTTTCCTATTGCATTTCTCTATATTCTCAGAAATTTCTTAAATTTAATATGCTTTTGTCCCAACTAATCAGATATTTAGGAGCAATTGAGGATGTATGTGGCAGTACAAAGGGCAAACCACTGTGATGTTCCTTGAATTAGCAGGCAATTAAGGAAACAGCTTAAATATTAAGATAATTGTGAATATGCATTTACTGAGCCCAGTTTATAGACTATCACCAAAACAGTTTCCCTTTTCTAGTTAGCCGTACTAGTACTGTCCAAGAGTACTTAAAATTCCACCTCTCACCTTTTTTTCCATCAAATAAGTTCAGTTGATTTCTTACTTCATTTTCTTACTGCAAATATTTCATAATTGTGAATGTTACAGTAGTCAAATGCTTATCTTATTTCACTCTATTTTTAGTGATCATGATTTAAGTATTCCTATGATACTTTGTCTGAGTTCCTAGGTGTGGGTCTTAAAATTTGCAGCAAAATGCATTTAACTCCCTTTCTTTGAATAATGCTCTAATGGATATTCTCATACATTTAGAATAGTTCTTCACATTGTGCAAAGTGTTTCATCACCCATTTTCTCATTTTGTCACACCTAGTGGATGAGGGATTCGTTGCAGGTATTTTCATTTCTGTTTTCTGAGTGAGCCATCAGAGAGTCGGGGTGTGCGGGTGGCGGCATGACTGATGAAGAACACATACCTGGAAATTGTCAGAATCGGCAATCTAACCCTTGTTTATGACTGCACCTAATAAGCCTTTGCTTTTGAAATACATTGGCTCCTGAAATACAAACTCTCCTGATTTCACTAAAAACAATTGTCATTTATTTATTTGCTATTTACACTCCAGTCCTTACAAATGATTAGAGGTTGCTAGAAATTATGGCAGAATACGATTTAGACTTGGTCTACCTACTTGATCCTCTTTTCTGAAGGCTGATAATTAAGCTGCCACAAACCAGGGAAGTAAAACCCTCCCACTGCACAAGCCAAGTGCAGCAGTAAGGAGGCTCTGTAGAGGAGGCTGTGTGTACATCTGCAGTCATTTCTATCAAGGGTGACGAAATTGTCCCTAAAGAGCTTTTCATATATATATGAAAAGCTTGTACTTTTCATATATATATATATATATATATATATATATATTTTTTTTTTTTTTTGGCGAGCTTTTCAGCAGATTTCTGCTTGAAGTAGAAGAAAATATAGGTCAGGTGAGAATAATGGAGTAAGCCAGGAGGAACTTTTTCTCTCCCTCCAGGGTTTAGTTGCATGCTAGGGAACCTGAAGGGAAGGATTTAGACAGTTTGTGCCAAATCATCCTGATACCTAAACAACTCTCTCTTTGTATTTAGAAATCCCTGGAAATGTTTTTTTCCAAGCCAGTTGGTTTGGTGGAATATAGGCCCGGCTGTTTTAGAAGGTAACGCCAACCAGGGAAAAGAGTTTCAAAATAGGTTGTTTTTTAAAACCATACCCAGACTAAAACAAATTGAAGTGTTTTTAAAACCTTGAAAATTAATTTAGTTGCCCTGGATATATTACATTTTATATATATATTAAGGGCATTTTTAAATTCCTGAGCTGTTTTTGTTTGATGCTGAGATTTTAGGTAAGCTTTAAGTTTAGAAACACTCATACAGGATGGATAGAAGTATCCCTCCGCCCTGAACAATAAGATGAGAGCTTGGAGAGGTTAGTAAGAAGATGAATCATTGACTGAGTTGTGTGAGGAACTATGACTGAAGGCCCCTTGTTGTGGCCGAATTGTAGGAGAAGGTCCTGAAGCTACTTCCACAGACCGCTGCTGGAAACTCCACTTTCCGTAAGGCTCCTTTGCAGCACCTGTCAAAAGAGTTTCCTATCCATATTGCCATGGTGAACTCTGACTAAGCCATCTCTCTGTGAAAGCTGCTGTCTTGGGCAAGTGGTATGGGTGGCTGGGTTGGGAAACAGGGCGGGCACTGGGAGTGGAGAGAAGTGTTGGTTACAAAGGCAGTAGCTGATCAGTGGTCCATTCTGTTCTGACCCGAAGCAGATGGTCACTTTTGATCAGAAGGAATTTGGTGTTCTCTGTTTCTGGAAAGGAGAGGGTTCAAAAGGGAAAGAAATCAGAATGAGATCATTTGGAGGTGACGTCTTCTGGAATGTGTGTAAGAGGTTAATAGAAACAGACTTAACATTCCTCGTTTCAATGTGTTTGTGCAAAGAAAAGAAAGGCAGCAGAGAAAAGCTTTAAAAAGGAAACTTTGGGTAGTTTAAAATAAAAAGAAAACAAACTGTAATGATGTGAACACAGCAAGTAGCCAGCAAAAATTTGAGAGAATCAAATTGGATTTCAGCTTTCAAAGTTTTCTGCCTATTTCTCTGGGGGCAAGGGCTGTATTTCTTGGTTGTCTGTGAAAATCAAAGTGTTCTTCTAAAGTTTTGGGTTTTTAAGCGTTTCCATATTTTCTTAGAAAGATTGGTTATGCATTTTAAAATCTTTCTATAGTCATTTAACATTCATTGCCAGAAATATCTGTGCTGCACATGCGGAGGCACAGACAGTAAATATATAGCTCTGAACATATGATACTGTCTCTTGTTTATGCACCTTCCTTCCCAAAGGTGAATTCACTGACATATCATCAATGGATACTTTTGTTCTTTTCTAGTAGTAGCCATGAGTGTGTCAAGCCATCCATGTAAAGAATTACTGGTTCATACTGAGGACTTCTATGTTCATTTCATCTGACATGAATAGCAGGACCAACTGGCCTATCTAAGTATCAAATTTGGCTTCAATATTGCTGTGCCTTTGTCACGTGATCTAACTATGGGCCTATATGATTGAGCGGGACTATTAATACATGATCCAAGAAGAGAAAGGCCTAATTTTTAACGTGTCAAAGTCCCTTAAATGCTATTTATGACATGTCTTTAACAAAGTTAAACTTACTTTTTTGATTGCAAATTATTTTATTTTAGGTGTAAACAAATTTATTTTCAAAAAGTTAATTTACCAAATTACCAGCAGAGAGCAGGACCCAGAGCAAATGAGACAGACAAGTAAATGCTGATGGAGGAAAGAAATGAGAAGCATGGAGCGTGAGAAGGCTGATGGGGACACAGTGCGGGACCACGGACAGAGGGCACAATCTGAGCTTGGGGCTGGGAACATTATCACCTGGGTAGGAAGGATCCTGGAACTGGGTGAAATGCCACCTGGGGAGAGGTGGAGTAATGCCAAAGGCTAGTAGGTAGCTACTTAACAACATTGCCTAATTCCAGATATCTATCCATGAATTACTTGATTTTTTTCCCACTTTTCATCCGAATGTACTACATTATGTAAAATCATGATATTTTACCCATTCTCTGTTGTGCAAGATAATCTTCGGGAGGGAGGGGGACATACGGGGATGGGATAGGATGAAAGGAATCTTTATGTATAATGAGTCAGAGTGTGAAAAATAGCCATTTTTATTTTATTACTTTGTTGAGTCTGTAAATATATATTTTAATCATTGAGGTGACAAAAAAATCTTTTGGATTTCAAGTGAAAACATTTCAGCAATATTTTGATTGGGGTATTATGGTTTTCAGATGTATAAAGAGAAATAATGTAGATAGAACCATAGCTTTATACCTCAATGTGTTTTAAAATACTGAAAGATAAAATTAATTAAATGATCATTTGAACAGAAACTAATCAAAATATTAATATTACAAATCAAACAAGAACAGATGAGTTTTAAAGAAGAAAATGCTTGATGAAAATCAGGAGGTAGGAATTCCCTGGTGTTCCAGTGGTTATGACTCCACACTCTCACTGCCAAGGGCCCGGGTTCAGTCCCTGGTTGGGAAACTAAGATCCCACAAGCCTCAAAGTGCGGACAAAAAAAAAAAAAAATTAAAACAAAAAGAAAAAGTCAGGAGGTAGGTCCCTATTTCTAAACATAAGAAAGACAATGGAATAAAATTTCTACTTCTACTTTATTTGTTCTTAAAAGAACACAGAAGCAAAATCTACTTTTCCTCATTAAGACATTTGAAACTAAAAACCACATTATTTTAAGTTCTATAGGTCACATTATTTTTTTTTCAGAGATCTTATAGCTTTTATTTTTATTTAAAAATTGTTTTTGAAGTATAGTTGATTTACAATGCTGTGTTAGTTTCTGCTATACAGCAAAGTGATTCAGTTATACATATAGGTCACATTGTATTTTTATCTGACTTTAGGTAAAATGAGGTCGGAGTCTAGAGAGAGAAAATGTAATTTTTATACTACACAATTCAAATTTCTTTCTATATGGATATATATATACTTTCTATATATACTTTTAGTTTGCTGTAAAGCATTCTCATCGCTACTGACGTTTTTAAAGTAAATAACTACTTTGGCTCCATCCAACTATTAATGTACAAGAAAATTGAAGAGACTTAATGTAGAGAAAAGCCGTTTGGGAAAGAATTTGCATTGTTTTATGCCTGCCAAATTTCATTATTTGCTGTAGATTTCTGTTTGATATAGTTTTTTGTGGGGTTTTTTAGGCAAAATTAGAACAGACAAGCAAATTTTTATGATACATATAATATTTAACTCAGACCTTATAATTCTAGAGTTGTGAAGTTCTGGATGAAACAAATTCTGATGAAGCTTAGAGAAATTAAAAGGGTGATGATAATAATAATAAATCTTTCCAAGTAAGGCATTAGAACTTGATTTTTTTAGTGCAGAAAATAAAAAATAAAAGACAGCATAGAATGATTGTCATGTATATACTGGTTTAAGATGATTGTCAAAAAAAGCTGGTGCTAATTGTTTCTTTTTTTTTTTTTCATTTTCACAGTTCATACCTCATTTTCATCACTGTAGATGTAGACCAGTAATTCTCAAAGTGTGTCCATTGATCCCTAGGTGTCCCAGAGACCTTTGTAGGACTCTACAAGGTCAAAAAATTCTTAAGACTCTTAAGATGTTATTTGCCTTTTTTACTCTCATTCCTTCCTTAGTGTGCAGTGGACTTTTCCTACATTTCCATGAGATGTCATGACATCATTGCTTTGATGACTAATGGAATATGTATTTGTTAACTGCTTATGTTAAATTTTTCTTAATTTTGAATATGATAAATATTGATAGATATAACTCACATAAAGTGAAGTTCTTTAAGAAATTCAACAATATTTAAGACTGGAAAAGGGGTCTTGAGACCAAAATATTTAAGAGCCACTGATTTATACCTGAGCACAATCGTAATTTTTCCAGTAGTCAATGATGTTGGATAATTAGAAATTTCTTATAAGATATAATTATCATATTTACCTCTAAATTTTCTATGACTTTTATATCTTGTATTGCATTTTGGAACCCCTACTTTCTTTTCTTATTTAATGTTAATTTATAATTTAAGATTGAGAAATGATTTTTCATTTTATATTCTTATTTTAAATATTTTATTGGGCATGATTTAGATTAAGTTATGAGTATATGCCCATATTCATTATTTACATTTGCAGTTTGACTGGTAAGTTGTCTATCAACTTTAATCAAGTTGTTCCTAGCATAAGGTAGAATGAGAGGGAGTATTATAAAGGTAGAACACATTTTATTTGTGTCCTTATTTTGGTGATAAAATTTATTGGAAAAACACTTATAAATTATTTGTTTCTTTAATCTTCTATTGTATTATCTATATTAGTGGTCCTATACATTGCAAATTCATTGTTGGCATAAATAACAATAGAAACACTGAAGATCATCCCTTTGATTCACATTTGAGGAAATGTTAAGTTTCTTACCTCTTACCTAATCCTTGATCCTTAATTTCAAACATATAATTTATTGTGGTTTTAAATAATTAAAGCTAAAAAGGGAATTCTGAAAATATGTATTTATCATTTATAGAAAATATTATCTGAATTACCCATATTAGTTGCTCATCATTTATTCACATTCATACACACATTTTTTTTTGTTTGTTTTGTTTTATTTTGTTTTGTTTTACACATTTTTTTTTAATGAATAGTATGTTTCAGAAACTCTTCAAAGTGTTAGTGGTTCTGCAGTGGACACAATAGACAAAAATCACTGTCCCCATAAATCTCCCATCCTAGTAATATTTATCAAATAACCTATTAAAGATATGTGGGAAAAATTTGAAGAATGACAAAAGCATGAGTTTTGTCTATCTTCAACTGAAATTGAAGTAGAACATTGCAATTAGTCATTGACTTAAGTTTATATGCACAGACACCGTCATGTTTAGAAATATTTGAAAATAGAATTATTTTGTTATTTGTTCTGGTATGATACTCTCTCGTAATCTTTACAGTTCACTGGGATATAAC
Source organism: Monodon monoceros (assembly GCF_005190385.1). Taxonomy (NCBI): domain Eukaryota; kingdom Metazoa; phylum Chordata; class Mammalia; order Artiodactyla; family Monodontidae; genus Monodon; species Monodon monoceros. The sequence goes on along the minus strand of NW_021703774.1, from coordinate 61,416,608 downwards.
CAAGTATAGGAGGAGAGAAAGTGTTTGAAAATGATCTATTTGGAGAAGGTAGGAATATTAATGAAATTAATTAGAGATGTTGGATTCCATGGGACTGGACATGTGTTTACCAAATAATTGTCCAGATTCCTCTTTACTTTATGGCCATTGACTACATTTGAATGATATGAAAAATAATACTCAGTGTTTGTTGTAGCATTAGCCATGTAAATCAGTATGCTATTATTAATTTGTATTTGTTTACACTGGAAATGTCTCCTTTGGGCAGGATTTTTACATAAATCAAATTATTTGGATTCCATTTAAAGATAACATCCTTGTTATCTTAGTATTCATGATCTAGGTGATCAGTTTCAGGATTATGTAAGAACATTTTTCAAAACTATTTTTATAATTACTTTCACTCAAACAGGACCGCTTGTTTTGCAAGCAAACTGTGAGAGACAATATTTCAATTTCAAAGGAGAATGAAATAAATATTGAAAAATTGAGTTGTCCTTGAAAAATTGAGGTAGATCTTGAGTATTTTTTTTCTTTCAAATATGATTCTCCTTACTATTAATCTTTTAAAGGTGAAGATCTTTATTGTGTTATTTAAAGGTAAAGATCTTAATTGTGTTAACATTTTTTTAGCACAAAACCAAAACTGGGTCCTTGATAAACTCTTTTGTTCATTCTATTTATTTGGACATAGCTGGAATTATAAACTAAACTTATTAAAGATAAAATGAATTTACTTTCTTTATGATGTCTTAATCAAAGTTTTATCCATTATTTACTGTGAAATTTTTGTCCCCACTTAAACTGTATTTATTTTAAGTGTCTTCTTCCAAAATAAGTTCTGAACCAAAAACCCCTTTAGAAAGGAAGACACACTTAAAAGGCAACATTATAGCATAAATGCAAGAACTATAGTACACTGAGCCATCACATATTGTATTTATGTAAGAAAAAAATCCTCTCTACCATGTTATTAAGCTAACTTTACTCTCATTTCAAATACGTGTTGTATTGAAGTTAATATATATGCTATTACTTTTGTTCCCTAAAGTGATCATTGATCCTATTATCTGTAAAGCTAGGGAGTGAATGGGAGACACCTGCAAAATGATGATGCATTAGAGCAAAAAAGATTGAACTGATTATTAAAATGTCTTGAAAAAGTCAGTTGTAAGGCCAATGTGGATGGAGAGGGAAGAGTGTGAACATGATCGAAAGCTTTACCACCTTTCCCAGGACATAGAAAATAGAGACATTGCATCTTCATCTCCCTCTCTGAAAGAAGCTACTATGTGAATAATATGGAATATCTTGAGGGACATATTTTGATTTTTATAAGTTTGTTATAACTTTCTGATATATATAATTATTTTTTCTGAGTGACCAAGCTCAGTGTTAGTGTTAATTTCATCCTTAATGACCCTGGGAGAGAGGTAATATAATCACCAATAGTTTTTCATTTAAAAAATATTTCAATGACATCCTCCCTTTCACTGACCCCACCCAAGGGTTTACAAAGGACTGATATATTGTAGAAATCAGAGTTGTCTATTTTAAATACTTTTATTTGTGAAAACTTGTAATTTGGAGGTATGTGAACACTCCTACAAATAGTTGTATTGAAGCTACCTATGCCATTCTTCTAGTGTCTTCCTTTAAATTTTTCCAAATTGGATAATGAATATACTGAAGTAAATTCAGAAAAAAGTATATTAAATTTCTAAAGTCCTTGTAAGATGCAACACCCCTTCTTAATACCTCTGGATGATAGTAGAAAACCTAAAAATGTTATTGCACATAATTCAAGGGGAAACCTACCAACAGTGCTGGTAACAGTGAAAACTAAAAGTTGATATTTTTCAGGGCTACATCCAAATCCAATCAACAAATGAGATAAAACTGCAAAATCTCTTTAGTAAATATAACAAATAAACAATGGCAATAATATAAGGTAGATAGATAGATAAATAGGAAGAGTGAAAGGTAAAGGAGATAAAGTAGAAAAGGTCACTAAAGTTAATACCAACTAGATTAAAGTTAAACTAGCTAAAGAACCAAAAAAAAGCATGCTATAATTATATAATTTCTAAAATAAACAGGTAGTTATTTCAGTTCCATCATTATACTATCGGAATAAACAAAAGAATTATTGATTGATTTCTCTTAATTTCAAGCAGTTGATCCTAAAATCCTATATATTGTATCTATGAAGATAATACTAATACTACATCAACCAAGTAATTTGGGAAATTACAGGTTACCTACATAATAAATTACTCCTGAAATATTTGGAAATACCTTTGAGCTAGACCAAAGATATAAAACCAATGGAAGTGAGGCTTCATACATTCCAAGCACTGACTCCTAAGGTAGGCAACCTCTCTTAATTTGAGACAATTCAATATGATAGAAAAGTGGATGAGCGCTTTTTAGTTTTGATTTGTGACCTGGAACAAGTCACTTAAACTTTCCAGGGCTTAGTTCTTCTATAAGTAAGATGATGGTTCTGGAACAGGTTGTCTTTAGAGTCCTTACCAGCTTTTAATTTCCATGATTACGCAATTATAAAATCATCTACAGTTCTGATCCGAGACTTTGCGCATGGTGCTGCCATCGTGTGGTAGGCACAGTGATAGTTCTGTATTTTTTAAGTATGTATATATAGTAGAGGGGGAAAATCAACAGAGCAAACATTGAAAACAGATGTGCAGTCAAAGAGACACTACCAGGTTTAATTAAGGTTAGCCACAGAGGAGTAATAAAATGTTTTCTAACCACCTAGCAGCCGCAGAAAATGAAGAGGTCAAAGAATAATTTAAAACAGATTGAATTGCCTCACAGAAAATAAAATTCGTTTACCTGAAATGCCCCCTCAATAACTGAGTCACAAAATTATTCAACATGCTAGTATTTATTCTTCTAGCATATAGGGACCCTCTCTGTAGGAGTGGACTTCTTCCATCACATATTTATATGATACATTCTTTTCTCTACTTGGTACTTAATAGTACAAATAAAAATTCAGAAAGAAAGTAGGCCCCCCAAAATGTAACTCTTTAAGAAAATGGCTCCAAAAATGTTTTTCATTATTAAATAAATCTCAGTTCTAATGTAAAATAAATATTTTCATATGTAATACACAGGTGCATAATACATGATTTCTGAAATTCTGATTTCAAGATTTGGAAAAATAAAGCAGATAGAATATTTTTAAATTGTTAATTTTGAAATCATAAAATTATGGAAAGTCATATTTAGTTTTAATGTTTTAAAATAATATTTTCTACAAGAACATAGAAAGAGAGACATTACACTGAAATATAAACCAGAGCTCACCACCTGTCTGTATACCAAGAGGTGCAATCAACCTAAGTACTAGTGTCTGTATTAGCACCATCTAGTGCTTCCCATGGAATGTTACCATACAAATTATTTTGTCACTTCAACTTAGAAATATGTATATAATATTCATGGTCTGTTATGAATTTTTTTAATTCACAAGTCTATGCTCTCCCATGTTTCATGTATTATCATTAAATATTTCTTTCAGTCAAACCAGTTTTGAGGGAATTGGGATAACAGAACATCTGGTTGAGTGATCACATTTTTATATATAGTATGACAGATTAAAGTTAAATCTCTGATTTTAAAAGCTACCAAAAAAAACTAGGTTACCCAAAATTTCATTGACAAAGAACGTGGGGTTAAAAAAAACCTGTATTGTGGTGTCTTTGATGAGATTTTTTTGATTTGTATCAACAGAACTGGATTAAAAATGAAAAAAATCTAAATCACTCAGATGTTTTAAGTTGTTTGATTAAAGGAAAGAATTATTAATATGTTATCATTATTATAATTTTACTATCAATTTATTAAATATTGCTTAAGCATATTTAAGGATTAAGCTTTTAAGAAGGCTACCATGGAGCAAACATAGGTAGGTTCTGTTTCCAATAGCCACATGAATGTATTAACTACAATTAAAGATAGAAAGTGACAATTGCCATAAAAGACAAAACTTATGTTCTATGAGAGTCTAGGTATAGAAGTTCACTTCTGATTGTAAAGATGAGGAAAATGTATGAAGCAGGTTCTATCTGAGCTGAGCCTTTCCGGATGAGTATAATTTAGATATGAGAAAGTGACAGGGTCACGGGAGGGTATAACAAAACTGGAAAGAAGAGGCTTGGCTAGAGCTCAGGAGAAAAAAAGCCAAACCATAGGGATTCAGAGTGAGTGGTCTGAATGGGCTTCAATGAAGGGTATACAAAGGAAAATTATGGGAGGTACATATGGAAATGAGCAGATGATAAAGGACTTCGAGAGGCAAACTAAAGAATTTGACTGAAGTCATGAGATGTCTTGAAATTGCATATGATCTGGCCTCCAATATTGAATCCTAAAAGTGCTTTAGTCATTAAGAAGTTTACAGTAATACAGATTTAGTTCAGTTTAATTGATTTGATGGTTTCTTATGTGGGGGCTGATTCAATTAAAAGAAATTAGCAAATAGACATGTTGTTTCAAGTAACTGAAAAAGAACTTTTAAAATATTTGGACTCTTAGCACCAGCTTATCAAAACCTCAGCATTTCTGTATTTTTAATCTCATTTTATGCTATGTATATATAGCCCTGTACAGGGAAGATCCACTCTGCATTTTAGTTTAAGTCATTTTCAGAAACGAACTAAATGTCAGGCTATCTCTATGCTTACATACCAGGTTAAGTATAAAAAATTCAATCATGCACCAGATGTTTTGAGATAATGCCAAATATCTAGACTCATTTGAATTATTCACCTACCACCCAAAATTTCTTTAGATTCAACATTACATGTAATTTTGTTTTGCAAAGATGTTAAGGTAGACTTAGACTTATTCTGAAATATGTATATGTTCCCTATATTTAGGTTTTTTTCTTGTAATATTTCTTATAAACTATTACTTGTCTGCATTTAAAATAGTGACAACACTTGCACAGGTTTTCCAAATGAAATTTCTATTGACCTAGGCAGTATGACAAAACTGGCTTTCCTTAAATTTATTTCTATCCTTGTTCCTTTTCTTTTACTATATTGTTTTACGTTCTGTTCACATTTCTCAAATTTCCCAGAAGAGGAATAGAACTAGAAATTGCATCAGGTAATATCAAAGTTTGCAAAAGAAAAGATTGGATATTTTGATATGTAAATAAGAAACATCATTTCTATAATGTGGATATTTTGATATATTGTGAGATTGCTCTGGGATTAAAAAAGTTTTAAATTAGTAAAGATAAATTGATTTTAAAATTAATGTCTATTAATTAAGGTTTGTCTTTGAAAATAGTATACTGAGATTTTCCAGTTGATGAAATTAAATTTTTACATTCAATATCATACTAAAAATTATTAACTATCTAGTAGGTGGATTATATAATGACAATCAAAAGGTATGATAGCTTTTCCTTGTTTACAATCAGTTGACTTACCTGACTCATTATGTGGTTGGTTATACAGTTTAATCTTCTTTATAATGTTCATAATTTTATATCAGTCATATTACCTTTACATTTTTTAACTTATCCTTTTAAAAGGTCTTTATCACTACATACATCAGCTGGGTTTCTTCTACGTACGTTGAAGAAAATATTAAACAAATATTATGGCTATTATTCTTTTCCTGGAAATCTAGTCCTATGAGTTACTCTTAATTCACTGGTGACTGGCTATGTAACAGGATTCAGGCCCTTTTCTACTTAGCTATTCCCAATTTATAGATACCTGATATATAACTGACTAATTATCAAACATTTCTTCCTTCTCTATTCTGGGAAAGGAATCCTACTATCACTGGAATAGATAGTATGAAAATTTCTGGTGGCTTTAGAGAAACTGCTAGTTCACAAATGGAAGGGAAGAAGTGAGGAAAAGCTAAAGCCTTTGCAAGACTTGATCCTGGCTAATCTGATGGTGAGTTTCCTGCCCTCAGATATTTCCCTCACAGTATCTATGCTTTTCACTTTATTTGGGTATATTGGTTAAAACTCCACCGGATTGTCATTGTGTTTTTATACATTTCCTTAAGAAAAATGTTGATAATTTAGAATCATTAAATGATTATCAACACTTTACCCAGTTGTGTGGATCTATCCAACTGCTTGAGAAACTCCTGAGTGAACAGGAGAGTATTTATGGAGGAGAGAGACTCTCAAGTACTTTTGAAGCCTAGAATACATCTAAAATTAGAAGAGAATCAAGGTGAATTCATTGTTCGGGACTAGGTGCGCTGCTCAATGGGGAACAGCCATTGACAATAAAGTCCTGAAGAAGAGCTTGGGGGTACAGCAAATTAAATCACAAGACAAAGAAGATTGAGTTACTGAGTTCCTGTTTTATCTCACTCCTCATAATCACAGTCTTATGAGGGGGGCTTTACTGACCCCATTATTTTCAAATGAGGAAACTGAGACCACCTAGAGTTAACTTCAGCAGGAGTTGGGATTCAAAACCAGATCCGTGTGATCAGAGCTCATGCTCTTAAACTCTGACCACGTGGCAGAAGACAAAAATTTCAAAAATTTGCCTAGAGAATCTCCACCCCCACAAAAAAAGAGGAAACACTTGCCTTCTTTTCTTTTCTTTTTAGTTATTTCTGAGATATACATTTTAAAGTAATAGCTAAAATTATATTTTATAATATTATACTAGGACATATAAGATTTTTAGAAATTTCATGTAATGTCTGAAACATTTATATTAACATATTTCCATACAAATAACCCAAAGAAAGTTTAGTATTAGTTGTTTTTTTTGTTTTATTATACTGCAGGTTCTTATTAGTCATCAATTTTATACACATCAGTGTATACATGTCAATCCCAATTGCCTACACTTGCCTTCTTTTCATTCCTTTTGCATCAGAATTTCCTCCCAAATCTCTAATCTAGAACTCTGCTAACAATAGTACCATTCTATTACTGCATAATTTATAACACAAATTCATAACTCTTCTATGGGAATATGGGTTCTTATATACAAAAAATCAAACTCATGGGTTATTAAAACAAGCCCCAGTCATAAACTAGGACATGCCTAAGGGGAAACAAATATTTTCAAATTTAAAAACCTGCTGGAGATAGTTGGTAGAGCTACATACAAACAAGTCCAGGATTTTCAGTCATTTCCTGAAATTATCTATTCTATTTTGCATCTTCACTTCTCAGGAGAAAAACAAATTACTGGTTATTAATATGGGAAATAATTAAGAAATTTTCACATATTCTGTCATTTCTATCTACCCAAGTCTTCCTCAATTCCTTTCTCCATGAAATAGCCACAATTCTTATTTGTTTGCCATATCGTTATTGCAATACTGTATAAAGAAATAACAATAATAATACTATTTAACTCAGTCTAAAAATCTGATGGTTGATTCCTAGAAGTTAATTTTTTTTTCTTTTATATCCAACAAAACCAATCAAGGGCTTTAGTGTTGCCACTGAGAGCTACTGGTTAAGGAAAAGAAAATGAAAGGCAGGTTAAGATGTGGAGTTCTTGCTAGAGCTGTTTCTTTACACACGTAAATGAAGAAAACATATAAGTATGCATTCGGAGATCAATGGGAGGTTCATTGATTGACTGTGGTGTTGATTCTTCCCACACCATGCAGCCAAGCCCACCAATCACTGGCCTGCAGAAAACTCCTTGTCCACTGGCTCCTCGGGCAGCAGCTTTGGCAGTGGGTATAGCGTGGACAGTGAAGGAAGCAGCAGCACTGCAGGGGACACTAATCTATTTCCTATTCCAAGGATGTAAGTGGTGGTTTGTTTTTTTTTTCCACTGGAAAATAACAGCCTCATGAGTAAGCTTTTCTTAACATTGAAAAGGAAATAACTAGATAATTATCCAAGTCTGAGTCAGTGTCCCTGAAGGACTTCAACTGTTTATGCCTATGTAAAAAATAGACTGTTCAGGAAAGATTGGATTAATTTAGTGAATTCTAAGCATGAATGCTGGTCACCACCAGGACTACTTAATCAGTACATTCTGTATTTAATAGAAAAACTGCTAAAATAATAATAACCTAGCTATGCCTGAATCAAGTTCAGCAGCAGTAATACATGGATGCTTTAATCGCATAATGCATAGATTAATTGATTTTGAATCAGGAGATATTTAAACATATTTAAAGAACTCATATATCACATTTAAAATAACACATTGGGTTACTCATATAGACTTTTCAACTATAAATTCCTCTACCATTAAAATGGAAGATTTTGAAGTGGATCCATATTTTCTAGAGCAAATAACAAGCAGTACATAGGTCCCCAAATAGATACTCTTGGAGTAAAGTTAATTTATAATACGTTAAGCCTCGAGAAAATCATATTGCCAATAAAATGCAAAACTAAAGCAGACTGTATTTAAAATGTGTTAGAATGGGTTTAGTCATATCAGTGTCAAAATCTAGCAGCATCCAAGATAAATCCAAGATAAATATGTTATCTCTATTCCAATATCAAAATCTAAACTTCCTGACTTTCTCCAGTAACTAGTTTTCTAAGTTTTCAAGAACACCATTGGGCCATGCAGCTCCAGGATCTAGCCCAGGGTGAGTCCAGCCTGCCGTCTGGTTTTGTAAGGTCTGTGAAGAACTAAAAATGGCTTTTGCATTTTTAAATGTTTCCCAAAAACCCAGAAGAATAGCATTTTGTGACACATGATAACTACATGAATTTGAAATTTAAGTTTCCATGTATTAAGTTTTATTGGAACACGGCCACACCAGTTTGCTTATGTGTTGCCTAATGTTGTCTGTGCTCTAAGGGCAGACTTGTGTAATTACAACAGAGACCATTCAGATCATTCACTGTCTGGCCCTTTGCAAAGTGAGTTTGAAGATCCCTGGTCTGGGCCCTTGTTAGAGGGTCTTTTTCATTTTCTCTGTTAAGTGAAACCATCTCTGGGAGTGGAACTTCTATTTCTCTTTGTTTTAATATCACGGTTTTTTATGAATCTTTTCTTTTGATCCCCAGAATAATTCTAATATTTAGATAATGGCTCAAGTTTATAAAAGCAAAATAATGGGGAAAATGTATTTGTAAGGTGAAAAATATGTTTATTTTGTGATTTTCAGGTTACATTTTTCCTACTTAAATTGACTAATTATTGGATTATCTGTCTATTTTTTCTGAGACCTAGGCTGTGGATTTAATAGAGTTATTTGTATTTAATCAGTTCGTTTATTATTAGCAGTTATTTCTAAAAGGAGTGTGATCTCATTAGTCCGCAGACCCTGATGATCCATTTTAACTGAAGAGAATTTCTACAAATTCATTACATTCCTCTCTCTCCAAGCTGTGAATATCATATAAATTTGTAAAGGTTTTGCACCACACATCACTTACTATCCTTCTAATTTATCTGTACCTTTCAAAATATATAATCTAACACTGATGGTAAAGTTATAACTTTCAGAGCGTAAAATACATTATTTCCTCAATATCTGAATGTGTGAAGTGGAAGTAGATTGGTTTTTTTACATACAAACCACATTTCAATTTTGCTTTTTCCCATTTTTCTGTTTCTCTTGTAAATCAAAAGCCTTTAAAACAGCGTAGGAGGCTATTGTTTTTGCCATATGAGCACAAAGAGAATTCTCTTTTCTGAAGAATTACAGGATATAAGTAAAAAGCAGTATTTGGTGGTTCTTTTCTATCTTTTTGTATCTAACACAGTTTTTCTTGGGCTAGCATAAGTGTTTAATAACTATTTGGTGATTGTTTAACAAAGACAAGTTATAACCCGTGCAGTCAGAATGTTCTGAGATGAAGATTATTTATTGGGAATTCAGAAAAATTGCATCCTTTATGACCCACAGTTACATTTCCTTTGTACTTCATTTAGCTTCACAGTGCTGCAAGTTTTCTGTATAATCTTAGAAATGTTCCTAGTACACATTTTGGCTAAATACCAAATGTTAAAATCAGTTTTCATTAGAAGCAAATACTGCAGCTGAATAGCATCATTAAAATATGAAATGTAGGCCTCAAGATCAAATAAAACTTATCCAAAAAATTTTTATTACAATTACTAAAAATTATACTTATTTTGTTAAAGTTTGGGATAGTATAGGATAGTAATTTTTCAGTACTCTCATCTACTCAATTAGCACTACTAAAACGATCCTCACTTTCAATTGAGTTTGGCTCAGTAACAAGATGTGTTTTGGCCCGCTCTGCTTGTATAGTATACTGCTAAAGGTGAGATTGCTACTAAGTTATTAAGCTTTCTCCATGTCTAATTCTGGCAGACAAAGTCAATTTTTTAAATTTATCAACTCTTTGTCTTGAATCTCATTGAAGTAATTACACAAATTGAAGTTTTGTGCATTGCTTAATCAAGACTTTTTTGTATATATTCAGATGCAAACTATATATAATTATATATATAATTTATAACATTTCTTCATGTACTTTATCCTTCACATAATCACTTAATAAAAATTTGTGTTTAAAACTTTGACCTAGAATTGTCGTCTTGGAACAATGTAATGGCTTTCAAGATAAAATGGTTTTGGAATTTATATCAGTTCCTCTTTCATTATGTGCAGAACCATTTCAGTAGAATGATGAGAGGATCTTTAGAGCAGTTTTCAAGTAAGATCTAATTGGAGTCTTAAGAAATAAGTATGGTTACATTTTCAGCTGGTTGGTCAAACTAAATATTTTTGTGAGAGTGTGAATGAATTGTAGTAAATACTGCTAAGTTTGAATTATTGTCTAGAAAGTATAGTATCAAGACATTCCTTTGTTCAAGCACCATTTTTAACACTTAAGAATTTTTGTTCCATCTTTTTTAATTTATTTATTTATTTTTTAATTTTTTTGCGGTACGCGGACCTCTCACTGTTGTGGTCTCTCCCATTGCGGAGCACAGGCTCCGGACGCGCAGGGTCAGCGGCCATGGCTCACGGGCCCAGCCGCTCCGCGGCATGTGGGATCTTCCCGGACCAGGGCACGAACCCGTGTCCCCTGCATCGGCAGGCAGACTCTCCACCACTGCGCCACCAGGGAAGCCCTATTCCATCTTTTTAGAACATCTTATATAACTACATATAAAGGCAACTTCCAAATCTTTTGTATGCCATGTAGCTTTTTCTCTGAAGAAATAAGAAAAGACCTATAATCTTTTGGCTGCTACATTATCAATATTCTGAAACCACAGTGCTCAAAGTATAATGAATTCTTCATCTGTTTGGCCTTCCAAGAAGTTTAAGGCTGAAATTAAAAATGGTTCACAGCCTTTGGCTGAATTCTAAAGCTGTTATGTACATACCTACCTATTAATAATTTATATTTATTGAATATTATGATGTTTCAGACACTATGCTAAGCACTTACATACATTTTCCATGTGATTTTCCCATAACAAAATGGTAGCTCATGTTACTATCCTTAAATTACAAAAGAAGAAATAGTCTTCACCAGATTAAGAGATTTACCTTACATGACGTAGAGCATAAAGTAGCAAAGCCAGAAGCAGAAACCAAGCTGTATGACTTCAAAAGCCAATGTGCTACACACAGCTGAAAATACAGGAAGGATCTGAAAGAAATGATAATCCATGTAATTACAATATTATATTTATAAATTATTCAATTCAAAATTTCCCTTCTCACCAAAGGATCTATACAACTCATCATAAAGTGTGAAGATATAAATAACCCTTCTCCTTCTTGAGTTAAAAATGGCAGAAAAAAAATTAAACAATTCTAAAACAAAATTTGAAGATTTCATGATGTTCATGTCTTTCATAAATGAGTCTATGAATAGGACACTGAATTTTGAGGTACTATGTTTGGACTAAATAGGAATGATAAACAAATTTCCACTTTAAAATTAACATGATATAGAGTGATTTATTGTGTTTGTACATTTGCCATTCAAGTAATTTGTTGCAGGTCTGAATATATGTCATTCTATTTTTTCAAACTTAGACTCCTTATTTGCATTTAGGGTCATAACTGAATATATAAACTTTTATTTCCTTTTTAAACAGAGGAAAGGTGGGGCAGAATGGGCAAGAGCCTATAAAACAGCCAGGAGTAGGCATAGGACTAGTAGACACTGAAGGTAAGTTACAGTTTACAATACACTGGATTTTGGTTGTATCTGTATGCTATCCTGTTTGCTTTGTTTTTGTTTTAATATGAATGTTAATTTCTAAGTACTAATACCAAAAGCACCAAGAAATAAGTCACCATTATCTGTATGATCTATTAAATTAGAATGACTTTGTCACTTCATTTAACATTCATATTTAACATTTAAGCACTTTGGGGTACTACAAATTTTAAAGGGAAAGAAGAATGAGGATTACAGAATGAAACTTGAAGACTTTCTCAGGGAAAAAATCTCTTGAAATTAAAAATATGTTTTTGTTTAAAATACTGTACAAATAGAAAATCATGAAACCTCATTTAGGTCAAAGGCAAGCCTTAAAAATGTGGAACTAAGAAGAAACTAATGGTGTAAAAATCTTTTTATAGAAAAAATAGTGACTGAACTAACTTCTAAAGTGAAAACTTAATTTGAAATTAAATTTTGTTTTATTAAGTAGTATTATAAATATATTACAAAATGCAAAAAAATTCCTTTTCTTCCACACATAATCAGTATCTCTAAGGTGCACAATGACTTATCCTTCATTTAAAAAAAATTTTCCTAATGTTTTGATAAGATCTGATAGCACTGGTATCCATCATGACTTACACTCTCAAGAATTTTAACTATTACAAGTACTTAACACTATTCTAAGTACTTTTCACATATTATCTCATTTAATTCTTACAATTACCTATGAATATACTTGGTTTTACATGAAAAGAAACTGAAGTGCAAACATCACACAAGGTAAGAGCAAGTGATTGAATCCAGGAAAATGATGCCAAATCACAAGCTATTAAAAAGAATGATAAATGGCATGGTATCACACGGACATTTGATGGGGAAATAGGAAACCCAGATTTAAGGTTTTAGCTCTTTTGTGGTGTGAAAGGTAATATTGAATTATTTAAATAAATTTTGCTTATTCCATGTGATGAGGTAATAGTCAAGAAATTTTCCTGGAAACATTTGTTGAATAAGCTTTCCTTTCCTCACTAATATGAAATACCATATCAATCATACTCAAAATTTTCAAAAATATTCATGGCTGGTAATGAACTTTATGGAATATTTCGTTGACCTTTCAGTCTATTTGTATCTGTCAGTGCCAGTCTCATTGTTATTCTCACTTTATTTTTAGTTTTTTTTCTAAATTAAACTATTTTTACCCATTTATTTTTTTAATATTAAGAAAAAAACTTTAGTAGGGCCAGACACTATAAAACTCTTAGAGGAAAACATAGGCAGAACACTCTATGACATAAATCACAGCAAGATCATTTTTGACCCACCTCATAGAGAAATGGAAATAAAAACACACGAGTGGGACCTAATAAAACTTAAAAGCTTTTGCACAGCAAAGGAAACCATAAACAAATGAAAAGACAACCCTCAGAATGGGAGAAAATATTTGCAAATGAAGCAACTGACAAAAGATTAATCTTCAAAATTTACAAGCAGCTCATGCAGCTCAATATCAAAAAAACAAACAACCCAATCCAAAAATGGGCAGAAGATCTAAAGAGACATTTTTCCAAAGAAGATATACAGATTGCCAACAAACACATGAAAGAATGCTCAACATCGCTAAGCATTAGAGAAATGCAAATCAAAACTACAATGAGGGCTTCCCTGGTGGCGCAGTGGTTGAGAGTCTGCCTGCCGATGCAGGGGACATGGGTTCGTGCCCCGGTCTGGGAAGATCCCACATGCCGCGGAGCGGCTGGGCCCATGAGCCATGGCCGCTGAGCCTGCGCGTCTGGAGCCTGTGCTCTGCAACAGTTGAGGCCACAACAGTGAGAGGCCCGCGTACAGCAAAAAGAAAAAAAAAAAAAAAACTACAATGAGATATCACCTCACACCGGTCAGAATGTCCATCATCAAAAAAATCTACAAACAATAAATGCTGGAGAGGGTGTGGAGAAAAGGGAACCCTCTTGTGCTGCTCGTGGGAATGTAAATTGATACAGCCACTATGGAGAACAGTATGGAGGTTCCTTAAAAAACTACAAATAGAACTACCATACTACCCAGCAATCCCACTACTGGGCATATACCCTGAGAAAACCATAATTCAAAAAGGGTCATGTACCACAATGTTCATTGCAGCTCTATTTACAATAGCCAGTACAAGGAAGCAACTTGACATTGACAGATGAATGGATAAAGAAGATGTGGCACATATATGCAATGGAATATTATTCAGCCATAAAAAGAAACGAAATTGAGTTATTTGTAATGAGGTGGATGGACCTAGAGACTATCATACAGAGTGAAGTAAGTCAGAAAGAGAAAAATAAATACCATATATATATGGTATATATATATATATATGAAATCTAAAAACAAACAAATAAATGGTTCTGAAGAACCTAGGGGCAGGACAGGAATAAAGACGCAGACATAGAGAATGGAGTTGAGGACACAGGGAGGGGGAAGGGTAAGCTGGGACAAAGTGAGAGAGTGGCATGGACATATATACACTACCAAATGTAAAATAGATAGCTAGTGGGAAGCAGTCACATAGTACAGGGAGATCAGCTCGGTGCTTTGTGACCACCTAGAGGGGTGGGATAGGGAGGGTGGGAGGGAGGGAGACACAAGAGGGAAGAGATATGGGGATATATGTTTATGTATAGCTGATTCACTTTGTTATACAGCAGAAACTAACACACCATTGTAAAGCAATTATACTCCACTGAAGATGTTAAAAAATAAATAAATAATTTTTAAAAACTTTAAAACTCTCTTTGTTGAGAAGCAAAGGAAGTTCCACATGAATATTTCTTGAAATTATATTAAAATTCTAATATAATTTTGAGGGAATTGATATCGTTGCATAAAATATTTTCTTACTTATAGACATGGTATATCTTTATATGCCAATGTGCACATGACAATTTTTATATGTATGATATTAGACAAGTTACTCATATTCTCTAAGTCTCTGATTCCTAGTCTACAAAAGTAAGAATAACAATAGTATTTACCTTATTAGTGTGTTGCAATGGTTGATGGAAATAACGAGTATAAGGCACTTGGCACTGTGGCTGGCACGTAGTCAATAAATGCTAGCGGTCATTGTCCCAGTCATCGCCTATATCATGTAAGTGAAAACTTCTGACCTGATTTTCCCCAAGACTTTTTTTTTTTTTTTTTCGGTGCGCGGGCCTCTCACTGTTGGGGCCTCTCCGGTTGCTGAGCACAGGCTCCAGACGCGCAGGCTCAGCGGCCATGGCTCACGGGCCTAGCCGTTCCGCGGCATGTGGGATCTCCCCGCACCAGGGCGCAAACCCGTGTCCCCTGCATCGGCAGGCAGACTCTCAACCACTGCACCACCATGGAAGCCCTCCCCAAGACTTTTAAACTCATGTTTTCTAAAATGGTTTCTTTTTCTGCCTTTGGCATTCCACCAGAAAAGATGTTTTCAAGGTCCTACATTTTCTAGTTTGTTTTGAAAAGATGATACATATATTTATTACAGTATTTCAAACTACTCTTCTTCCCAGAATAAATCTGATGTGATTCCTTGTATAGTAATGCCTCCCCTCTATGAAGGATGTCTTTTCTAGACCTTATTATGCTTTACTAAATGGCCTGAGTTTAAAATTCAGTGCTACTGATTTCTATTCCTGGATTACTCACTGGGAATTTAACATTGAAAGCATATCCTAAAAATTGTCTGTTATTGAAATAAAAAATAATTCTGGGTCTTTACTGTGAGCCAGATTCATCACTGGAGGTTATTAATTGACCACTAAAAATGAATTAAATGAATTAAATTTCTAGAATACATCTTGACTGTTTCTTAGCCTTAAGCACACATCAAAGAATTGGCAATTGCTAAATTTAAGCCCAGAATATTTTAGACTTTCATAGATTAATATCTCTAATGGCAGTTTTTAATATTTTTTGAAAATTTCTTCTTTGCCTAAAAGTCCCCAAACTGCTTGCGTTGGGAGTTGGTGCTCTGATTTATTTATGGGAGAGAGGCTTTTGAATCAAGATAAGGACATTAAAACATAGCAAAGGGTAGTGAATGAATATAAACTAAGAATATTCTCTTAGCATAGTTGTAGAAAATTAACAAAACAAGACATATAAATATTACAGATATATAGTTTTACTTTGTTCTAAATGCCTTTACATTATCCGGTTCATTGTCACAAAGCAGCAGGGGATATAAATATAGAATAATGATTTCGATTTTAAAGTTATGGAAACAGAGACATAGAAAAATGACACCATTCACCCAGAGTCAACTAATTAGACAGTGTGGGTTAAAATCTACATTTATGTAGTCTAATATCAACTGACTCTTGCCTATTGTACTTTCCAAGATTTTTTAACATTAATGGTTACAGTGCTATTGCATGAAAAATAAATTTATAAAACTAGCTGCAACTATTGGAAAGAAAAATAACATTGTTGATGATTATGGCCAGTTAACTAAGATTAATATCAATTACATTATAGATATTATGTGGCTTATAAAACCATTTTAAATCTTGTTCTATCTGATATTAAAAATGTCCATAAAATTACTGTACTCAAAACAGCAAGAGATATAAAGAAGATTCAGATATTCCTATAAACCTAATTAAAATACATTACACACAAAGGAGGAAGGATAAGAATCCATACGATGTCTCAACAGCAATAATAGACACTTAAAAGAGGGTCATGTGTAATGCCCTTGAAATTCCAAGTGGAAGAGAGTATAAACTAAAATTCTATCCACAAACTATCCATTAAGTATAAGGGTTGAATAAAATCATTTTGGGATGTCTAGTTCTCAAAAAATTTTAGGTCTCCATGCTACCTATCTGGAAGTTACTTGAGAGTATGTTCCACCAACATAGAGAATAAACCACACTCAACACACACTGACCCCTCCCCCCACACACACACAGCTTGGGAGCCAAGAGACAAGAATGGTAGAGAAAAGAAGAGTGGGACGTCAATGGTGAAATGAGGAGATTCTAAGGACAGTAGTCATGTAGCAGGCAGAGAGAACACATGGGAAAATCTGATCAGACATTGTGAGTTCTAGCTGCAAGTGGATGACGAGTGAGGTGTTAGTGTGGGAAGGAAAAGAGGAATTGACAAGCGTCAGTATCTAGCCAAGTGAAAAATGGTCTTCAGAGGGGTTAAGTACTCTTGGAAATTTTGGGAACAGTTAGGAATAGGTACATAGAAAGCAAAGCAAATTGTAAAACACAGTAATTAATAACTTGAGGATAAAACACAAAAGAAATCTTTAAGTAAAGAACTCCATGAAATACCCAATGGTCTCAGAAGTGAACAATATTAGTCACATTAATGTAAATTCCAAACATTAGTTTAATCAAGATTGTGACATAACTATATGTCAAGGAGGAGGAAGGCTAACTCTTCATCTACCAAAATTTAAATGTCAATAAATTATGAAGGCAACATAAAATTATTCTGAGAAATATGAATATAAAGAACCAAAGAAACATAAAAAGAGTTGACGGTAGATTTTTCTTGGCAATTTTATTAAGGGTTTGGGGAAATGAAGAGTTGGGCCAAGGGAGAATTGATTTTTGAAAAAGAAGTCATAAAATTATGTAAAATGATTCAAACTTTTGATATATGAGGAAATAAAAAATGAGAGATAATGATCAAACAGTGTGAAGAAGTATGAGAAAAAAAGTGGCAGTTTGTAATAAATAATTTCCTATTATTACCCTAAATGATTATGAATACCCATTCTCTTAAAACTTTTTTAGTAATAGTTATTGCAAATAAGTACTCTGTTTAACATACTCATTAAAGATATTCTGATAGCACCAATGCTATACACAGGGAGCTTTTTCACTTTTAAGAAATTTAACTGTAAACAATAACAATAAAATACAAAATCTCTGGGGAAAAAATGCTATAGAATTCAAACTACCAAGTAGTTTTAACCTTTTTTTCACTTCACTCAAAAGTCGAAATCAATTTTCTAAATGCCCAGCAATAAATAAATTTCAGAATTTTGGAAAATGCAAAATTCATTGAAGATAATTCATTTTTCTACCATTTAGATTATTAGTTACTTTCTCCAACTGAATCATTCTGATTTATTTTATCCAGAAAGTCATTTGGAAATTTATATAACTTTCTACAGGGAAAAAAAAAACCCTACATTTAAGTAAAAAAGAGTAGAACTGATCAAAAAACCCCCACAAAAACAGCACATTTCACAAAAGTAGCCCTTGCTCAACCAAGTAACACTTTCCCTAAAGGAACCAATTTTACAGGTAAGAAAGTAACCCAGACATGAGATAATACACTCTAAGGAAAGTCCACACTGCTTCCTTATTAAGTGACTGTTAGTCTCTAAAAACATCAGTATATTCTACTATTTGCTTTGGGACAATACAGCTGTAGAAAAGAAGCATTAGCCTGTTTAAATCTTTTATTTTAAAAATATGCTTTGCTATCTACTCAAGTCTTCTTTTGCATTTGAGTACTTTCCTGCACCAAGCAAATGCAATTTTAGACTGTTATCACAGAAGATGCTTCTTATCCATTAAATAACATACCACTGTGATTTCTGTAATTTACATAACCCTCTGAAGCGCAGACAACTATCACTGGTGTATGAAATACTAAGTAACAGTAACAGGGCTTTATCTTACATGTTTTATTGTGACATTGTTGCTATTGAATAAATAAATATATATACATATACATATTATCCATTCTACTTGATGACTCATCCTCTCAAAAAACCCAACACATCCTGCTTAACAGCAATAACCACAGCAACATTACAACTGACATTTATTTGCTAAACAGTTTGCTGGGATCTTTAAAAATTTGGCAGCTCCATTCTTACAATAACCCTCTAAAATAGATATTATAATATTTATGATATTCCCAATGTCTAGCCCTGAGACTTCTAAAAAATACCACACAATAAATATTTTTTGAATCAAGACATTAAGACTCCACGAGACTAGAGGAAAAATCAAGCCTAGTAATACACCTGTGAAATTGAAGTGAATATTTATACGCAAAAAATATTTCGTAAGATGCTATGGAAAACCCGAACGAACTTTTTGGCCAACCCAATGTATCAGATTTTAGTGTAGTTTTGTTTTGTTTTGCTAGAGGATAGAATGGAAGACTACAGCTCTTAACCTATAAACTCTTCCTCTTCCTATATTTTATAGTTCAAGTTTGGTTGCATTAGTCTTCCAATCACTTTCTCATTTCCTCACTTAGGCAATTGCCAAATTCTTGAAGATTTTACCTCTTAATTATTTTTTAAATGTCTTCCCTCTTTTCCATCCCAGTGACTGCCCAATTTTAGGTTTTCATCACAGCTCACCCAGAAAACTTCCTAATTTCCTAATTGTTCTCTTAGCCTATAGTATCATCTTCAAAATCATCTTTGATGGCACTGTCTAATCTGGCTTTGTCACTCTTCAGTATAAAACATTTCTGGGGACCCCTATTGGCTACCTGACTCTAGCAAGGTTCTAATACAACAAGCCCCTCCTTCTACTTCTCCAGTTTATCTCCTGGCATGTTCCCTCTCCCACTCTATATCCTGTTATATCAAAACCGCTTACATTTGTTCATGCTGTTTTCTTTACTTAATATGATCACCACTTCTCAAATGGTTTTATCTCTGAAGACATCTATTCATCCTTTGAGGCCCACTCCTCACCTTACCTATTCCAAGAAGCTATCTGTGGCATGCACTCTCACTGGCTCTGTTAGGGAAGTCTTCTCTTTGTACCCTCAGCGCCCATATCATCGCATTAACCACATTGTATTGTAATGATCTTGTTAAGTTCTATCTCCTCACCAGACTGAGCTGAAATGACTGAGGTGAAGAGATGGAGGGTTAGAGAGATACATGGAAGCATTTCTTAGCTTATATCATTGAAGGTTTTTTCTTTCCTCAAGGACAATTAAGAATAATTGCTTTCTTAAGCTAAACGCAAAAATAAAACATTAAATACTACTGATGAAACATAAATTATTTGGTATGTAAAGACTTACAAAGGCATTAGTAAAGTAATGTTTTCCAGTTTGTGTATTGTGTGTGTGTGTGTGTGTGTGTGTGTGTGTGTGTGTGTGGCTGTGAAAAGTTGGAGTCAATATATGTGTCCATTGCTGAAGAATGCATAAATAAATCACATGATATGCAGGTAAAGGAATACTATGCAGCTGTCAGAAAAAAAATGACCTATATATGCATATAAGAAAATCAGTAGGGCTTCCCTGGTGGTGCGGTGGTTGAGAGTCCTCCTGCCAATGCAGGGGACACAGGTTCGTGCCCCAGTTCGGGAGGATCCCACATGCTGCGGAGCATCTGGGCCCACGAGCCATGGCCGCTGAGACTGCACGTCCGGAGCCTGTGCTCCACAACGGGAGAGGGCACAACGGTGAGAGGCCCGCGTACCGCAAACAAACAAACAAAAAAAGAAAATCAGTAGATTTCAAAAACATAACTTTGAGTGGGAAGGAAATGAGTAACAAAAGATTTTTTTATTGAAGTATAGTTGATTTACAATGTTGTGTTAATTACCGCTGTACAGCAAAGTGATTGTTATACATATATATATACATTCTACATTTTTAATATTCTTTTCCATTATGGTTTGTCATAGGATACTGAATATAGTTCTCTGTGCTATACAGTACGACCTTGTTGTTTATCCATTCTATATATAAACGCTTACAGCTGCTAACCCCAACCTCCCACTCCATCTCTTCACCAAACCTCTCCCCCTTGACGGCCACTAGTCTGTTCTCTATGTCTGTGATTCTGTTTCTGTTTCATAAATAGGTTCATTTGTGTCTTAGTTTAGATTCCACATGTAAGTGATATCATATGGTATTTGTTTTTCTCTTTCTGACTTACTTCACTTAGTATGATAATTTACAGTTGTATCCTTGTTGCTGCAAATGGCATTATTTCATTCTTTTTTATGGCTGAGTAGTATTCCATTGTATATATGTACCACATCTTTATCCATTCATCTGTTGATGTACATTTAGGTTGTTTCCATACCTTGGCTATTGTGAATAGTGCTGCTATGAACATAGGGGTGCATGTCTCTTTTTGAATTAGAGTTTCATCTGGATATATACCCAGGAGTGAAGTTGCTGGATCATGTGGTAATTCTATTTTTAGTTTTCTGAGGAGCTCCATACTGTTTTCCACAGAGACTGCACCAACTTACATTCCCACCAACAGTGTAGGAGGGTTCCCTTTTCTCCACAGCCTCTCCAGCATTTGTTATTTGTAGACTTTTTAATGATGGCCATTCTGACTGATGTGAAATGGTACTTCATTGTAGTTTTGATTTACATTTCTCTAATAATTAGCGATGTTGAGCATCTTTTCATGTGCCTGTTGGCCATCTGTATTTCTTCTTTGGAGAAATGTCTCTTTAGTTCTTCTGCCCACTTTTCAATTGGATTGCTTGTTCTTTTGTTGTTGAGTTGTATGAGCTGTTTGCATATTTTGGAAATTAAGGCCTTGTCGGTCTCATCATTTGCAAATATTTTCTCCCATTCTGTAGGTTGTCTTTTCATTTTGTTTATGGTTTCCTTTGCTGTGCAAAAGCTTGTAAGTTTGATTAGATTCCACTTGTTTACTTTTGTTTTTATGTCTATTGCCTTGGGAGACTGACCTAAGAAAACACTGATATTATTTGTGTCAGAGAATTTATTCCTAAGTATTTTATTTTGGGGGTTCTGATTTTAAAAGGCATTTTAAAATTATTTATTTATTTATTTATTTATTTATATTTTACTTTTGGCTGCGTTGGGTCTTCGTTGCTGCATGTGGGCTTTCTCTAGTTACAGCAAGAGGGGGCTAGTCTTTGTTGCAGTGCATGGGCTTCTCATCGTGGTGGCTTCTCTTGTTGCAGAGCACGGGCTCTAGGCAAGCTGGCTTCAGTAGTTGTGGCGCATGAGCTCAGTAGTTGCAGCATGCGGGCTTAGTTGCTCTGTGACATGTGGGATCTTCCCGGACCAGGGCTTGAACCCATGTCCCCTGTGTTGGCAGGTGGATTCTTAACCACAACACCACCCAGGAAGTTCAAAGGCATTGTTTTTTTTACATTCCCTTTCTCATATTTCATTGTTGGTGTAAAGAAATGCAACTGATTTCTGTATGTTAATCTTGTGTCCTGCTACCTTGCTGAATTCATTTACAAGTTGTGGTAGTTTTTTTTTTTTTTTTTTTTGTGGCACACGGGCCCCTCACTGCTGTGGCCCCTCCCGCTGTGGAGCACAGGCTCCGGATGCACAGGCCCAGTGGCCACGGCTCACGGGCCCAGCCACTCCGCGGCACATGGGATCCTTCCGGACCAGGGCACAAACCCATGTCCCCTGCATCGGCAGGCAGACTCTCAACCACTGCACCACCAGGGAAGCCCAGTTGTGTTAGTTTTTGTGTGGAGTCTAGGGTTTTCTTTATGTGGTATCATATCATCGGCATAAAATGACAGTTTTACCTCTTCCCTTCCAATTCGGGTACTTTTATTTCTTTTTCTTGTCTGATTGCTGTGGCTAGGACTTCCAATACTATGTTGAGTAGAAGAGGTGAGAGTGGACATCCTTGTCTTGTTCCAGATTTTAGCAGGAAGGCTTTCAGCTTTTCACAATTGAGTATTATATTGGCTGTGAGTTTGTCATAAACAGCTTTTATTATCTTGAGATATGTTCCCTCCATACCCACTTTAGTAAGAGTTTTTATCATGAATAGATGTTGAATTTTGTCAAATGCTTTTTCTGCATCTATTGTGAGAGCATCATGTGGTTTTTGGCTTTTCTTTTGTTTATGTGGTGTATCACATTGATTGATTTGTGTATGTTTAGCTATCCTTGTGAACTTAAGATGAATCCCACTTGGTCATGGTGTATGATTTTTTTTTATGTGTTGTTTCATTCAGTTTGCTAATATTTTGTTGAGAATTTTTTCATCTATATTCATTAAAGATATTGGCCCATGATTTTCTTTTTTGGTCGTGTCTTTGGTTTTGGTATCAAGGTGATTGTGACTTCATAGAATGCCTTTGAGAGTGTTCCCTCCTCTTCAATTTTTTGGAAGAGCTTGAGAAGGATCCATATAAGTTTTTCTTTGTTTGTTTGGTAGAATTCACCTGTGAAGCACTCTGGTCCTGGACTTTTGTTTGTAGGGAGTTTTTAAATTACAGATTCTATTTCTCTTCTAGGCTGTATGTTTCTAGAAACTTGTCCATTTCTTCTAGGTTGTCAAATTTGTTGGCATATAATTTGTCACAATCAAGAAAGAGGTGTATAGCACAATATTTTTCCATTAAAAATAAATAAATACAAATACTAGATTTTTTATAGCTACATCATTATGTAAATATTCATGTAAACATATATATGGAAGTTGGATTGAAAGGATTGTAGTAAATACACAAGATTGGGTGGCTGTAGTTGGGAGGGTGATGAGTTGAAGTTATTGGGATGAAAGGGAAAACTATAAAGATAATTAAATATCAAACAAAGAAGGATCCTGGCAGAGACAATGCTGATTGAGTGCTTGTGGGCTATGAATTGAGGAGTGTGAGCAGCTCAAGTCTGGGCACCTGCAGTTAAAAAAAAAGTTGGGAATAGTGTTTTCTGGGAAAGCTTCACTGAGAGACAGTTGTGTCCACACTGGAGATGAAAGAGAGACCCATGCGGATACCTGGGGGGAGAATTGTCCATGCAGAACAAAATGTTTTTAAGGAGAAATGAGCCCCACACATCCAATGAAAAGGGGGCTAGTGTGGCAAGGAAGAGCAGAGGTGAGGAGGTCAGAGGAGGAACAGGAGCCTAGGAGAACACAGCATTAACTTTGCCTCCTATTAAAAGTGGTGTGGGACATTGTTGGTGGGTTTTGAGCCAAGGAATGCAACAGTCTGACTTAAGTTTTAAAAGGTTCATCCCAACTACTCTTTTGAGACTATTCTGCAGGGAAGAAAAGCAGAAGAAGGAAGAACTGATGGGTATTTATTGCAGTTATCCAGGGAACAGATGATGATGTCTCAGACCAGGTTTAGGGTCCAGTGCAGTGAGAAGTGCATAGATGATACATATATACATAGTAATAGTATTAAAATAGAGTCATCAAATTAATAATGATTGCTTTGGGGATGTGGGAGAAGGATGCAATTGGGGGAGGGTTCCATAATTGGCTTCATCTGAATTTATGTTTTATTTCTTAAGCTGGTCTGTCATTACACGAGTGCTTACTATGTATTATTTATACTCCATTAAACCTACCTGAAGTATTTTAAATTTTTAGAAAACAATATTGAGTAATTTTGACATTTATTTGTTCATTACATCTAGGGTGCAATTTTTTAACATGATATTTACTCAACTATACCTATATAAGGCAGTATCTTTCACTGTTGAGAGACAAATAACCACACAAACTAGCTTAAAAGAAAATAATGTTTATAGGTTGCTATAATTGAGAAGTTCATAGCTGGAAATAGCCTCAGGAAATACCAGACTCTAGCCTGTTCTAGATTCTCAACTCTTTTCTCAATTTTCTCTGCAAGTTAGCCTTGTACTCAGGCTGTTCCATGAGGCTGGGGACAGAGCTCCCAGCTGTTCTGGGACCCACTTTTAAGCTCTTGACTGAAAGGAAAGAGAGAATATGTCTCAAATATCCTCAGTGAAGGACTCTGCTTTTTCCTACGTGGGTCAGATGCCCACCTCTGGAACAATCACTGTGGCAAAGAAAATGAAATATGGTGGTTTTCAACCTAACAGACCCATTTGGATTTGGGGGCAGACATTCACAGTGTAGTGGTAGAAGAAGACAAGGGATACTGGAAAGATAAAATAAGAGATTTATGTTAGAATATATCTGTGTATACTTTCAAAAATGTACTGAAATCCATGAATCTGAATGGAGCAGTCAGGGATATGGCAAAACAAACACACACACACACACAAAACCTCTTAAATAGATGCTAGAAAATTTTCTACTAAGTATTAAAGGGAATATTTTTAAATAGATAAAGAATGTAACTAATAAGAATAATAATAATAAATAAATATGGTAACTACTTATTACATGGAAACGGTAGAAGAGTTTTGCTTGGAATGAAATACAGAACAGGGTGCTAGAATAAATTTCTGAAATGTGTTTTGATATTCTATAATAACGTGAAATAAGTTTCAAAGTTCATCAAGTATTAATGCATAATTCATTTAGCGTATCATTTTCAAATGTGGCATGGGGACTATTTCCAGAAATTCAACATTTTACTCTCTTTTTTTATTTTGGCTTCTTCTGGCTAAACATGTATCACCACAATAGATTTACAATCTTGGATGCACTGCATTGTCAGTCCTCTTAAAACTGACATAGCCAGTTCCTATGGTTAAGAAAAATAAAAAATAATAATAATAAAACAAATTATTGTAAAGAAGATGCTGTTTTAACCCAATCAAAAAAATGGGCAGAAGATCTAAATAGACCTTTCTCTAAAGAAGACACACAGGTGGCCAACAGGCA
Source organism: Monodon monoceros (assembly GCF_005190385.1). Classification (NCBI taxonomy): domain Eukaryota; kingdom Metazoa; phylum Chordata; class Mammalia; order Artiodactyla; family Monodontidae; genus Monodon; species Monodon monoceros. Next base: position 61,390,932 of record NW_021703774.1, on the reverse strand, counting down.
CATCTAACATCGCTAATTGTTAGAGAAATGCAAATCAGAACTACTAGGAGGTATCCCCTCACACCAGACAAAATGACCATCATCAAAAAGTGTACAGATAATAAATGCTGGAGAGGGTGTGGAGAAAAGGGAACCCTCCCACACTGTAGGTGGGAATGTAAATTGATGCAGCCACTATGGACAACAGTATGGAGGTTCCTCAAAAAACTAAAAATAGAGTTACCATATGATCCAGCAATCCCACTCCTGGGCACATATTTGAGAAAGATGAAAACTGTAATTCAAAAAGATACATGCAACCCTAATGTTCATAGTAGCATTATTTACAATAGCCAAGACATGGAAGCAGCTTAAATGTCCATCGACAGATGATTGCTTTAAAAAGATGTGATACACACACACACACACACACACACACAAACACACACACACACACAATGGAATATTACTCAGCCACAAAGAAGAATGAAATATTGCCATTTGCAGCAATATGGACGGACCTAGAGAATATCATACTAAGTCAGACAGGGAAAGAGAAACATTATATATCACTTATATGTGGAATCTAAAAAATAATACAAGTGAATCTATATACAAAACAGAAATAGACTCAGACATAGAAAACTAATTTATGGCTACCAAGGGGGAAAGGGAGGGGGGGAGGGATAAATTAGTAGGTTGGGATTAACATATACACAATACTATATATAAAATAGATAAGCAAAAAGGATTTACTGTACAACATGGGGAACTATATCCAATATCTTGTAATAACCTATAGTGAAAAATAATGTGAAAAAATATATACATGTATAACTGAATCACTTTGCTGTACACCTGAAACTAAGACAATATTGTAAATCAACTTATATTTCAGTTTTTAAAAAAGATGTTGTTTTGCAGGATGAGGGATATGCAGTCATAGATACAGCAATTCCTTTATATTAAAACAGGATTATAAATTATAATATAACAAAGATGATTAACTTATACTATAATGTTTAGGAACATGATCTTCATCTTACCTTAAAATGATGATATTATTGGGATACAGGCTTCCCTGGTGGAGCAGTGGTTAAGAATCTGCCTGCCAATGCAGGTGACATGGGTTGAGCCCTGGTCTGGGAAGATCCCACATGCCACAGAGCAACTAAGCTCGTGCACCACAACTACTGAGCCTGCACTCTAGAGCCCGCAAGCTGCAACTACTGAACCCACGTGCCACAACTACTGAAACCATGCTCCACAACAAGAGAAGCCACCGTAATAAGAAGCCTGCACGCTGCAACAAAGAGTAGCCCCCACTCACCACAACTAGAGAAAACCCGTGTGCAGCAACGAAGACCCAATGCAGCCAAAAATAAAAATAAAATAAACTTATTTTTAAAAAGATACTATACTATTATTTGAAACTAAATTTCAATTAAAAATTTATCAGGTCATTGCCTTTCTTTTCAAAAGCGCTGATTATTTAATTTTTAAAATATTTATTGGTGTTCTGATTATTTAAAAATAATTTACTCCTCTTTTTCAGAAAACTCACTCATGTCAATCCACTATTGATGAAGCATTTTTATGTGAGTCTGATTTCAAGGATTATTTTACTGTGAGCTAAAATTACGTACTGATCTTTGCAATGCCTAGCAGTATATTCTCAATATACTTTGGCCAATCTAAAATTATGGTTCATCAATTTCCTATAATTTCAACCTTTAAAAAAGAAACCAAAGAAAGTCTGATTTACTAATTTGGGGGATAATGATGCCAAGTGCTTTTGTACCAGATACTCTCTTTGTCATTTGAGGAAAATGATTGACTTATGAGGACTTAAAAGAGAGCTAATATTAACTACATATTCAGAGTAACACTGTGTAAACTGAGTATAGAGAGAATATAAGGAGGCTTTTATTTTGCTGTTGAAGCACTTGGGGAAATGATAGCTATTTTTGATTAGAAAAGGGCTTAGCTTCAGTCAATCAGAAATAGTAAAATTGGTAGCAGGTTTTCAAAGGTGGTGGCAAGCAGTAGCAATTAGTCCATAGAACATTCTATTTTTTGTTCTTTGAAGGTAGGTTACTAAATTCTCTACTTAATAATTTCAACTTTAATAGTAATTGTGTTTTGTATTTATCAGGAGTATCAATGATCTTGCATGCTTCATTTACTAGGAAGCCTGAGGTCAGTGCTGCTCATGTATGTAAGATGAGTGAAGCCCAGTTCCAGGAGGCACTGTTCACCTAAGCCAATTAGTGATTGGTACACTCTGGAGGTATCAGCGTGAAGTTCCTGCCAGAAGGATAGGGTAGAATATACTGCCTGGACTTGGGGTCCAAAATGATTTGGGGTTTATAAAAATTGGATAATAAGAAACAATTTCCATTGTAGTAAAGAGGAAATGTAAATAACTTACATCTGTCAAGAGCTTAAATATGCTGAGCACTGTGTTAGCTTATTTGATTTTTGCAAGAACCCTGTGATGTAAAATCTTTTTCTCTCTGACCCATATTATTGTGTCTGGAAGGTAGACGTGATGCCTGGATATGTAGCATGCATCTTGCAACCATTAGGCAAAAAGGGCAAAAAAACAAGTACTAAAAATGATACAGTAGAAAGAAAGAAAGAACTTGGGTGCCTGCCTCATTACTGAAATGACAAACCTGTGCCTATCTCTGGATTTCTTTTATATTAAGAAAATGAATCCCTATTTGTTTAATCATTCTAAGTAAGTTTTTCTGTTACTTACAGATGAAAGTCTTCCTTAAGGAGGCATAAGGAAAACAATAGAGAAAGGTGCAGTTTTTAAAAGGAGTTAAACAGAAAGTAAAATTAATTCCAAATTACTTCTAACTTGTTGATCTATTAAAATCACCTAATGAAAGAGAAATTTCATCCAAGTAGTTAAACACATCTAGCTGCATGCTATTTACAGAAAATCTACCTAAAATAAAAGTCTCACAGATGAGTTGAAAAAAAAAGAGTGGAAATATATACATCACACAATTATTATTCAAAATAAAGCTGGTGAAGTGGTATCAGAGTCAGAAAAAATAGAAAAATCAAGGCAGGAAATAATAGCCTTCTTATGTCACCTATAATGACCACTTCAAAAACATTATTTAAAAAGAGAAACTCTTCACAGTAGAGATAAAGTCTAAGATTCCAGTAGATAAATCTAACAAAATACTCACACTTTTATGAGAAAATTGCAAAATACTGTTGAAACTCCAAAAAGAAGGTGTGAATGAATAGGCATATAGAGCATGTCATAAAGATTAATATCATAAAGATTGCTATTGTTTCCCACCTAATATGGGAATACCATGAAAGTTCAATTAAATAACTAAAAGTTTGTAGTGGAATTTTGAAAGCTGATCCTGAAATTTATGTAAAGGAAGTAAAGCCTAAGAAATTTTGAATAAAAATGATAAAGTAGGGTTATTCCTAGTTACCAAGATTAATTAGAGAGTTATAGTATACAAAATACTGTGGTATAGCACATGTATTATCTAGTAGAACAATGAAACAGAGCAGATGGACCAGAAAATATTTTCATGTGTATGAAACCTTAATTTATAACAAAAATTGCATTGCAGATAAAGAAATGATCAAAGGAAATTTGGCTGCCTGCAAAGAAAAATAAATTCCTACTACCTCACACTGTAAAAAAGCAATAAAGAGGGCTTCCCTGGTGGCGCAGTGGTTGAGAGTCCGCCTGCCGATGCAGGGGACACGGGTTCGTGCCCAGGTCCGGGAGGATCCCACATGCCGCAGAGCGGCAGGGCCCGTGAGCCATGGCCGCTGAGCCTGTGCGTCCGGAGCCTGCACTCCGCAACAGGAGAGGCCACAACAGTGAAAGGCCCACGAACCGGAAAAAAAAAAAAAAATTAAAAAAAAAGACTGGGGGAGTGTCAGGGTCCACCCACATACTCCTGGTACAGCAATGAGCCCCCTCCCTTTCCCAAATATAGATCTGCCTATAAGCATTCAACTCCTGTGGCTGGGAGCGCCTGCAATACCAGAGGGCAGAAATCTAAGTGACACTTGGCACTCTGTTTCAACAAACAACTGCAAAGAGCTTTCCAAACCCAGGCCCTCACCATTTAAAAAGCAATAAAGAGTAACTGAGGATGGTTTGAGTATCTAACGTGAAAAACTTTTAGAAGAAAATAGAGACTTTCTTCCTAATGGCAAAATATGAAAGAACTGTTAACAAACAAACAAAAAACAAAACTATTTAAACACAAAACCAAAACTGTAGTGTAAAAGACTAACAAATTTGACCACATTACAATTAAAATAAAACTTTTGTTCAAAAAATTATAACATAAACAAAAACAATATGAAGACTGAAAGTAGATATTTGTTATGCATATAAAAGAAATGGATCAGGATTCAGTATGTGTGTGTATGTATATATGTATATATTATTTTTCTAAAAGTCCTTAAAAAATTCAGAATTTGCAGAAGTGTGACAAAATTATTATACTGCTGATAGAAAAGCAGTACATAAAATGTTAGCATAAACAGTTTTGAGACTAATTTGACAGTAACAACTAAGTTTGAAAATTTGCATCATGTTTGATTAATCATTGGCTAATGATTCCAACATATCCTAAATATTCTACTATATCCTAGCTAAATTCTTTTATCCATGTGTGAAGAGTTGTGTAAAAAATGTTTATTTTAGCTTTGTTTATAATAATGTAAATTGGAAAACTATATTTATGACAGATTGATATATAATTTTAATATATTCACTAATAAATTAAACTATATGGATGAAGAAAAATCATTTGATTTACATTAAACATCTATTTTTGATGACAGTTCCTAGCAAATTAGGAAAGGTAGGGCCTTTCCTTAATTTTGTAAAATTATATTAAAAATTATTTTACTTACAGGTGAAATTTTGGCACATGCCTTTTAAGATCAGGATTGACAAGGATTTCTACTATTAATATTTAGCATAGCATTGGTCTCGGTGAATATATAGGGAAAGAAAATGGAGTAAGAGGTACAGTGATTGGAAGGGAAAGAATAAAACAAAATATTTGTATACAATTTGAATATGTACACAGAAAATCTGATAGAATCAACAGATAAATGTTAGAACTAATAAGAATTACTCTAGATCACCAAAAATTCATCATAAATACACAATAGCAACAAAACAACAAAAATGATATCACTCATAATATCAAAACTAAACAGTATCTTAGGTTTAACTTGTAAAATAACCAAGATATCCATGGCAAATTTTAGACTCTATTAAAGGGCATAAAAGGAAATCTGAATAAATGTAGACTCATTCTGTGTTTTGTAGTGAAACAATTTAAATATAAAAATATAAATCTAATAAAATTCTGATTAAATTACCAGCTAGATATTTTTGAGGAACTCAATATAATTATTCGAACATTCATATGAAATAATAGAGAACTTTCAACATCCAAGTCAACTTTGAAAAGGAGCAAAGAAAGTTTTGGTGTTCATTAGTGTTGCTCACTAATTATTTCTGTTTCTCTGACTCCCAGACTGTTTGGCTCCTTTGTGGCACCGTTGGCCCTTTGACTAGTTCTAGCCAATGAGTCATGGATGGTCAAGATGTGTGCCATTTTTGGACTGAACATTTAACTGCTGGTGTGAGACTTGTAGAATTCTCTTTTCCTCCAGACGTGGCAGTCAGCAAGGGGGAAAATAGTGACTCCCCATCAGCCTGAGATGGTGTGACTAAACAGAGCAGAGACCCTGCCAACCTTTATTGGATATGTACAGTGAGAAAGAATAAAATCTTTCAGTTTTTTTAAATTAACTTTTTTTATTGACGTATTGTTGATTTATAGTGTTTTAGTTTCAGGTGTACAGCAAATTGAATATATGTACATATATATATATATATATATATATATATATATATATATATATATATGCTTTTTCAGGTTCTTTTCCATTATAGGTTATCACAAGATATTGAATATAGTTCCCTGTGCTATACAGTACATCCTTGTTGGTTATCTATTTTATATATAGTAGTGTGTATCTGTTAATCCCAAACTCCTAATTTATCCCTTCCCCTACCCCTTTCCTCTTTGGTAACCATAAGTTTGTTTTCTATGTCTGTGAGTCTTTTTCTGTTTTGTAAATAAGTTCATTTGTATCTTTTTTTTTTTTTTAGATTCCACATGTAAGTGATATTATATGATATTTATCTTCCTCTGACTTACTTCACTTAGTATGATAATCTCTTTTGCTAGTGTTTCTTACTACAGCAGAATCTAATCTATCCTGACTGAAACCAGAGTGAGGTTACCCTGCAAGGTGTTAAAACGTAAAGACAAAAGAATCTGGTACTTGTGCAAGATGAAAGGAACAATGACATAGAATACAAAGCATAGAGATAGACCCAGGACTATATGGGAACTCAAAGTGGCACCACAAATCAAAGGGGACCGTCTCATAGATGGAATTGGGAGAATGTCTCCCTATAGAGAAAAAGCAAACAAACAAAACAAAACAAACCCTGGATTACTGTCTGACTTTATGTGCAACAGGGGATGTCCCGCGAAGCCCTAGTGGGAAGCAGGTAACACATTCAAAGGGGTAGTTTAAAAGAATTTAATGACCATTTACAAGGTGGGGAAGGTTAATGGAACTAACAAGGAAAGGTGATGCGTATTAAGGACAAGCCACAACAAAAAGCCATTCCTACCCTGGGTCTAATGAAGCATGGGGAGGGAAGCTATTGCCAGAACTCAGCAAGATATACAGCCACGGTACAGGAGATCACAGACAGGGGTGGTAGCCTTTGTAACAAGGTACAGCCACTGCAAAACTAGCTGACAGAGAGGATGGAGTCAAAGAAGGCAGAAAACAGCCCAGCCTCTCTCCTCCTACCCTCACATCTCCTGCTGGTTCTTCATTTCTAAAACCTCACAGAAGTCATATAAGGTAAGGACACCCAGGTGATGAAGTGCAAGCAAGTGTTCTTCTTGGGGCTAAGCAGGTAAGACTGATGAAGAGGGGAACTGGAATGGCAAATATATACACATACAGTCCAAGTGGGCTGAGAATACAAGACTGAGGTAGAATTATAGTGTGCTCTTTTATCTAGCATGGCAGTTAAGGACAAGGAAGACAAAGTGATTGCTGCAAAAATTGTATTGAGGAATTGAATGGTTTTATAGAATGGAACAAATATTGCATTAGTAGTAAGTGAAAAACTGGAGAATTGGTTAAAACTGAGAGGAGGATCAAAAGTACTGTAGGTTAACAGTGGTAGAATTAATCTAAGCACAAAGAAAGCAAAATGATATAAGTAACCTAGTGGGCCAATGGAAACATATGACTCTCATAATCTATTTAACCCTCATTCAGGTGGTTTTCTCAGGTTTATTCAGAGGTTACCTGACTGCCTGATCACCATCCGCTCCTGTGAGAAACTGGGGATTATTCTACAGTGGATCAGTAGTTTCACTCTTACAGAGACAAACTTTTTTTTTTTCACAAGAACTTCTAGTTTCCCTAACATTATACTATTTCCTGATTTTATTTTCTAAAATCATTATATGACGATGCTAAGGTTTCTCTGTAAAAAGAGAATATGTGTAGACCCATCACTTCTCCTGGGTGGGTAATCTTCCTGGTTTTAGATCAAAGGTCAAGAAGTTTAGATGGGAGATCTAGTCAATGCCTTGTGAACTCAGGAAACTAGCCTTGTCTTCTTAAACTTGACACTTCTCTGGAAAAGAACATTACTGCCCTCTTGTTATATCATACCAGCTCTCCCATTTCACTCATTTTAGGATTTGTTTTCCTGACACATCTGAGGGGTATTTCATAACTGCAAATATTTAAAATGTAATGTCCTTTTAGGTTTTCAATTTTTATTCTCTAACAGCGGATGTGTTTTTGTTTTTGTGAGGATTTTTTGGTTTTTGGTTTTTGTTTTTAGGTCTCATACAAGATAATGGATGGGAGGCTTTAATTAAAAGTTTTTTTCTTTTTAAGAGCTCTGGTTATTTTCAGTCACAGCAAAATGAATGCTAAGAATCATGTGCCAAAAGGACAAAAGAGGCCAAAAACACTGAAGATCAATCAGAAAAATCTAATCTTTCCTTCTAAAATGATGTTCTTTCTGGCTTTATCTCAGAAAGAAAGACTTTATGTAAGAAGACAGAGAGAATGTTCAGGCCTGGCCTACTTTCACAAAACTCTTAAATCATATTAGACCCAAATGCCTGCCTTATTGTATAAAATATCTCCTTGAATCTGGGTTATTTCAAATAAGGGCCTTAATGAAAGCTTACAGAACTCTTTTGCCTTGCAAAAAATACTTAATGAAAACATAACAAAATGCCTCCTCCTTCTGCTCCATTCAGCCCTGGGACATGACCATGTACTAGGATGTCTCCCCATGGCTTTGAATAACAGAGGCTTGTATATGCACGTAAACAGAGAATGCAATTAATAAACTGACAAAAAGCATTTATTTGGGGTGAAAACCATAGGTTTGAAAAAAAATTCCAAAATATCTCCAGATCTATGGTCTCAGCTTAGTTTAATGGGAAGAGCATGGGCTTTTAAGTCAAGCCTTATCAATCACTTTCTTAAGAGCTAAATGAAAATGATGCCTAATTTGTAGGTTTGCTATAAATATTAGAGAAAGTTTTACAGATTCATTCATTAAACATCTAATATATTCTAGGTGTCTTTTCTGTGGGCTAAAAAGGCCAGGATAAATAAGGAACAGTCTTTACCCTTTAAAGGCTGTAGTAGTCTACATACATAATGTGCCTGGAATAAGAGAGTTGTTTACGAAATTGAATGCATTGTGGATACCATTCGAGTATATTGTAATTCCCTACATGCAGCAAATCAAGAAGTATATGATCACAAACTAATGCTTTGGAAAGGAAATGGGTGAGCATTTGCTCCCGTCTGTACCTGGTCTTTCCAGCACAACTTCCCCACAAAACCTGAAATTTCTTCCCCCCAACATAGGCATGCTCATAAGCATATACATGAATTTGGCACATAATCACTGTTACATAATAGATAATCAAAATTTTGGCAATAGCCTTGGGGTGTCTTGCTGGAAGCATCTAATCTAGCTATGTGACTTTTGGCAGATTAATCAAACTGAACTTTAGAGTCTCTTTTCTTGAAAGTGAAGTTAGTCATACCTCTGTCTATTTCAAATGGTTTAGGAAAAATCGAGATGATATGACTGATGTTTACATGTTATTTTATTTTTTTTGTTTTTTAATTGAAGTATTGTTTATTTGCCATGTTGTGTTATTTTCTGCTGTACAGCAAAGTAACTCAGTTTTACATATATATATATATAAAACTCAGTTATAATGTGTATACACTTTCTTTTTTCATATATTCTTTTCCATTATGGTTTACCATAGCATATTAAATACAGTTCTCTGTGCTATACATATGTTATTTTAAAATTTATTTAATCTGTATTCTTTATCCATAATATTATGGTAATATTTATTCACTTGGTTACAGATGAATATATACTTAAACTGTTAGAGAGTAGAAAATTATATTTTGTGAAATATATTTGGATTCATTTTTTTTGAAAACCAAATATATTGAATTGTCCTATAAAGGAATTATTTATATCTAATCACAAAGCATTTCACAAATCCTGTCTTGGGAATTCTCTAACACTTTATTAATGGTATGTTTTAGTAGAAAGTGCTGGACCCAAGCATTTACAGTCATCTGTTATATACAAAGGTAGCAAAGAAGTCAGATAATGGAGTTGGCTGCGTGGTGTCATTCTCATTGTATGAGCAAGCTGATTTATGGAGAGTCAACTTCAGGAGATCTTACAGTGGGAGTACTTGGAATAGAATTTAATACAATACAGAATGAAGAAATTAGTTTCATTTTTGCTTCCTCCTTTCAAACATTAAATTACTAGGATAAACCTTTAAAAACTAATTCTTCACTCCTTCTATTCAGTCCTGCATATAAAGTGTTCTATACAGGTAAGAACCTTTGTCCAGAAACCGTGTTTCTGAGAACTAAGTTTAAAACATATCAGTGACTTGAATACAGCCGCTAGAAAACAACAATATACTAGGAGATGAAATTCAATACAAATAAGATTACCAGACTTGTTAAAAGATCTAATAGCTTTCCCTGCTACTCAAGGACATGGTGTAAAGAAAAAGGAAGTACCAGTTTTAGATAATTATTGAGTAGCACCATCAAATTAGTGAGTACCACTTAGAACTTTTGGAAGAGAGAGAGAGAATTTCAGCACGGAAGGTAAAGTTTATTATAGATTGTAGGGTAGGGTTGATACACATTGTTGCAAATTATAGAGAGACTGTTGAATAGAACAAACTACAGTTAGCTCACTTCCTTTAACAGGCTCAGTGAAGTAGAAGAAGACCTTTTATTAAAGAAATTTCCATTTAAAAAGTCTCGATTTTTATGGATATATCAAGACATATTTTTTGTTTTGTTTGTTTACTTTGAATAGATTGAGCAATTGACCTAATGGTATAGAGACACTTGCTAGGTGTAAACTGTCAATTACTTCTAGAACTGATCTTCCTTTGCATCAAATGTTGAGACATAAAAAAGAATTACTGCTTATTGAATAATTACCATTTTAGGCATTCCGCTAACAATTTGCCTTTGTTGTGCTAGCTTCTTTTTAGAGGATCATCACTTAGACTAAAACTGATAGAGTAAAAATAATTGAAATGAAGGAAAATACAATTATACATGAGGAAATATACATCACTACTTTGGCTATTAACAGGTATTAGCACATTATTAAGACTTTCTATAATGAGAAGGTTTAAAATCCCTGAGTAAACAGACAGAATTATCTAGGATAGAAGATGCTTAGTAGAGGGTCAGGACTAAATAATATTTAGATAATATCAGAAAATGTCTAAAGCTTTATTATTCTATAAAGTTGGAAGTTATTATAAATGGTCTATAAATAATCTTATTACATATTTTCACTTTACAATATGAGGAAATACAAAGCAGAGATATTTAATGCAGGCCTGCCATCTCACAGGGCTAGAAGCCAGAATTCCTGGTTTTTAAAATCCACCTTAATTCTATATTGGACTTTTCTTAGACTTGGAATGAGTGATAGGAGCTAGGTAACAAATTATGAGGTGATAGACTGTCAGAGCTAAATATGCACCTTACCTAAAGCCAGTTCAGTCTGTATTAGCTAGCACCAGTGACCTGCAACATTGCTATGTAATATTAACAAAAATTTGCAAATGCAAAGAAATCTAAGTGTTGAGAATTTTATTCGCTCTGTTATTTTCCTTACACAGACTTTCCTTTTACAAAGTAACATTCTTTGCTTCTTTACTTTTCCACATTTTATTCACTTCCAGCTCATTAAACATTGCCTCTAAAGAGAGTTTTGCTGGAAATTGTCTTGCATTGGCAAAAGCTGCTCAAGTTGCAATATAATGCTTACAATTTTGGGAAAACGTAAACCTCAATTTGTACTCCATCCAGTTAAGTGTTAAAAATACCAGTAATGCAAGCTTCCCTGGTGGCGCAGTGGTTGAGAGTCCGCCTGCCGATGCAGAAGACACGGGTTCGTGTCCCAGTCTGGGAAGACCCCACATGCCGCGGAGCGGCTCGGTCTGTGAGCCATGGCCGCTGAGCCTGTGCATCCGGAGCCTGTGCTCCGCAACGGGAGAGGCCACAACAGTGAGAGGGCCGCATACCCGAAAAAACAAAACAATAATGCAAATAAAAAAGAAATATTTTCTTAATCAATAGACACTTCTTTTACTTTGTGTGTCTAAGTCAATTCTGTATAGACTCTCATATAATTATGAATATTTCAGAAAGTATTGCTGTTTTTTGTTCTTTAATATAAATATGCTGTATAATCGATCTAGTGTATAAAGGTAGACGATAACTTCTAGCTATTGTTTAACCAACTAAAATAATTGTTTGCTATGCCTTCCCTGCTTTCTAAAGTCCTATTTCTGGGTAAAATAAAATAGCAAAATAGCCCCTGAAAAATCCTTTCATTCTGATAATATTTTTAAAAAATATTTTTAAATGAATATTTCCATGAATGAGCCAGTATTCTACAAATATTATTCATAAGAAAATATAAGGTGTTCATGAGAGAACAGAGCCCTGTGCTTAAAATCAGAAGATCTAGAGTAAAGTTCTGCCTAGGACGCTTAACAATTTGGCAAGTTACTTAAAACATGCAAGCCACTATTTTCTCATCTGCAAAATGAGGATTTTACCAACTTTTTTTCTAGTGAAATAATGATTGTGTTCTGTTAATTGCAATTTTTTCTTAAAATATACTTTACTAAAAATATAAAGTAGTTGGAGATATAGATATAGGTATGTGTATAAATGTTGCTTACAGATACAACATACACATTTTTTCAAAGATAAAATATATGTAAGGGCTTCCCTGGTGGCGCAGTGGTTGAGAGTCGCCTGCCGATGCAGGGGACACGGGTTTGTGCCCCAGTCTGGGAAGATCCCACAGCCTCGGAGCGGCTAGGTCCGTGAGCCATGGCCGTTGAGCCTGCGCGTCTGGAGCCTGTGCTCCGCAACGGGAGAGGCCACAACAGTGAGAGGCCCACTTACCACAAAAAAAAAAAAATATATATATATATATATATATTTATATGTAAACTCTTTTAAGAAAACAAAAAAGTGGAACTAACACTGCATATCTTTTTTCTTTACATCTTTATTGGAGTATAATTGCTTTACAATGGTGTGTTAGTTTCTGCTTTATAACAAAGTGAATCAGTTATACATATACATATGTTCCCATATCTCTTCCCTCTTGCATCTCCCTCCCTCCCACCCTCCTTATCCCACCCCTCTAGGTGGTCACAAAGCACCAACCGAGCTGATCTCCCTGTGCTATGCGGCTGCTCCCCACTAGCTATCTATTTTACATTTGGTAGTGTATATATGTCCAGGCCACTCTCTCACTTTGTCACAGCTTACCCTTCCCCCTCCCCATATCCTCAAGTCCATTCTCTAGTAGGTCTGTGTCTTTAAAGGAGAATAAAGCACTGGAGAGTGTGAAAAAGAAAGCTGTGCAAGATAAAAGTAAGCCAGTTTTACAGTTCCGCTTACTTGGAGCACTTCAGCTAGCTAAAGAGAGGGGCACATACAATTTTGTTAAAATGGAATTAAATTAGTCCTGTTCTTTGTCAAAAAATAATTATATTGTTTTTAAATTTAACAAAAAAAATAACATTGTAAAAATAAAGGAATAACTTAATTTCAATAACTATTTTAGTCATGTAAAATATTTCAATAAATATTTTAGCCATAGTTTATGAAAGATCTCACTAAGTTTAAGAAACAAAATTGAAGAGGTTGAGTAATTATGTTTTTTAATACTCTATTTCAAATTTAAATTTTATTGATTAACTCTCCACTTAAAGGAAATCAACACTCTTCCACTTTCTTCCACTTTCCTCTTCCATTGTTTTATTGATGGCCTGGATTTCCTCTTCAGATTTTCTCTTCATTCCCTCTTCCCTCCCTCTCTCCCCCTCTCTCTCCTCTCTTTTTCTTTCCCTCATTACTATAGCCCCTATGTCCTTGACATAGTCTTTTAAATATTTTAGGAAGGCTGTTTCTTTTATACACAAATGTACTCTTAACAGCTTTCAAATGGGATTATTTGTGTTTTAACTCTGTTATCCCTATTTTCACCCCACCTATTATTTTGTCATCTCATTTTTGAACTATGCCCTCTATATATCCGTCATCTCTTCCTCTTCTTCTTTCTATTCTTTTTTTTTAATTGAAGTATAGTTGATATACAATGTTGTGTTAGTTTCTGGTGTACAGAAAAGTGATTCAGTTATATATATGTACATACATGTATTCTTTTTGATATTCTTTTCCATTATGGTTTATTACAGGATATTGAATATAGTTCCTTGTGCTATACAGTAGGACCTTATTGTTTATCCTTTATATATATAATAGTTTGCACCCCTCTCCCATCCCCCTCCCCCCTGGCAACCAAAATTCTCTTCTCTATGTCTGTGAGTCTGTTTCTGTTTCATAAATAAGTTCATTTGTGTCATATTTTAGATTCCACATATAAGTGATATCATATGGTATTTGTCTTTCTCTTTCTGACTTACTTCACTTATTATGATAATCTCTAGGTCCATCCATGTTGCTGCAAATGTCATTATTTCATTCTTTTTTATAGCTGAGTAGTATTCTGTTGTATATACATATATTGATCACATCTTCTTTATTCTTCTGTTGATGGACATTTAAGTTGTTTCCATGTCTTTGCTATTGTAAATAGTGCTGCAATGAATATTGGGGTGTATGTATCTTTTTGAATTATAGCTTTGTCCAGATATGTGCCCAGGAGTGGTATTGCTGGATCATGTGGCAACTCTATTTTTAATTTTTTGAGGAATTTTCGTACTGTTTTCCATAGTGGCTGCACCAATTTACACTCCAAGCAACAGTGTAGGAAGGTTCCCTTTTCTTCAGACACTCTCCAGCATTTGTTATTTGTAGACTTCTTAATGATGGATATTCTGACTGGTGTAGTTTTGATTTGCATTTCTCGAATAATTAGTGATGTTGAGCATCTTTTCATGTGCCTATTGGCCATCTGTATGTCTCCTTTGGAGAAATGTCTACTTAGGTCTTCTGCCCATTTTTTGACTGGGATGTTTTGTTGTTGTTACTGAGTTGTATGAGTTGTTTGTATATTTTGGGAAGTTAAGCCCACGTGGGTCACATTGTTTGCAAATATTTTCTCCCAGTCCATAGGTTGCCTTTTCATTTTGTTTATGATTTCCTTTGCTGTGCAAAAGCTTGTAAGTTTGATTAGGTCCCATTTGCTTATTTTTGCTTTTATTTCTCTTGCCTTGGGAGACTGTCCTAAGAAAACATTGGTATTACTTATGTCAGAGAATGTTCTGCCTATGTTCTCTTGTAGGAGTTTTATGGTGTCATGTCTTATATTTAAGTGTTTAAGCCATTTTGAGTTTATTTTTGTGTGTGGTGTGAGGGTGTGTTCTAACTTCATTGATTTACATATGGCTATCCAGCTTTCCGTACACCACTCCACACAAAAACTACTAGAACTGATAAATGAATTCAGCAAGGTAGCAGGATACAAGATTAACATACAGAAATCTGTTGCATTTCTTTACACTAACAATGAAATATCAGAAAGAGAAAGTAAAAAAACACTCCCTTTTAAAACTGCATTAAGGGCCTCCGTGGTGACACAGTAGTTAAGAATCCTCCTGCTAA
Organism: Monodon monoceros; assembly: GCF_005190385.1. Classification (NCBI taxonomy): domain Eukaryota; kingdom Metazoa; phylum Chordata; class Mammalia; order Artiodactyla; family Monodontidae; genus Monodon; species Monodon monoceros. Next base: position 61,375,629 of record NW_021703774.1, on the reverse strand, counting down.
TGCAGGGGACATGGGTTCGAGCCCTGGTCTGGGAAGATCCCACATGTCGCAGAGCAACTAAGCCCATGCACCACAACTACTGAGCCCACGTGCCACCACTACTGAAGCCCGCGCACCTAGAGCCCATGCTCCACAACAAGAGAAGCCACTGCAATGAGAAGTGTGTGCATCACAACGAAGAGTAACCCCTGCTCGCCACAACTAGAGAAAACCCACATGCAGCAACGAAGACACAACACAGCCAAAAATAAAATAAATAAAAATAAAAAATTATAAAATAAAATTGCATCCCCCCCAACAAATAAAACGCTTAAGAATAAACCTGACCAAGGAGGCAAAAGACTTACATGCTGAGAACTATAAAACATTACTAAAGGAAATTGAAGATGATTTAAAGAAATGGAAAAAATATCCCATGATCTTGGATTGGAAGAACTAATATTGTTAAAATGGCAATACTACCCAAAGCAATCTACAGATTTAATGCTATCCCTATCAAATTACCCATGACATTTTTCACAGAACTAGAGCAAGTAATCCTAAAATTTGCATGGAACCATAAAAGACCCAGAATTCCAAAGCAATCCTGAGGAAAAAGAACAAAGATGGAGGCATAACCCTCCCAGACTTCAGACAATACTACAAAGTTACAGTAATCAAAACAGCATGGTACTGGCACAGAAAGAGACATATGGATCAATGCAACAGAATAGAGAGCCTAGCAATAAACCCACACACCTACAGTCAATTAATCTTGGACAAAGGGACAAGAATGTACAATGGAGAAAAGACAGTCTTCTTTCTACTCTTAATCATAGCTATGTATCATGTTGTAAGATAAATATCTTCTCTAGCGTAGGATTAATTTTTATTCTTTTAATACAACCAAAACATAAATTTTGGGACACCAAGAGACCTGGAGCCTGGTCAAAGCAATTTTTACTGCCCATTTACTCTCTACTCCAAACACAATGACAAAACACCCACATATGGCCTCTATGTGTGTGTTGTCTTCTTCAGTTCAGAGGCCCAAGCAGATCTGTAGTTGCTGACCCCCCACCCACCACTCTCCCTCACCCTGTGGAGAGAGTGAAAACAGAGGTTCTTGTCGCCATCCATATGCATCTGTTTCCAATGACAAAGGTATTCTGAACCAGTGAAAGGGCAAGCACGATTGATAGTGACAACTCATAATTAATGCAAGCATCCTTTGAGACCACCTCAGTAGGTATGTTCCTCTCCTCCTTTAGTAGAAACAATAAAGAACAATCTGGAGTAGGAAAACTTAACAAGAACGTCACAAGTATCACACTGTGAAGCATGTGAATTTAACCTTCCAAGAAAAAAATAGGCAATGTGATGCTTTGAGAACTTTAGTTAACAAGTGTTTAATTCTATCTTTCTTCTGAAGTGAGAAAGTGGTAAACAGCAACAATAAATTTTATATGCTTGGCATGTTGGAGTTTTAGAGGAATATGACCTATAACAGTGAATTTTTCCCAGAAAAAAATTGTCTTGCTGTTTCATTTCATCATGTTCAGTGGTATGATCAATTCTGTCCAAAACTCCTATTGGCTCCAAATAGTGAGAGTATTTTCCTTGACTCCTTCCTTATCAGTTAGAATACTCTTTTTTCCCCTCCATCCCAGTTACTGTTTGAGAGATGGAACAGTAGTAGTTCTATCCAATTTTCTATGCCTTTGGAGGAAAGAAATAGAGCTGTTTCACAGATAGATTTGCTGCCCTGATTGACTACGTTTTGCTCTCTCTTGAGATTTGATTTAAATGTTTTGTGGGTTTTTTTTGCTTTTGTTTCGCCAGCATTCACTCAACCAAGCCCAGGTATATCTTACTCCAATGAAAAGACTCTCTCAGCTTTGGATTTTGCTCCTCCTTTACCTTGGATCCCCAGTAAATGGGGAGCACTTGTTGTTTTTCCTATTTTCAGTGAAACCCTCAGATCTTCCTAGTGATGAGACAAAGCTGCCACTCTCAACGGTTTAGTATGACTTTTCTGGGGCTACCTAAGCTCATTCATCCACTTCTCTGTGCTGGGTACTTGGTGATAATTCTCAGGGTTTTGGCAATTCATCTCTCTTTTCCTGGCAAAATTTTGTGATACCTGGTATGGTTGGGGATGCTGCTAAGCTGAACCTTCCCAGAATCTGCCTTTCCATTCCTACACACCACTCAGCATTTTCTGGCAAGAGACTATTCTTTGGTTAGTTGCTACTGGCTAATACTTTCCTAAATTTTACTGTTTCCCCTAGTTTTTCTAGGTATTAAATAAAGGAGATTCTAAGATCTGTCTTGTTTTCTCATTTTTATACTGAAGATTCTTCATTTTCCTGCAAAGTTCTTTAAAATAAAACAGATTGATTTGAATGGGTTTGTTTATACTTATTTAAAATCGTTCAGTAACCTGAGCTAGATGGTCCCTCACAAGTTCAAAGAAATATATTAGACATGTTTGCTGTTTCTGCCTGTCAAGAATGTGTAAACAGCACAGCAAAGGAAACCATAATCAAGACCAAAAGACAACCCTCAGAATGGGAGAAAATATTTGCAAATGAAGCAAATGACAAAGGATTAATCTCCAAAATTTACAAGCAGCTCATGCAGCTCAATAACAAAAAAACAAACAACCCAATCCAAAAATGGGCAGAAGACCTAAATAGACATTTCTCCAAAGAAGATATACAGAATGCCAACAAACACATGAAAGAATGCTCAACATCATTAATCATTAGAGAAATGCAAATCAAAACTACAATGAGATATCATCTCACACCAGTCAGAATGGCCATCATCAAAAAATCTAGAAACAATAAATGCTGGAGAGGGTGTGGAGAAAAGGGAACACTCTTGCACTGCTGGTGGGAATGTGAATTGGTTCAGCCACTATGGAGAACAGTATGGAGGTTCCTTAAAAAACTACAAATAGAATTACCATATGACCCAGCAATCCCACTACTGGGCATATACCCTGAGAAAACCAAAATTCAAAAAGAGTCATGTACCAAAATGTTCATTGCAGCTCTATTTACAATAGCCCGGAGATGGAAACAACCTAAGCGCCCATCATCGGATGAATGGATAAAGAAAATGTGGCACATATATACAATGGAATATTACTCAGCCTTAAAAAGAAATGAAATTGAGCTATTTGTAATGAGATGGATAGACCTAGAGTCTGTCATACAGAGTGAAGTAAGTCAGAAAGAAAAAGACAAATACCGTATGCTAACACATATATATGGAATTTAAGGGGAAAAAAAATGTCATGAAGAACCTAGGGGTAAGACAGGAATAAAGACGCAGACCTACTGGAGAACGGACTTGAGGATATGGGGAGGGGGAGGGGTGAGCTTTGACAGGGCGAGAGAGAGTCATGGACATATACACACTAACAAACGTAGTAAGGTAGATAGCTAGGGGGAAGCAGCCGCAAGGCACAGGGATATTAGCTCGGTGCTTTGTGACAGCCTGGAGAGGTGGGATAGGGAGAGTGGGAGGGAGGGAGACGCAAGAGGGAAGACATATGGGAACATATGTATATGTATAACTGATTCACTTTGTTATAAAGCAGAAACTAACACACCATTGTAAAGCAATTATACCCCAATAAAGATGTTTAAAAAAAAAAAAAAAAAGAATGTGTAAACAGAATGTGAGCTGATAGTATTAGGGTATATTCAGGACACTAAAATGTTTACACCAAATCACTGAGAGGAGAGTAGTGTCATAGTTAAACGGCCACGTGCCATTTGTAAATCATAATATTAAGGCCACATGTTATTGACTAAATTAATTATTGGTTTTTCTATTTTATTGTTGCTAGTCAAAGTACCAGAATTTTGATTCATTAATTTTATCTACTATTTTTCTATTTTTTCTATATGCTGCCTCATTAATTTCCGTGTATATTTTTATTATTTATTTTCTTGTACTTTCTTTTATATTACTTTGTTGTTCCTTTTCTAGCTTTTGGAATTGGAAGTTTAAATCAATTGTATTTTTTAAAATTTTGTTGATGGAATATTAATGCATATATATGCACTTTCTTCTGATCACTGCTTTAAATGATATAGGTGTTTAAGACTGGTGATTTTCCTCTGATCATTATTTTTATTCTCATCGATGCTGATAGTGTTTTCATTATCATTGTTTTTCAGAACTGTATTTTCTCATTGTATTTTGCTGTTCAGCCAAGAATTGTTTCGTTAAAGCCTTTGTGTGTGTGTGTGTGTGTGTGTGTGTGTGTGTGTGTGTTATCAGACAATGTATTAGCTTCATTTTATAGAACTTACCATTGTCTACTTTGTAAGTCAATACATAATCAATCAATATGATCCATGTTCCATATTTAATTGAGGAAAAGATATTTTCTGTCTTATCAGGGTGTAGTGTTTAATACGTACATCCTGAGATCTGCTGTATTGGTTATGGTGTCTCAATATTCTGTCTTTATGTATTTTAGTCTACTTAACCTGTCTTGTACTGAAAATACTGTGTTAAAGTATTTTATTATTATTCTCTTTATTCTGGCTTTCATCTCCTACATCTTTACACCTTATTTTCTAGTTTCAACATATTTTAGTGGTGCATAGATATTCATAATTTTTTGTCTTCATTATGATTTATGGATGTTTAACTTTATAAAATGTCCTCTTATTTTGGTCTTGTTTATTACATTTCGAACTGATTTCTATTTAGCCTCACAATAAGATACCAACCCCTACTCTCTTATTGTTTCCATACATCTGTCACGCTTACAATTTATGTATTTGTGACTATTTGAAACGAAACTAAGTTTTAGCATAGCATAGCTCATAAGCTTTGCTTTATGGGCCAATCTGAATATCTTTTTAAAAATATGCTCACTGAACCTGTTCATGTTTATTGATATGACAGATATGTTTGATCACAACTCTGCATTTTGTTTTATAACTATTGTGTATATGATGTTAGATTTGTTGTGTTTCTTTCTCCATTTGATGTCTTTTTTAAATTTCTTTTGTAATTAAGAAAGCTTTGTATCTTTGTTCCAATGATTGCCTTTTTTTATACTTTTTATTATGTTTGCTCTTCTTACCATTTACCATCTGTCTTGTCAATTTTAAATAGTATAACTTGTCACCTACAATTTACCTATACAGAAATCAGCAATCTTATTCTACTTGTCCCTTTCTCTCCCTTTGTCATCCATCTCTTTCAGTTTCATCCTTTATACTCTATCAGAATACATGACAATTACATGCTGCCCTTCTACCCACCTATATTCTCACTCTTAGTTTAGTCTCAGTTCTACAATTAAATATATTAAATATTCACCATCACTCCTTTGGCTGAAGTCTCTCTAGTTATCTCTTTGATGTGATGAAATTCATCCTCTCATATATTTCTTGAGAATGAACTTTTCTATGGTATTCTTGAGTTCCTTATGCTTAAACTTATAGGCTTGCTGCTTGAAAGACACTTTAGCTGTATAAAAAATCCTTGGCTTGCACTTTATTTTATTGAATTTCTCAAGGGTAAAGCTAACACCCAGCTACTGTGAAGTATCTGTGATCATTGGCTGCTGAATTATCACGATTTAACTATGTCTAGAAGATCTGTGTTTCAGTTTATAAAACATATGGAGGGCAACTTTGCCTATTTGGGGAACTTAGTGTTTTGAAAAAAGGAAGAGTGCAGGCCAAAGTATGGTATTGGTAGATATTTTTCCACATGTCAGGGTACATCTAGACATGAAAATATAAGTTAATTAAAGCAAAAATTAATGCAGAGAAGAAATGCATTCTAAAAACCCATATCCAGAAGTGTGATAAAATTAAATCAAAATGATTAAATAACTACAGTCTAATAGATTTTGTACATGATGCTTTTGCTACTTTGATTTCCTCTTGGAGATTACTCAACTATATTCTTTAACAGTCATTCTCAAAGTATGGTTCAGAAATCCCTGTGGGTCCCCAAGACTGTTGAAGTGCATCCAGGTCAAAATTATTTTTTAAATATACTAAGATATTATTTAACATTTTACCGTGTTGAGATTTACATTGATAATGCAAAAGCAATGTTGCAGAAAACTGCTGGTGACTTAGCATAAATCAGGGTAGCAGCACCAAATTGCACTAATAGTGACTGTATTTATTTATTTTTTACCACCATGCACTTATATGAAAAACTTGCCTGTTTCACTTAACAATATCCTTGATAAAGAAATTTAAATTCTTGTTATTAAACCTAGACCCTTAAGTACATGTGTTTCTAATAGTATATGTTCTAGAATATTCTGTGTGATAAAATGGGAACTACACATAAAGCATGTCTGCTGCATACCAAAATATGAAGGTTGACTTCAGAAAACATGTTAATGCAATGTTTTTGAGTTGCAAGCTGAGCCAGCCTTTTTTTTTTTACAAGAAATATCATTTTTACTTGAAAGACAACTGACAGATAAACTCTGTTTATTCAAACTTTGGTAGAGTTAGCCCTTGGTATCCATGGGAGATTGTTTCCAGGAGCCTCCTCAACCTCCACAAATACCAAAATCTGCTTACACTAAAGTCCCTTATATAAAATGATGTAACATTTGCATATAGCCATGCACATCCTCCCATATACTTTAAATCATCTCTAGATTACTTATTTTTTTTTAATTTATTTTTATTTATTTTAATTATTTATCTTTGGCCACATTGAGTCTTCATTGCTGCATGCAGGCTTTCTCTAGTTGTGGCGAGTGGGGGCTGCTCTTCGTTGCGGTGCACAGGTTTCTCATGGCAGTGGCTTCTCTTGTTGCAGACCATGGGCTCTAGGTGCACAGGCTTCAGTAGTTGTGGCACGCAGGCTCAGTAGTTGTGGCTCGTGGGCTCTAGAACGCAGGCTCAATAGTTGTGGTGCACAGGCTTTGTTGCTCCGCGGCATGTGGGATCTTCCTGGACCAGGGCTCGAAACCGTGTCCCCTGCATTGGCAGGTGGATTCTTAACCACTGTGCCACCAGGGAAGCCCTAGATTACTTATAATACCTAATACAACGTAAATGTTATGTAAATAGTTGCCTGCATGTGGCAAATTCAAGTTTTGCTTTTTTGAACTTTCTGGAAAAAATTTTTTGATATTTTGATCTTCGGTTGGTTGGATCCATAAATGCAGAAGCCATGTGTGCTGAAGGCTGACTGTATTCAGCTGCCATTTTCTCAAAAATTAACAAAGTGAGTTTTTCACTTTGAAAAAAACAATTGGCAATAGTTGTTGTCAATAATAAAAATCAACTTTTAAGTAAAAATAAAATTTTCCAAAACTTATACCTGCCTCCCTGAGCTTGTTAGCTTTTCAATAGTCAGACTTTTTTTATGATATCGATGGTGATATTAACAAATGTGCTTTTAATATTGTATGAATTGTGTCAATGTTTTGAAGACCTGCATATCTCAGTAAACCAGTATTTTCCAAAACGAACAATATAGGATGTTACCAATTCAGGCATAGTTAACTGGTCCATTCAAGGTGCAAGACAGACAATTGTATTTTAAAGTAACAGTCCAAAGGTTCATTGATACAGTTTCAGATTTCACATTTACACTAATCTTAAAGAAACTACCACTTTTCAAGTGTTAATGTAGTATCAAAGATTGTCCACAGTTGTCTGAAAGGATATTAAAATACTCCTTCCTTTTCCAACTATATATATATATGTGTGTGAGACTGTCATATATTTCAAATAAAACAGCATATTGAAGTGGATTTAATGTAGAAACAGGTATGAGAATCCAGCTGTCCTCTATTAAGCCAAGCACTAATGAAATTTGAAAACTATAAAATGTCACTCCTCACTATTTTTTGTTGCTTTGGAAAATCCAGTTATTTTTCATTAAAATACTTATTTATAGGTATATTATTGTCATTTTAACTGAATCAATAAATAAATTTTTAAATATCCAATTTTACTTTTTAATTAGAAATTTTAATGTTCTTTGAGTACCACCATTTTTTTTTAAGAGTATAAAGAAATCCTGAGACAGAAACGTTTGAGAACAAATGATCTACATCCATGTTAAAGACCTTTAATCGATTCCTGTTGTTCTAAAGGTAAAACCCAAATTCTTAACATAGTACCACTTAACAATACCTTATAATCACACGAATATTTATTTAGTTCCTCAGTCCCATGATGTTGCCTTTTGTGAACACACTGTTCCTTCTCTTTATAATGTTCTTCCCCGTCCATGTCACATAGTTAATCCTTTCTTATTCTTCTGGTTTCAGCTCATGAAGCCCTTTCCTAGGCTTTCTTGTAACCATGCTCTTGTACTTCAGAACCTTTCCTCTCTTTCTAATTGTACACTTATTGATGAAAATATTTCATTGATGGATTTCTTCCCATTAGACTGAAAAACCATCAAACCAATAAGCATGTGTATGTTGGCTTATCATTGTATCCATTCTTCCTAACAGAGTGCTTATCACAGAGTAGGGTGGAAAATAAAATATTTGTTGGTGAATGATAAGTGGATAAATATATGCGTTGATAGAGAAAAGGATGAAACAATAAAGAATTTGACCTAGTATATATAGCTTCTTCAGTAATGTAAAGATCCAAGATAAACACTAGAAAGAAATACATTGAATTCATTTCAATGACTCATATTTTCCCTGGTGTAATGTTATTACCATATACTCTTGTTGCCTACTTCTTTTACAAGAAAAATAGAATGGCAGTAGATATAATATACAACGGCATTTAGTTGTGTTAGCAAGTGTTCTTTTGCAAGCCTGGTAAGTAGTGAGCAATTGTTGGCAAACAACTTCTTGCATTTCACTTGACTTAATACTTCCTATATATTATATTAGAATTCTATTATTTTTATGTATGACTGTCTTCCTATAGTCCCCTGCAGTTTCATCTATTACCTCTTTTATCCTAAAAGTCTGCAGTTGAGTAATACTTACCTACTTGCATTTCTTCCATACCCCTCTTGTTACTTGCTTATCATTATACTTAACATACTTTATTGTAAGCATATAATTTGTCAGTCTCCCCATGAGACCTTCCTCTCCTTAAGGGCTGGGACTGTATTTTATTCATCTGTGTATCCACAGGATGCAATAAGGTGTTTAACACTTGATAAACACTCAATAAATGAAAATATGAGTAAATTATGGAACTTACCACTTAATTAATGGCATGACATATTCCTTAACTTTTTAATTAAATTGTTCCAGTTAAAACTCAGGTAATGGGAGAAATCAAGATTGCACTGAAGAAAGAAATGAAGACAGATGGGGAACAACTCATAGTTGAAATCCTCCAATGCAGACATATCACCTACAAATTTAAATCTCCTGATCACTTACCAGGTATCTAATTTTATGATAATGAGCAATATAATGTATCTAAGAACTCTTTAGGAGTATGTCCTAAATAGCCTAGAAAATGCTAATTAAAATTTGAGCTGTGTACCAAATATATCTGAAAAATATGAAATAAGAATGAATTTCTCTTATATAGAGCAAGTTGATATTTTACTAGTTAAAAATTAGATTTTTTCAACACAAGTGTAGAGTGATGTATTTATTATACAACAAGAAAACATTTAAGTTGCTAAGAAAATTGATGTATATTTTAATGTTGTCTGAAACAAATTGTTCACAGAGAGCTTTGTGTAAAATGTAGGAGAACTCTCTGTATATGATTGTAAGTCTTTGAATAGAAAATTGTATTATTAATGGACACTTAAACTGAATTCTTATTTTCAGATTTATATGTGAAAATATATGTGATGAACATTTCTACCCAAGAAAAAGTTGATCAAGAAAAAAACAAGAGTATGTAGACATGATCGAGTGCCTTAGTTCAATGAAACTTTTAGATGCAGCCTAACTCCTGCTGGACATTCTCTTCAGGTAACTCATACAGTTCCAATTTTTAGATTTTCATTTATACTGTATTTATTTCCCATTTAATTATTCAATATTTAAATGCCAATCATACACTATGTGATATTTTACAAGTTAACTTTTAGAGGTAACTTCCCAGGGGCCCTTTAAAATCCCCCAACCCACTCATCCCATCCATTTAGCTACCAAGTTGCCTCTCTTCTACCTACTCATTTTCTTTTACATAGATTTTTTTTCATTCTCACTGCCACACTAATCCTCTTTGGGTCCTCATCTTTGTTATGCAAATCATCTCAGCAGTATACCTGGCCTACTTGCCATCAATATCTTACCCTTTAATTCATTTTATCACACTGCTGGCAGAGGTATCTTTTAAAAACACTGGCTAGGTTACATTGAAACCCTCCAATGATTCATCATTATCCTGACTCATTCAGAGTCCTCTAAGGTGAGTTCTAATTGTATTGACTTAATATCATCTCCTTGTATACATTTCCACTCACTCTTGACCCCAGTCACACCAGAATCTTGAAATCAGGTTAAACCTCTAATTCTTTGCTCATATTTTTCCTCTCCTTCAATACTCGCTTCTGCATTTCTCTCCATCTATCACAATTTTCAATATCTTTCTATATAAATTCAGCTCTTTAATAATGACCCTGGGTGTAATTTATCATGCCTTATTCACATAATGTTTTGCTTATCTCATTAGGCCATTAATCCCAGTCTTGTACAACAATTTGTATACTTACCTCTCACTGTTTCTGTACTATCAGCTTCTGTAGTGCAAGGCTTGATTTTCATTGCTCTTTTTTTTGTAGCCTAGCACAATGCTTGTACATAGTATATCTTTAGTAGATACAGAGACATGGAATGAAAGAGGAAAAAGGAGGAGGGAGGGAAGAGCTGAAAAACTGTGGGAAGAGAAGACCGTGGTACTCGCACTTAGAGGCCTGTACTAGAGACCTATATAAGAGATATTGCAAAGCAAAAACTGCACTGAGAGGATTAACTGACATTAAAGTTGAAGGGAATAAAACAATTAAAGGATACTCTGAAATCTGTGTGCACAAAGGTGTCAGTCACAGAGATTGGGTAGTTACAGAAGGGATGGATAGGGAGAAAGAACATGAGTTTGTCTGAAATGTAATAAACTTGATAGGAAGGCAGGGTCCAAGTAAAACATATAATGTGCGATTTGAAATCCCCAAACCAGAGGCTAATAGAGACAGAAAAGTAGATTTTGAAGTCAGAAACGTAACAGTAAGTTTTAGCCAGGAATAAAGATGAATTATCTGAAGGAGATTCCGAAAAGAAAGAGAGAGCATGAGAGAAGAATTGTCAAGGATTAATGGTTATTTCCATCTCAATTTCTCTACTTTTCTTTCAACTGATCCCTAAAAGAAAAAAATTTCTTGAGTATGAGATCCCATGGAATTTCAACTAGTGTAAGCTCTACATATGACAAGAAGCCATTTTGCAAGTGTTCCCTATAATAAAATTCCCAGTAAATTCAATGGCATTTAAAGTCAATGTTACGTTCTATCCGCCTTGTAAACTCGTATTTATGTACTCACCACTCAAATAATTCTGTGTTTGAGTTAATATTTCATTAAGTAATAAAACATTCACCTAGCAAATTTCTTTTTTAAAACTTTCAGTCAGTTTAAGCAAAAACCTAGTTAGAATTAGCTAGGTTTATCTACCTAGCTAATATTATCTAGAATTCTCCTGTCCTTCAGGATATGTCTTTGCCTTTGGGAAATGTTGAGGTAAATTAACTAATATTATGCAAATATTTTGAGGACATGTTAGTTATTAGTTCTCCTACAAGTATGCCTGCTACTTCTCTCACCCTCACCCTTTCTTGTCTCTGTTACTTCTTTGATGAGCAAATGTCCATAAAAGAGGTTGAAAATATACATACAAATATATATAATTTTGGCTATTTTTTCTAGGTTTTACATTTTTCCAGTGGAGGGAAGTTTATGAAGGAGACCTTGATTGGCGAAGCCTGTATCTGTCTAGACAAAGTGGATCTAGAAAAAGAATAGTCAACTGGCGCAAACTTTTTGTCAGTCCCACTCAAACCCACTGAAGAAATGTGTCTGCTCAGGGTATAGAAAGTGCTTTAAATGGTCTTAAATCAAGACTATAGTCGAATACTATTGTTCTAAGCCATGTTTTCAGGGGTAACCATGAGAAGAGGAACAAAAGGCAAAAACATACTCAAAGGCTTGCAAATGTATTGTTGTGGAACATAGAAAAAAAACTCAAATGAAAAAGTTAATATATTGAAGACAAGAAAAAATGTTCTGAAACCTTGGATTTCTTGTGGCTGTCAAGAAAAACAGTGAGAGAAATTTTGTTTACTTAATGCAAAAATTTTTGAGTAGGGTTGAGCTACAGCTATCTAAAGGCCGAGACTCAAAGATTAATATGTTTTCTAACACAGGCAAAAGTAATCCTTTATGCAGAAGAACTTGGTTGAAAGGAAAAAACTAATGCAACAAATCTCAGTTTTCAAAAGTCTCTTCTTCATCTTATCTACTCAGACATCTAACTGTTTTGAGATTCTGACATAGGATACACCTACAATATGTGTCCAGACTAGAAGTAAGGAGCTTGTGTTTATAGGAAAAAGGGAACCAGGAATGTAGAAATTATAGCTTTTAGATCATGTTGTACAGGTTTTCTCTGTGTCTAAATGTTACAAGGGTGAACATCACCAGTTTTAGAATTCATGTTGTAAAAGCACATTAGTAAAACTTGAAATAAAGTATAGTTAAGACAATACTAAGTAGAAATTAAATTACATTTATCTAGAAATAAAGCCATGACTGGCTAACAAAAAAGAATATTGCCCCACAAACTATTGGAACCTTGGTTGAAACATCAAAAACTCCATAATTTACCCTTAATCCAAGACATTTTCAATCTACATACCAAAGGACCTAGATTAAATTGGTATGTTCTAGGGAGCATGATAACTTGTTCTTTGTGGAATTGCAAATAAATGTATTATCCCATATATTTTCTTTCTCTTGAATGATATATGGATGGAGAGAAAATTCTTCCTCTGGCAAACAAATCGTATTAATCTGTGACATTGATTAAATTGGTGTCATTTCCTGCTCTTCCACAATGGTCTTTTTTTCCCCTTAATACATTAACTGGTTGTAAAATGAAAACCCTGACCATAAATTCAAGTTCTCTTTAGTGCTCTATTTTCCTACTTTAGTGACAGTATCACAGTGATCAAGTTCATCAATGTTGGGAAAATATGTGAAAAATCAACATTATATTAAGGTGAAAATATCCTTTGAGCTCTTTTAATAATATGGAATAAAAGGATCAATGTCTAAGTCATTAAAATGAAGCATCCTCTTCCCCATCGACCAACAATGTGAACAAAGGAGGTAACGTGGACTTACAGGAGACGCACTCAGCTAGGATTAAAAGCCTGACTTCTGGTCTTGGTTCTGCCACTGACTAACTGTGTCACCTTGCACATGTCACTTAAACTCAATTTTCCTCAGTTTTCTTATTTGTGAGAAAATATAATTATATATTCCTAGCCTTCCTAATGGGATGTTGCGATGATCAAACTAAGTGATCTATGAGAGAAGATGAAAGCACATTTCCAAATATAGTTTTATACACATAAGTGAGGAATAAGTATTATGCAGTTTATTATTTCCCAATTTTCATATGTGAAAAAGCATCTTCCAAACCGATAGCAAGCACTGACATGGATAAAAGCAGTATATTGGCTTCAAAACTAATTTTTTTCTTTAAAATATAAACTTTTGTTTAACCTAAAAAAGGGAGAAAATTCAATGAAAATGATTTGCAAATCGGGTTATCATAAATTAAATAAATTATGCCGATCTTATCCTATTCCCATATTCACAAAAATAAATTAATTAAATTGCTTCTCTGTGAACTCTGAGTTTAAGAGCTGATTCTTTATTCAAAGGTGAGGTTTTAGTGGGATTAGAGAAATCATCTCCAAATATATTGCTCAGATATTGAATCTTCTCATTTTTAAAGAAAAACATCCTTGAAATCTAATAGGAATTGATTAAATTTAAGACATTAAAAAATAATTTCTAATAAATACCAGGGTACATATCTTTATTATATTCATAAAGAAATACAGAGTCACTCCTTTCCAATCTAAGGAAGATAAGTCACTTTTCTTCCCTCTATTTTTTAAGACCCTCTCCCCCAAAAATGCAGTGTCATTTATCATTGATATTGCTGTAAAATGAACGTGCGGTGAGGGGATCGCTAAGGATTTGATATTGCTAGGATTCTATTTTTAGAGACAACTAAATCTGCTGATGGTTGTCATGGATATTTCCAGCAGAATTTAGCACTTTAGGAAGCTTATAATCATCGCTTATAACTGGGGAAGGGAAGGGTTCAGGAAGATCTCTTTCCGACATAAAAAGGCTCTGCTGTTTGTCCTTAAAAGGAAACTCTGGCTCCCGTGGGCCCTCTTCTGCAGCCACTTATATCCAGAAGTGTGCATGAGAGGTTTATGACCAGTTAGTTTACTTCATTCCAGTTGCAGTTTCTTTTAGGATACACAAAAGGAGGTGCCACCAAAACAAAGGTCATACCTTGGTAGCTATTTGACCTGAAAAAGTAGGAGTCTTTCCATTATAGGTGCCCCTCTGTTCCAACAACTGGTGATGGGGCCAGGCCAATCCAGCAAGTTAAGTGACAGGGCTTATTTTTGTGCACTAGCATCCCCCTTGAGAGAGCATAAGTGTGCCAAGTTTGCAGCTGACCAAACACCTAGGTTGTACTGGAATTATTCTATGCAACACTGATCCTTCTACAAATGCATTTCTTCTGAATGATATTGATTAACCTTCTTACAACAGAACTATTTCTTTTTTAATTGCAAATAGGGCTCTTGGTGTTTTTTACTTTTTGCATATATCACAGCACATGATTTTCCACTTTTTATTTCACTTATTTTACCAGAATTAGCGTTTTTTATCCTAATAAAGACAAAGTTTGTAATCTCTAAATAACACGTGATTAGTCCGACTATAGCACTTATACCTTGAAAAGCATATTAATTTTTCCCACAACTTTACTGAGTCATCAGAGACGGAAGTTGCTTCTTGGTTTAAAATTCGGTCCTCAAGAAACCTTTAGCTGTGAAGCAAAAGCACAGAGTGAATTTTTACAAAAGACAGGGATATCTAGAATGATCGTGATGGACACAGACAACACTAGGAGCAAGAAGTTGGTGTTTCCTTGTTTTACTTAAGGTTAAGGAGATTTTTGGCGACTCTGAACTCTTTATTTATCACTTCAGTTTAAAGGAAGAGTATCCAAGACTAAGGGGTAGTGATTGTCTTTGCTCCTTAATGTTGCCCATATTGTAATTAATCACACTAGTAAATACGTATTTTCAGCATATCAGTGGATTTAATTTTGTGGATCGCACACATAAAGATAGTCATATTGTGGGAATATTATAGCTGGTAACCAGCTGATATTGATTCTTATTATAGGAACGGTTGTGATGATTGTGGTGATAGAGGTAGTGAACTAGGTTGGTGGTGATGTGAAATAAAATGAAATAATATACTATATTGTGCCCAATTTATTAGAAATGATTTGATCAGTGTTTCATTTCATTAAGATATCATAAAGATGTTTATAGTATTTTTTTACTTTATTTAAATCATAACTAACAATATTTTAAAAACTTATTTTCATTGCTACAATGTCTAATATTCCAAAAGCAGCCAACTATAGCTATATATGTGTTTATAACTCTATGTGTGACAGAGTGATTTTCCCTCTTTTTGAGCTTGGAGCTGGAAGTAAAAGAAAGCTCAATGAATAATTATGAGCTGTTCCTTTAATAATAACTTGCCTTGATGTAACACAAGAATGAATGAGTGACACAGATATTCTCATTGAATATGACACATTGATGTTTTCTGTATGTTCCATGTTGTTATTATTAAAGATATACCCTTTAAATCAAAAACATTTAATCAATGATTCCTTATCTGATATGTAGATTGACCACATTTTCTTAATTCGTTACCCTGTACATAACTATACATTTGCTAACCTAGATGAAGTTGAAATATTAAATCCTTGTGGCATTCAGCATGTGAATATGATTCTTGTTTGATTGTGTCCATATATTTGTTGGTGATGTGCTCAGGTGCTCCCACTACCAATTAATGTGTGTGCTGATAGCCTAACAAAAACACATCTGATGTTAAAGGAAATAAATTTCTTGCCTGAAAAAATAAAAACCTAATAAAATTTATTTCAAGATAAAAAATAGAGTACTTGGAGATATGTCTTGCTTCTAACTGTATGTTGCATGCTGTGTTGGTGATTTGCTAATGTGTCCTTTTTTTCTGTTCTACCCAAATCTCTCTGGAAAATCTAATGAACAAATAAAAATTCTTGGGTTAAAGGTTGTATAAATGGAACTGAAATAATGAGATTTGTATAAAAAATGCTTGTAAATCTGTCTTGAGTTTTACTCTATATAAAAATATGTTTTGGTTTTGTGATTGTATACAAGATGTATCTTGATAACTTATGCAAATTGTGCTGTATAAAGGCTGTGGCCTCAGCCTTACTAATAAATATTGAAAATATCACCTTAGACTTCTTGTGTTTATCAACTTGATAGATTGATACTTAATAGAGAAATGGAACTTTCTGGAACATTTTCTCTGAAAATTATATGATGGATACATTCACTCACTGAGTTTAAAAAGTATGTTTTAAACAGCACGGTTACAGAAACAGAATTAAACAAATGTATAGCTTAATAAATTATTATATCAGACATCCTTATAACCACCACCCAGATCAAGAAATTGAACTTTAACATATTTGATACATTTTAATTCATTGAAGTTGTTACTCTTATTAATCCTCAAATTTACCCTCTTGGGCCAGTGGGTACATCTTTGAGTGGACTTACATGTATCTTAGTTTATTCAATAACTTTCTCGCTGGGGCAAGAATGTTATATATCATTTCTTTGACCTTAAAACAGTATAGGAAATCTACTTAACTTGAATTTTTACTTTTATTTTTCTTTCTATTTATCTCTATAAAATAATTAAATTTAGGAATGCATTGACCTGATTGATCAACTTTTGTCTAATGTGCTATCCCTTCTCAATCTTTTGCTAAGATCAAGGGTAACATAGATGCCAATACCAAAAGCCAAAATTTAACAAACCCAATCTAACAGTGTGTAAAAGTGGTAGACTCATGGTCATGTTGAATTATCCCAGTTACACAAGATTATTTCAATATTGGAAAATGAATTAATGAAATCAGTACATTAACATATTAAAGTATAAAAATCATAAGATGGTGGAAAACATTTGATAAAATCCAACACCTATTTATATCTATAAACTGAACAACTGAACAAAATAGTGAGACCAGCTGACTCGCACAGGAATGGACACTTAATATCTAATAGAGGAGATAAAGCAGAGCTGCAAAAAAGATGAACTTTCTAAGCACGGGTCAGTTGGGTAGCCACTTGAAAAAGGTGTTTGGCAAAATAAGGTTAATTAGAACATGTGTAGGCTGTTTTGAGTGGAATGATGGGGGCAGAACCAGTTTTTTTTAATGGACTCAACAAATATTTAATTCCTTTTAGACCTTCGGATTGTATCAAGGGTAGACTGAAAACTCTTGGACAGAAGTGGACCCTGCAGTGCACAGGTAGAATTTCTTCATTTTGGAGTCTAAGCTTTTGAAAGGTTTTTAGGACTTTCAGCTGATGAGATCAGCCACACCCACGCAGATTATTGAGGATTATCAATTTACTTAAAGTCAGCTGTTTAGAGATGTTAAATATCTCTACAAAATGCGATCACAGCAATGCCTCCAGTCGTGTTTGGATGAATAACTGAGTACTACAGCCTAGCCAAGCTGATACAGAAAACTGCTCACCACGGTATGATGGAGAAATCAAAAGTTTTTGGTTTTGGTTGGTTGGTTGGTTCGTTCGCTGGTGGATTGGTTTGGTTGGTTCTTTTGTTTGTTTTTAACGCCTCTGGTTTTTTTTTTTTTAATTTTCTTAACATCTTTATTAGAGTATAATTGATTTACAATAGAGTGTTACTTTCTGCTTTATAACAAAGTGAATCAGCCATACATATACATACATCCCAATATATCCTCTCTCTTGCGTTTCCCTCCCACACTCCCTAACCCACCCCTCTAGGTGGTCACAAAGCACCGAGCTGATCTGCCTGGGCTATGCAACTGCTTCCCACTAGCTATCTGTTTTACATTTGGTAGTATATATAAGTTCATGCCACTCTCTCACTTCATCCCAGCTTACTCTTCCCCCTCCCTGTGTCCTCAAGTCCATTCTCTACGTCTGCGTCTTTATTCCTGTCCTGCCCCTAGGTTCTGCAGAACCTTTTTCTTTTTTCTTTCTTTAGATTCCATATATATGTGTTAGCATACGGTATTGGTTCTCTTTCTGACTTACTTCACTCTGTATGACAGACTCTAGGTCCATCCACCTCACTACAAATGTCTCAATTTCATTTCTTTTTATGGCTGAGAAATATTCCATTGTATATATGTGCCACATCTTCTTTGTCCATTCATCTGTCAATGGACACTTAGGTTGTTTCCATCTCTGGGCTATTGTAAATAGAGCTGCAATGAACATTTTGGTACATGATTCTTTTTGAATTATGGTTTTCTCAGGGTATATGCCCAGTAGTGGGATTGCTGGGTCATATGGTAGTTCTATTTGTAGTTTTTTAAGGAACCTCCATACTGTTCTCCATAGTGGCTGTATCAATTTACATTCCCACCAACAGTGCAAGAGGGTTCCATTTTCTCCAAACCCTCTCCAGCATTTATTGCTTGTAGATTTTTGATGATGGCCATTCTGACTTGTGTGAGATGATATCTCATTGTAGTTTTGATTTGCATTTCGCTAATGATTAATGATGTTGAGCATTCTTTCATGTGTTTGTTGGCAATCTATATCTTCTTTGGAGAAATGTCTGTTTAGGTCTTCTGCCCATTTTTGGATTGGGTTGTTTGTTTTTTTCTGATATTGAGCTGTATGAGCTGCTTGTAAATTTTGGAGATTAATCCTTTGTCTGTTCCTTCATTTGCAAATATTTTCTCCCATTCCGAGGGTTGTCTTTTCATCTTATTTATGGTTTCCTTTGCTGTGTAAACGCTTTTAAGTTTAATTAGGTCCCATTTGTTTATTTTTGTTTTTATTTCCATTTCTCTAGGAGGTGGGACAAAAGGGACCTTGCTGTGATTGATGTCACAGAGTGTTCTGTCTATGTTTTCCTCTAAGAGTTTTACAGTGTCTGGCCTTACATTTAGGTCTTTAATCCATTTTGAGTGTATTTTTGTGTATGGTGTTAGGGAGTGTTCTACTTTCATGCTTTTATACCTATCTGTCCAGTTTTCCCAGCACCAGTTGTTGAAGAGGCTGTCTTTTCTCCATTGCATATTCTTGCCTCCTTTATCAAAGATAAGGTGACTGGAGGCTTCCCTGGTGGCACAGTGGTTGAGAATCTGCCTGCCGATGCAGGGGGCACAGGTTCGTGCCCCGGTCCTGGAAGATCCTACATGCAGCAGAGCGGCTGGGCCCGTGAGCCACAGCTGCTGTGCCTGCGTGTCCGGAGCCTGTGCTCCACAACGGGAGAGGCCACAACAGTGAGAGGCCCGCGTACCGCAAAAAAAAAAAAAAAAAAAAAGATAAGGTGACCATATGTGCGTGAGCTTATCTCTGGGCTTTCTATCCTGTTCCATTGATCTATATTTCTGTTTTTGTGCCAGTACCATACTGTCTTGATTACTGTAGCTTTTAGTAGGGTCTGAAATCCGGAAGCCTGATTCCTTCAGCTCAATTTTTCTTTCTCAACATTTTTTTGGCTATTCGGCATCTTTTGTGTTTCCATACAAATTGTGAAAATTCTGTTCTAGTTCTGTGTTAAATGCCATTGATAGTTTGACAGGGATTACATTGAATCTGTAGATTGCTTTGGGCAGTATAGTTTTTTCACAATACTGATTCTTCCAATCTAAGAACATGGTATATTTCTCCATCTGTTTGTATCATCTTTAATTTCTTTCATCAGTGTCTTATAGTTTTCTGCATACAGCTCTTTTTTATCCTTAGGTAGGTTTATTCCTAGGTATTTTATTCTTTTTGTTGCAGAGCTAAATGGGAGAGTTTCTTTAATTTCTCTTTCAGATTTTTCATCATTAGTTTATAGGAATGCAAGTGATTTCTGTGCATTAATTTTGTATCCTGCTACTTTACCAGATTCATTGATTAGCTCTAGTAGTTTTCTGGTAGCCTCTTTAGGCTTCTCTATGTATAGTATCATGTAATCTGCAAACAGTGACAATTTTACTTCTTTTCCAATTTGGATTCCTTTTATTTCTTTTTCTTCTTGGATTGCTGTGGCTAAAACTTCCAAAACTATGTTGAATAATAATGATGAGAGTTGGCAACCTTGTCTTGTTCCTGATCTTAGAGGAAATGGTTTTAGTTTTTCACCATTGAGAACGTTTTTGGCTGTTGGTTTGTCATATATGGCCTGTATTATGTTGAGGTAATTTCCCACTATACCTACTTTCTGGAGGGTTTTTATCATAAATGGGTGTTGAATTTTGTCAAAAGCTTTTATTGCATCTATTGAGATGATCATATGGTTTTTATCCTTCCGTTGGTTAATATGGTGTATCACATTGATTGATTTGTGTATATTGAAGAATCCTTGCATTCCTGGGATAAACCCCACTTGATCATGGTGTATGATCCTTTTAATGTGCTGTTGGATTCTGTTTGATAGTATTTTGTTGAGGATTTTTGCATCTTTGTTCATCAATGATAATGGCCTGTAGTTTTCTTTTTTTGTGACATCTTTGTCTGGTTTTGGTATCAGGGTGATGGTGGCCTCGTAGAATGAGTTTGGGAGTATTCCACCCTCTGCTATATTTTGGAAGATTTTGAGAAGGATAGGTGTTAGCTCTTCTCTAAATGTTTAATAGAATGCACTTGTGAAGCCATCTGGTCCTGGGCTTTTGTTTGTTGGAAGATTTTCAATCACAGTATCAATTTCAGTGCTTGTGATTTGTCTGTTTATATTTTCTCTTTCTTTCTCGTTCAGTCTTGGAAGGTTGTGCTTTTCTAAGAATTTGTCCATTTCTTCCAGGTTGTCCATTTTATTGGCGTATAGTTGCTTGTAGTAATCTCTCATGATCCTTTGTATTTCTGCAATGTCAGTTACTTCTCCTTTTTCATTTTTAATTCTATTGTTTTGAGTCTTGTCCCTTTTTTTCTTGATGAGTCTGGCTAATGGTTTATCAATTTTGTTTATCTTCTCAAAGAACCAGCTTTTAATTTTATTGACCTTTGCTATGGTTTCCTTCATTTCTTTTTCATTTATTTATGATTTCATCTTTATGATTTCTTTCCTTCTGCTAACTTTGGGATTTTTATTATTCTTTCTTTAATTGCTTTAGGTGTAAGTTTAGGTCATTTATTTGAGGTTTTTCTCTTTTCTTGAGGTAGG
The DNA here is from genome assembly GCF_005190385.1 of Monodon monoceros. NCBI lineage: Eukaryota > Metazoa > Chordata > Mammalia > Artiodactyla > Monodontidae > Monodon > Monodon monoceros. The sequence goes on along the minus strand of NW_021703774.1, from coordinate 61,354,128 downwards.
ATTGTATTGTTATAAACTTCCCTCTTAAAACTGCTTTTGCTGCATCGCTTAGATTTGGGGTCATCGTGTTTTCATTGTCAGTTGTTTCTAGGTATTTTTAAATTTCCTCTTTCATTTCTTCAGTGATATCTTGGTTATTTAGGAGTGTATTGTTTAGCCTTCATGTGTTTGTATTTTTTGCAGTTTTTTTCTTGTAATTGATATCTAGTCTTATAGCATTCTTGTAGGAAAAGATACTTGATATGATTTCAATTTTCTTAAATTTACCAAGGCTTGATTTGTGACCCAAGATAAGGTCTATCCTGGAGGATGTTCCATGAGCAACTGAGAAGAAAGTGTATTCTGTTGTTTTTGGATGGAATGTCCAATAAATATCAATTAAGTCAATCTTATTTAATGTATCATTTAAAGCTTGTGTTTCCTTATTTATTTTCCTTTTGAATGATCTGTCCATTGGTGAAAGTGGGGTGTTAAAGTACCCCACTATGATTGTGTTGCTGTCAGTTTCCCCTTTTATGGCTGTTAGCATTTGCCTTATGTATTGAGGTGCTCCTTTGTTGGGTGCATAAATATTTACAATTGTTATATCTTCTTCTTGGATTGATCCCTTCATCATTATGTAGTGTTCCTCTTTGTTTCTTGTAATCGTCTTTATTTTAAAGTCTGTTTTTTCTGATATGAGAATTGCTACTCCAACATTCTTTTGATTTCCATTTGCATGGAATATGTTTTTCCATCAAGACACTTTCAGTCTGTATGTGTCCTTAGGTCTGAAGTGGGTCTCTTGTAGACAGCATATATATGGGTCTTGTTTTAGTGTCCATTCAGCCAGTCTATGTCTTTTGGTTGGCGTATTTAATCCATTTCATTTAAGGTAATTATCAATATGTATTTTCCTATTACCATTTTCTTCATTGTTTTGGGTTTGTTATTGTAGGTCTTTTCCTTCTCTTGTGTTTCCTGCCTAGAGAAGTTCCTTTAGCATTTGTTGTAAAGCTGGTTTGGTGGTGCTGAATTCTCTTAGCTTTTGCTTGTCTGTAAAGGTTTTAATTTCTCTGTAAAATCTGAATGATATCCTTGCTGGGTAGAGTAATCTTGGTTGTAGGTTTTTTCCCTTTCATCACTTTAAATATGTCCTGCCACACCCTTCTGGCTTGCAGAGTTTCTGCTGAAAGATCAGCTGTTAACCTTATGGGGATTCCCTTGTATGGTATTTGTTGCTTTTCCCTTGCTGCTTTTAATATTTTTTCTTTGTATTTAATTTTTGACAGTTTGATTAATATGGGTCTTGTCGTGATTCTTCTTGGATTTATCCTTTATGGGACTCTCTGTGCTTCCTGGACTTTATTGGCTATTTCATTTCCCATATTAGGGAAGTTTCCAACTATAATCTCTTGAAATGTTTTCTCAGTCCCTTTCTTTTTCACTTATTCTTCTGGGACCCCTATAATTTGAATGTTGGTGTGTTTAATGTTGTCCCAGAGGTCTCTGAGACTGTCCTCAATTCTTTTCATTCTTTGTTCTTTATGCTGCTCTGTGGTAGTTATTTCCACTATTTTTTCTTCCAGGCCACTTATCCATTCTTCTGCCTCAGTTATTCTGCTATTGATTCTTTCTAGATAATTTTTAATTTCATTTATTATGTTGTTCATCATTGTTTGCTCTTTAGTTCTTCTAGATCCTTGTTAAATGTTTCTTATATTTTCTCCATTCTATTTCCAAGATTTCACATCATCTTTACTATTATTACTCTGAATTATTTTTCAGGTAGACTGCCTATTTCCTCTTCATTTGTTTGGCCTGGTGGGTTTTTACCTTGCTCATTCATCTGCTGCATATTTCTCTGTCTTCTCATTTTGCTTAACTTACTGTGTTTGGGGTCTCCTTTTCTCAGGCTGCAGGTTCATAGTTCCCATTGTTTTTGGTGTCTGCCCCCAGGGTTGGTTCAGTGGGTTGTGTAGGCTTCCTGATGGAAGGGACTGGTACCTCTGTTCTGATGGAGGAGGCTGGATCTTGTCTTTCTTCTGGGCAGGACTGCATCCGGTAGTGTTTTGTGATGTCTGTAAACTTATTATGATTTTAGGCAGCCTCTCTGCTAATGGGCGGGTTTGTGTTCCTGCCTTGCTAGTTGTTTGGCATTGTGTGTCCAGTACTGGAGCTTGCTGGTCGTTGAGTGAAGCTGGTTCTTAGCATTGAGATGGATATCTCTGGGAGAACTCTTACCAATTGGTATTACAAGGGGCCAGGAGGTCTCTGGTGGACCAGTGTCCTGGACTTGGCTCTCCCACCTCAGAGGCTTAGGCCTGACACCCAGCCAGAGTACCAAGACCGTGTCAGCCACACGGCTCAGAAGAAAAGAAAGAAAAAAGAAAAAGATAAAATGAATACAGTTATTAAAATAAAAATTTTTTTAATTTATTAAAATTAAATAGTAATTAAACAAAAGGAAGAGAGCAGCCAAACCAATAAACAAATGCAATTATAACAAGTGCTAAAAACTATAATAAAAAAAATGGATCAACAGAACCATAGGAAAAATGGTAAAAAGAAAGCTATACAGACAAAGAAGCATAAACACTCTCAAAAAGAGAAAAAGGAATAATAATAATAATAAATATATATATATATAAAGAGAGCAACCAAATCAATAAACAAAGTTACCAACGATAATAAGCTCTAAATACTAAACTAAGATAAATATAAAACTAGGAACAAATTAGATGCGGAGAACAAACCCCAAGTCTAGAGTTGCTCCCAAAGTCCACCACCTCAGTTTTGGGATGATTCGTTGTGTATTCGTGTATTCCACAGATGCAGGGTACATCAAATTGATCGTGGAGATTTAATCCACTGCTCCTGAGGGTGCTGGGAGAGATTTCCCTTTCTGTTCTTTGTCCGCAGAGCTCCTGGGGTTCAGCTTTCGATTTGGCTCCGCCTCTGTACGTAGGTCGCCTGAGAGCATCTCTTGCCCGGCTGTTTAAAGTAGCAGCTGATTCGGGGGCTCTGGCTCACTCGGACCAGGGGGAGATGGGGCATGCAATGTGGGGCGAGCCTGTGGCAGCAGAGGCCGACGTGACGTTGCAACAGCCTGAGGCGCGCGGTGTGTCCTCCTGGGGAAGTTGTCCCTGGATCACGGGACCCTGGCAGTGGTGGGCTGCACAGGCTGCCGGGAGCAGAGGTGTGGATAGTGACCTGTGCTTGCACACAGGTTTCTTGGTGGCTGAAGCAGCAGCCTTAGCATTTCATGCCCGTCTCTGGTGTCTGTGCTGATAGCCACGGCTTGTGCCATCTCTGAAACTCATTTAGGTGGTGCTCTGAATCCCCTCTCCTCGTGTGCCCCAAAACAATGGTCTCTTGCCTCTTAGGCAGGTCCAGACTTTTTCCCGGACTCCCTCCCCACTATCTGTGGCACACTAGCCCCCTTCCAGCTGTGTTCATGCAGCCAACTCCAGTCCTCTCCCTGGTATCTGACCTCCAAAGCCCGAGCCTCAGCTCCCGGCCCCAACCCACCCCAGCAGGTGAGCAGACAAGTCTCTTGGGCTGGTGAGTTCTGGTCGGCACTGATCCTCTGTGCGGGAATCTCTCCACTTTGCCCTCTGCACCCCTGTTGCTGTGCTCTCCTCCGTGGCTCCGAAGCTTTCCCCGCGCACCCCTCGTCTCCACCTGTGAAGGGGCTTCCTAGTGTGTGGAAACTTTTCCTCCTTTACAGCTCCCTCTCAGAGGTGCAAGTCCTGTCCTTATTCTTTTGTCTCTGTTTTTCCTTTTTCCTTTTTCCCTACCCAGGTACGTGGGAAGCTTCTTGCCTTTTGGGAAGTCTGATGTCTTCTGCCAGCATTCATTAGGTGTTCTGTAGGAGTTGTTCCACATGTAGATGTATTTTTGATGTATTTGTGGGGAGGAAGGTGATCTCCACATCTTACTCCTCCGCCATCTTGAAGGTCCTCCCTTTGGTTTCGTTTTTAATATGAGAGAAGATTGAGTAAATTCCAGTGTCAGTGGAAAAAACAAATTTGAGAGGGAGTGATTCTCTACACTCCCTCTACATATAAAGAACAAACAAATAAGTTTGAGTGTATGATATGAGTAGATGGAATGTTAATACTTGTTCAACAACTCCTCTTTAAGAGGAGAAAGAAAAATATTTCTAAGGATTGATTCCCAGCCTTGACTACACATTAGAACCATATGAGGAGATTTCAAAAACATGGATACACAAACTCCAACCCAAACTATTTAAACCAGGATCTCTGGTGTTTGAGCCCAGGCAGAAGTATTTTTTGAAAGCTCCCCAGGTGCTACTATCAATGTGGAGCCAAGGTTTAAAACTACTACCCTAATGAAACAAAAAAAGAAAGGGAGATCATTAGTACAGAAGTAGACATTGTAAGTTTGATAGGAAGAGGTTAAGAGTCTTTCCTTCTGATGGCTATATTTTTCTCAGTGAGCTATGAGGTCATCTGCTTTGAGTGAAGAGGAAATGAATAGAAGTTAGATATTTGAAGGACAAAAGAGGTTTAAAATAGTCCTGGAAATGAGTGGGAGAGCAAGTACACAGGAAGAGAAGGATGCTGTGCTTTATTGAAGGCTCTTTGGAGCTTAGTGACAGCACGTAGTCACACCACGTGACTTCCCATATGGATTTCCCCAGCCTTGACTGGGGAAACATCATTTAACCTTTGCCCATTAAAAAAAATCATCTTTGCCCATGACCAAGAAATACCCGTAGTATGACTGTGGCCATTCCATTCATGTGTCCCTAATGCCAGTTCTAGACTGGCCAATGACAAAAGTGGCTAATGTCAACTGAGCCAAATCATTTTGTCTACTTCATTGTTCAGTGCCTCTTCTTTGGTGGATACTTTCTGTTAGGCATTAATATATGATTCAAAAATTATACTCAGTGCCAACTCCCACATATCCATCCACAGCTATCCCAGACCTTCTCATCTCTGATCTTCCAATCTTTTCCTTCCATGCTGCTGACCAGTCTACTAAGCCATTAGCAAATGTCCAGAAATATACACATGTTCTCCCCTTAGGTCACTTCTCCTTCCACAAAGAGTGGGTGATCAGATTCTCCGTTTGGACTTCTACCCATTGGGAAGGTTTTCTCTCTCCACTATTATCAAGAAACACTGCTCTCCACTGTTACCCAGTTTCAGTTTGTACTCTTATACCCATCCAGAAATTAAGATTGGGGCTTTACCTCTTTCTTCAGCTGGTCATAGGGAATTTACCCACAAAGCGGTTCTAGTACAACAATTGTGAATGACATGGGGTCTAGGCCACCTGCTCATGCAGCTTGCCTATGCCCTCTGTTGTCATTTAGACTTGATCCCAAATGCACTATTTCTAACTTATGATGGACTGCTGCTCAGCCTTCTGCTTTTTGACGTTGTGGGCCTAAGAGAACTCAACTCATTATGGGCAGTTCCAGACACATGGTCACTTGGTGCCCCTTTGTCAAGTATCATGCCAGGAGATGATTCTCTAATGAAGTAGAATTCTCCACTGCAGATGGCATGGTCTTGTTCCAGAAGCCCAGTAGCACGCATTAGGATTCTCTCACTAAGGTTTGCCATAAACTTGGATTCCATCTTTTCCCACCACTGACACTTTTAACAATATAGAACCTACAAGATTATGTGGCCTAAGTAGCAGGACCACTTGTACCATAGCCTGGACCAGCTGCAGAACCATTTTCTACTCTGGGATTTTATTCAGATCTGGTAACCTTCCATATCATTGTACTTAAGTGTCATAACAACATTTCTATGTGCACAATGTGTTCCGGCAAGAACCCTAAATGTTATACCATGTGTTGTGGTTTCTTTCTTATTATAGGAATTGTAAGGCACATCAATTTGTCTTTTACCTTTCAGGGGATACTGCAAATGTCCCTGGCCACTGGACCACTAAAGACTTTACTGAAATAGCAGTTCTCTGAAATGTGTCTTAGCAAGGCCTCCAATTTAATAGCCACCAGTTTTTCATAGTGCCTAACTTAGCATCAATGTAATGTCATCAGTGTAATAATGTGATAATCTGTCCAGATAATATATTCAGAGGAAATCTGAATTATGTCAGATGAGTGAGAGAGTTAATATAGTCCTGGGGGAAAGCCATAAGTAAATGTTGTTGTCCATTCCACAAAAATGCAACCTTTTCCTGATCTTTTGTGATCAAAATTTTTTTAAAAAGTGCATTCGCAAAACCCATGTCTGTATACCATGCATTTGAAGGTTTATTAGTAAGTTTTAGCAACAATACTGCATATAGCATACCAACTACAACCAGAGCCGTTACTTGTCAGAGCTTATAGTAGGCTGTGGTCACTCTCCACAATCCACTTATTTTCTCTGAGGGCCAGAATGATGAACATTAGGGCCATGCATCCTTTACGTCTGTAATGGTGGTGCTAATTTCTATATTCCTTCCTGTTCCCCAGGGATGCTTTGATTTATTATCTTGGCTGGGAGGAGAGTAGAGGAAATAATTTTGGAGTCTTCCACTTGGTTGTTCCAATAAATTCAAGGACTCAACATGGGGAATACCCCAACTTCCGAGTAACATGCCAATTGTGTATTTGGAGACCAAGAAATGACTATCAGTTATATCTATTGACACATTGGATCCACTCTAAGCCAGATTTTAGCAGGATTCCATTTATTCCATGGCTCCTGTAATCCGCAGAGTAACTAGGGGGTCATGATGATACACTAAATCTACAAGTATCACTGTCAGCTCAGACTCTGTGTCTAATAGTCCTCTGGGTATTTCCCTCTCCCTAGTATATAATCACATGAGAAAATGGCTGTAAGTCTCTTTGGGGAAGGACCTGGGGAATCAGTACAGCATATACTTGCTGTGGTGTTACAGACTTGTTCCTCCTGGATACATGGTCATCTCTTCAGTCGATGAATTCTGTTTTAGGTTTGAGAACTGAGCAAAGAATTGCGAGTTTTTATTGAGACAATAGCCCTCAGCTTCCTGCTCCTCCATTCTAGTCTGCTTCTGATTGTAAAAGTCAAACAGCACACTCAGTGGCTACCTGTCTATTTTGTGTGTGGTGGTGTCATGTTCTATTAGCAATCTCTGTAACTCCCTGCAAGTCCAGCCCCCCTTGGCTACTACTCCAATCCTATGGGCCCCTTGTTTCTGGCAGTTAATCACTGCCACCTAGACTCGATTACTTCAGGGCTTGTCATCTTCATGGATAGTGATCAGACGAGCTGTTTGAGCACTTCTTCTAATGACTGCCCTGTCACTCCGAGATGAGCTGCCACTGAACTTATGGATGCTGGTACCCCTACCAATGCATTCCTGACTGCCCTGCTGAGTGCTGGATTTCCCTGAATGCTGGCATCCTCTAATGGGTCTTCTGACCTCACATAACATCAGTTCCACCGGGCCCACATTCCTGAGTCGTCTTCTTCCTCCTCTACAACCTGCCAGGCATTTGCACTTTGATCAGTGTGAACCACCTTATTCTTAGCTTCTAAGAGCCACTCTTAGCGGGTGAGTGCTCCATTTTCTGGGGTCCTTACCCAGGTATAAAATCAAAGCTTCCAAGAAAATGCTGCCAAGTCAATATATTGCTCTTGTTCAGTTTTTAATTCTGGCCCCTTTGATCAAACAGCCTCAAAACCTAATCCCAGTGGTATTCCCGTGGCTACCACTTGTAGCCTCTTCAGTGTATAACCTCATTCCTCCCATATCAGGCCCATCATGTCTCTCATTAAATGATGTTAGAATTTAATCATAGTCATCAGCCTAGTAGCCAGGATGAAGGGAGGGACAACTCTTGGGAAGGACACCTGCTTGGTGTCTTGCCGCCTATTCCCACCTGGAGCAGCATTAGCTCTTAATAAGGAGGGACAGGCTCCTCCCCTCTGTAAGTCCCCAAGGTCAGAGGGATCTGAAGAACTACTATTCTCAGGGATGTTGTTAAAACAAAAATTGCACAGGAAAACTTTATTCAAGGCTGTTGAAATAGGGGAGAGAGGCCAGAACTCATCTGACCTCAACCCCATGGAAACAAATGTCAAGAGGGCTTTCCAGCTCTGGGGTGAGCTAGCAGAAGTGTGCTGGAGGATGTCAGGGGCAGGGTTGACAATGGGATGTGTCTAGCACATTGAGTCATTCCTGAGTTCACAAATGTTTTTCTCTGTTACTAGGCCTTCCGTATAATTGGTGCCCATGGAATTTAGGCTCCTACCTTCCCAGAGAAACTGGGAGATGATGCCCTAGCTTCCTGATGATTAGGTTTGGAAAGGATGGCTCCCAGTTCATCCCAGAAAGACTTTCCTGGGTTGTAAAGCAGTCAAGATGTTTTTTAAAGGATTTACATAGGAAAAGGACAAAGAAAAATGTATAACACATTTTCTAAAGTAAATGCTCTAAGGAAAGAGAGGTCAGGGGCTTAGAGGCTGGATGAACCCTGTCTAAAGTTTAGTCAAGGAGAGGGGAGTGTTAAGGCCATTTTGGTCAGCATTTACAAGGTTCACATTTTCCCAGCCACTGCCCTGACCTCAGGGTACGAGTACTGTCTGTGCTGAACATTTAATTGTCTCTGGAGCTCTTCAGTTCTAAATATGAAATCCGGGTCAGCTCCCCTACTGCATCTGCTCTTCCAGTACAGGAAACAAGGGCTTCTACTACACATTACAATAGTGGTCCTCTAGCCATCACATTTTAATTATTTGTTAACTGCCCTCAATTTGTCATTGTCCTTCTATAAAGCCTCAATTTAATTCAGTAGTAAACAGTCAACTGTGCTGTCCTTATAGGCTTTTTTAACCCTATATCTTTAAAATGCTTTAACCATCACACCAAGGACATTCCTCTCCATGGGGACATCTTCCTAAGTCACCACTCATGAAATCATGGCAATTGGGCTGCCTCTTTATGCAGGAACTTTCTTTGCCTCACATTTCATTCAAGATGAGGTCTCACTTGCCAACTGGAGAGTGACCCCAAACCACGTCTCATCACCTGTGTACAATTTGTGTCAGTTTGTGTCTTCCAAGAAGAAGACATCTGGAGTAGACACCTGGGCAGGATTGGATGTGTCAGGGATTTGGGGTATTGCCTGTGAAGGATAAGGCAGGGGGGAGGAGAAGCAGGCAGGGAGAACATTCAGGCTGAGATAGAAGGGTGACAACTGTGAAGACAGAATAAAAGGAAGGCTGGGCAAGGAAGGGAGCCTCAGATCACAGAACAAGTCTGAGAAAATCTTGGACAAGCTAAGGGGAGGCTCCAAGGAAACTTTGTTTCTTAGAAGTATGACTTCAGGCAGGCCTGACCTGGGTCTCATCCCCTGTCCTGCTTAGCCATTGGCTGAGAGTAGTTGGAAGGCATGGCTTCAGGGCTCATGGGGGTGGCTCATTAACGTGCTTGATCTGCTAGGCTCCACACAGCAGGTTTTCATGAAGGCGTGGCCACTTCCACAGCTACCACAACTCATATGCAAGAATCCACTGTAAGACACAGAAACAGGTTAAAGAAGCTTAATGGCAATTAAAACTTAAGACTATGGAAAAATTGGGATTAGCTTTAGAATTAGAAACCAGTGTACCTCATATTCCATTCTATTAGGAAAATACTGAACATGACTTTTTGTTTAAGTAAAATTTAGATGTTTAACCCAAATGAATATGTTTCCCTCAAATAGTCTATTTCTTACACCAAATACTATGCATAGGTAAAGTTTGCCCTTTAAAAAATTACACAATTTGCAATTGTATAATTGTATAAATGTGCAGTTAAAGAGAGATACAATGTTTCAACTGTAGCTTCAAGTTTGGTGATCTTAGAGTTTTCAGAAATATGTGTGTGAACTATGTTATCTACTTATTCCTTTAGCTCAGAGGAGAGGGTTTTGAAATGTTTCCCAAAGTCAGAAATTTAGTGGTCTTAGGTTAGAATCTGCAAACTCTAATTTTAGTGTTCTAATAAGTTTCCTTTTGAGAAAAAGATTTTTTATTTTTGCAATTTTTGTTTGGTTACTAAAAACAAAAACAGTTTTGGAAAACAAATCATGCCTTCTAACCAAATAGATTCAAATAATTTGAGGAGTTGAGTGCAGGAATAGGGTTAAGCTTCTTTTAAAAAATCAGATGTGAATCTGATAGTAAAAATTTTAGGAAGCATAAGTGTTTATGTCTTTATTACTTGTAATAAATAAAAATAATCAAAAAATTATACAAAGAGAACACTAAAAATGCTAAGAATAATGCTGGCCAAGTGCTTTATTTGTTGATGAGTAAACAAAAGAGCCCTTTTTAACAAATGATTTTGGATGGCTTGATGTTCTTTTAACGTATGAAAAAAATTTTTGAGCCTAGTGTAAACATGCTTTTGGTCCCTGAATATTAATACAGGATTTTAATGATAGTGCAGTAGACATTTAATAGAGCTTGAAATGCCTCCTAAGTAAATACTTCAAAGGAATGCTGAGGCACTGCCTCTGCAATTCTTTGGTACTCTCATAAAATGGAAAATGAAAGCGTGTCTGCTCCCAAGAAAGAAGAAAAATCCCAGGACCTACATACATTTAGATATGTAATTAAGATGGATATTTAATTTTTTTCATTGGGGTCTAGGACCTCAGTTGAAACAGCCTATTGCCCTTTCTATTCATATTTGTTTTCTATGTTCTCTGTTGTTCTTTGTTCTATTTGCACAGTGTTGTTTTTCATCACTATCATCAACATTATCAAAAGTCACTATTAAAAGTATCACTTTGCGTTCAATGTGTTATATGTTATCCAACCTGAGCTAATGTCTGAAATCTCCTATGTACAACAGGACAGATTCAGGGCTGAGGGCCAAATACAAGCTAAAGCTAAAAACTCAAACCCATCGTTTTCAGAAACATCGAGATCAAATGTTGGGATCTTGAGTCAGAAGGTGAGAGAGAGCTACTGGGGACTTTTTTCTTCCAGTCGTCATGAAGTTTAGCCTGAATTGGACAAGGTGTTGGCGGCGGGGTGGGGTGACCCCACCCACAGAGGAACGTTGTATGGAAGCTGCTCTGAGGTCAGGACATTTTGAGTAGGCGGAGAAATCCTGATGATGGAGAGTCGTCCCTCAGCTCCTCTACCCGTTTCCTCATATTCCCTGAATATTTTTGACCTCAGGAGTATTTTTAAATTACAACATATATATTTTAAGACACTCGCCTGAGAAGAAAAGCTAATTATTATTCAGCAGTGGAGTTTATGTATGTGTGCATGCATGTACTGTTTAGACTTCATTATTAAGAACTCTTATCAAGCTCTGGATGCTTTCTCAACTGAAGTCACTTTTCCTTCCTAAGATAGGCTGTTAACTTGGCATTAAAAAATATGTTTTTTCCCCCTCCTTCAGATTCTGGACTCAATAAGGCAGCTCATATCCATAAAGAAAAAAACATATCTAAGCATTTTAAAGAAAAAAATGCAATTTGCCAAAAAGAATCATTTTTCACTAAATATTTTTAAATATTTTATTCAATAATTAATCTCTCTCTGGAAAACCAGCTTCCTGTTTCTCATTGCCATTTTCTAGGGTAAAAAACATGAAGTATATTAGCTTTCATTACTAACTCCCTGAGTGGAGCCCACTACAAAAGGAAAGCAATCTGAGGTTGAGAGAAATTGGAAATTTCAGATCCATCTCCAGATAGATGGATAGATTAGATAGATAGATAGATAGATAGATAGATAGATAGATAGATAGAATAAATAGATAATGCTTCCGCCTCTGCAGGATTTGCGAATCATGCCCTCTGCTGGAGCCCTACAGCTTTGGTTTAAAGATGTGGGATCAATACTGCATGATTATACTGAGTGCACCAAGAGCTCTTTCATCAGTGCCAATCCCGCTAATGGAGAAGATGCACAAAATGTATGCTCAGCAGTCCCTCAGAGACGACAGCCTTTCTATTGTGATCTATTTATGATATATTTCTTAAATGACTAATGAGGCTTAGTCAGATTTTTCTGACAGCTTTGGGTCTTCAGCTTTCTGTTTTCATCATTTGTCCTTAATAGCAAAATCTAGATTTAAAGTGTTTTAGTTTTCTATTCATTTGTATATGGTAATATAGATAAAAGATGTCAACATCCCATACAAACGCACCCTTCCCTACTTCTACCTCTCAGTATTTTGTGGAGACTTTTGTCTTTATGCAAAGAGTGTATTTGGAGGGGGTGGGGGGAGTCCCCTGTTTAAATAAAATTGCATTTAATATAAACCAAAATCAATACTTTATACCATTAGTACCACCAATATGCCACTCAGGCTGTCCTAAAAGCATCCCCAAAGCAGTTCCTGTGGAAAACAGAAAACAGGCTGTTTCCAGTTCATGAAGAACACCCCAATACTATTGCATTGTATTTCATGTCAAAAAAAGCATGATCTCTATCAATTTGAGACATCATGTTTTAGAAAATTTGGATATAAGATGTATTTTTTCCCTTTCCTAGATAACCTAAACTAATAGCAAAAGTAATCATTTATTGAGCACCTACTATGTTACACAAATTATTTATGATCTTTATAACACACCTACAATGTAGGCATTATAATTGCCATTTTTAAAATGAGGAAATTGAAACTCAGAAATACAATATAATCTGAGCAGAGTTACACAACTATTGAATGGCAGAGCTAGTATTTAAACCTGTCTCATCATGGTCCAAAGTCTATGTCTGTATTAAGATAGGAAGACTATAACTTTCTGATACTCAATACACCTAAAAAAGTGCAATTTAGGGAATGTGAAAATTCCCCCCATATCAGAAAACTAGTCTAATTTTTAAAAGAAGTATCATGAGCAGAATCAGGCAATTAAGTAAAAGTACTATTCAAGTACACAAATCACTGTGATCATTGGAGAACATGTTACTGTCACATGAAAGGTAACAAGAGAAGAGTAGTATTTACAGTGGTGGGAGAAAATTTCTATATCTTTATGCTTCTTTTCCTTTTAAAATGTTAATCTCATAATGATAAAACTAAAGGAACAATAAGGTTTTGTTTCCAAAAGCTGCTTCTAATAATGATATGTTCACTATACCATAGGCTGGCTAGGCCAGTGTGTTTGTGCATTGCTTGTTTATTTATGTACATACTTAATTTTTAAAATGTCTTTTATTGTAAATATGATATACCTTCATTGCTACATATTCAAGCCATAGAGAAAGGCAGAGAATCGTTTTTCGTTATATTCTTCCAGATTTTATTATTTTTTCACTTCCTTTTCCTTTCCTCCCTTTATTTGAGGTTGTTATTTATGGAAAGGCTGGCCCAAAGCTTGAAGTTTCTAATGACTTTATTAAGCTTCTACCACCCCACTTCCTGCTTCCAAGTGGCAACTGCTTTGAATTTTTCAACTTGATCTTTTGGTATTTACCTCTGTATCTCCATGTAACATGTTTATACATGTTTCTACTTCCTGTATTTTCTCATTGAAATTACCTTTTGACTTCCCATTTTTGAAAGATGAGGATTTATATCTTTTCACAATCCCTTCTCAATCCCCACTACACACACACACACACACACACACACACACACACACACACACATCCTTTCAACTTGGTAAGAGTGAAATTTTGGTTTTGTTTTTTAGGACTGAATCCAGTATACTATGATCACTTTTTCTTGTACATTTTGTTTAACTTTGAGTTAATATTTTCTCTCTTTCATATTCTATCAACTTTATATGCACTCTTCACTAATTCAACCCAAAAGGCTCCTTCTGTTATATAATAAACTTCTTATTATATACAAACACATTAGGTCTTCTCCGAATTTTCTCTTCTTACTAAAAATAACTTTCCTGGAAACTTCTAAGCTACTACAATCTGGACTCTTTCCTCTCTGTGCCCACCTTTGGTCCTGGACACACTTCATTATCATTTTAATTCCCTTCACCTGTCTCTTTTGTAGGATCTATTTCCTGGGTTCCATCTCCTGTTGGGGAGAAGGGAGTGTTTGTTTGTTTGTTTACTTCCTGTTTAGGTGGAGTATATCTTCCAGCATATTCCTAAATAAAGAGATGCATGTGAAACATTTTTTGAGAATTTGCATATGTGAATATTCCCTTATTCTATCATCTTTCTACTTAATAGTTTGACAAAGTATAGAACACTAGATTGGAAATTGGTGTCTCACAAAAATTTTTTTTTACATCTTTATTGGAGTATAATTGCTTTACAATGGTGTGTTAGTTTCTGCTTTATAACAAAGTGAATCAGTTATACATATACATATGTTCCCATATCTCTTCCCTCTTGCATCTCCCTCCCTCCCACACTCCCTATCCCACCTCTCTAGGTGGTCACAAAGCACCGAGCTGATCTCCCTGTGCTATGTGGCTGCTTCCCACTAGCTATCTATTTTACGTTTGGTAGTGTATCTATGTCCATGCCACTCTCTCACTTTGTCACAGCTTACCCTTCCCCCTCCCCATATCCTCAAGTCCATTCTCTAGTAGGTCTGTGTCTTTATTCCTGTCTTACCCTTAGGTTCTTCATGACATTTTTTTTTTCTTAGATTCCATATATATGTGTTAGCATATGTTATTTGTCTTTCTCTTTCTGACTTACTTCACTATGTATGACAGACTCTAGGTCCATCCACCTCACTACAAATAACTCAATTTCGTTTCTTTTTATGGCTGAGTAATATTCCATTGTATATATGTGCCACATCTTCTTTGTCCACTCAGCCGATGATGGACACTTAGGTTGTTTCCATCTCCTGGCTATTGTAAATAGAGCTACAATATGGAGAACAGTATGGGGGTTCCTTAAAAAACTACACATAAAACTACCATATGACCCAGCAATCCCACTACTGGGCATATACCCTGAGAAAACCGTAATTCAAAAAGTGTCTCACAAAATTTTGAAGGTATTTCTCCGCTGTCTTCTAAGCCCAAATGTGACTGAAATCATTCAAATTCTTACCTTTCCTTTGAAACCTGGTTTTCTCTCTCTCACCTTGTCAATATTCCTCTATTTTGCAGGTATATACTTTGACGGGCTCTGTTTCCTTCCATTATGTTAGGCACTCTGTGTGTGAATCCCTTTTGAGTGGAAACTTATATTCTCCAGATCTGCTAATCTTTTAAAAATTATTTTATTCATGACTTTATCCTTTCTACGGACTTTTTTTCTCTTTTTGAAAATTTCTATCGGATCTCTTGGACTGTTTCTTTTTCCCCCTCCCTATTTCCTATTTATTTGCTTCTTTACCCTAGTTTATGTGCGAATTGTTGACTTCATATTCCAAATCTTGTGAATTTTTCTTTTCTGCTCTAATAGTTTCAATTTTCAATATATCTCTATTAGTTCTTTGAGTGTTACTTCTTCAAAGCATCCATTTTAGTTTATGAATGCAATATCTTATGGCTTTGAGGATACTTATGCTATTTTTTTTTCTTTTTTTGCAGTACGCAGGCCTCTCACTGCCGTGGCCTCCCCCGTTGCGGAGCACAGGCTCCGGACGCGCAGGCTCAGCGGCCATGGCTCACGGGCCCAGCCGCTCTGCGGCATGTGGGATCCTCCCAGACCGGGGCACAAACCCGTGTCCCCTGCATCGGCAGGCGGACTCTCAACCACTGCGCCACCAGGGAAGCCCCACTTATGCTATTTTAATAATGTTTTTCTTCTCTCCACTTAATTCATATTTTCTTTTTCTTTTTTTTCTACCTGTTTTGTTGCTTGCGTGTTTGCTGTTTTGTTGCTTGCGTGTTTGCTCATATTTAAGAGTGGTACATTAGAAACCCAAATGGAAACTCTGAGAGCAGATGAATTTCTTAAACTGTGGTCTTTGTGTAGAGTGATCTGGAAGGGATATTTCCTTGTGGAAATCCTGATGTTGGTGTATTTAGAGCTTTCCTCTGGGGCTGCTCAAATTCCCAAGCAAAGTCTTCCTCTGTCCTGCTTGGAGGGAATGCTGGTTGCTACTTCAGAAATTTGTTTCTTCCCCAGCTTGCTAACCCACACCCAATTTTGTGATTTATTATGAAAATTACATTCTCTTGGGACTTCCTTTGTGGTCCAGTGGCTAAGACTCTGTGTTCTCAGTTCCGGGGGTCCAGGTTTGATCCCTAGTCAGGGAATTAGATATCACATGCCAAAACTAAGAGTTCATGCCACAACTAAAAGACCCCTCATGCCACAACTAAGACCTGGCACAGCCCAATAAATAAATAAATATTCTAAAAAGTAATAAATAAAATTACATTCTCTCACTTGAACACAATTTATGTGAAGGAACTAGGATTACTAGGAGGCAGAGGTGTCATGCATTTAAAAATTATCTCAACAGAATTTTTCTTTTCAGTGACGTCCTTAATACTTTACTGTTTGTGGGGGCCTGTTACAAAAGCAAACTCTCGGAGTTAACAAAACTGTGTATAAGGTATGGGATTATGAAGTTGAGGTCAGTTGATAGAGAAAATTGAACCAGGTGGCATTAGCACCACAATTCAGGGTTATATTTTTTCTGTAAACTACAGCACCGAAAACCTAATTGACTAAATCAAGTTGTCCTTCCTCATAGAGTTCACAGTCTATAATGTTGAAAGCTATTTTGGTGAGTGTGATGTTGCAATTTACAATAAAAAGTATATATTCAGTCTTCAAACTCTGTTCCTGCCACAAATCTCTTAAAATTCTTGGAATTTCCTAAGTGATAAGGACAACAAAGGTGTGTTTTTACGTTAATGAGGTGACTTTTGGAAAGAACCTAAGGATGGGGGCTGGTTGCTAGCTGAGTCAAAGATTTGATTAGAGTGTTGGAACTTTCACTTTCCTCCCCACCCCTGAGCCTCAGGGGAGAGGACAGGGCTGGAGACTGAGTTCAGCCATCAGTGTTGTAGTCAGTCATGCCTTTCAGGAAGTCTCCATAAAAACTCAAAAGGAGGGTTTCCAAGAGCTTCCGAGTTGGTGAACACGTGGAGATTTTGGGGAGTCACATCCAAAGTGGGCAAGGAAGCTCCATGCCCTTTCTCATACCTTACCCTAGGCATCTCTTTTATCTGGCTATTTCTGAGTCATATTCTTTTATAATAAAACAGAAATCAGTTAAGTAAATATTCCTCTGAGCTCTGTGAGTCACTCAAGCAAATTCACCCCAAACCAAGGAGGGTGGCTGGAAGTTCTGATCTATAGTCAATCAGTCAGAAGCACAGGTGATAACCTGGACTTGTGATTCACGTCTGAAGTGTGTTTGTGTGTGTGTGTGTGTGTGTGTATTTGTAAGGAGGTGGGTGGCAGTGGAGGGCCATGTGGTCTGGTAGGACTGAGCCCATAACCTGTGGACTCTGATGCTGTTTCCAAGTGTATAGTGTTAGAATTGAGTTGAACTGTAGGACACCCAGTTGGCGTCCAGAAAACTTCTTGGTGGTGGGAAACACCCTCCCTCCACACATTAGAAATGGGGTGTTCAGAGGACCAAATAGTGAATTTCCAAAACAATTGAGATCGGTTCAAAAGTGACACTGAGATGCGTGTGCACAGACACACACAAATCCTTCACTGCGTTCATGAAATTCACTTTTATTTAATAAAGTAGGAAGTTTGTCAGTATGTGGGGGGAAGAAAAAAATACAAACCTCATTAAGTAGAAGTAAATAAACTTATATTTAACATTTTTGCCATTTTAGAATCAGACCACAATCTGTGACTTCAGATATTGAATAAAAATGTAGCACGTGTGCTGCTAAATTTAAGAGGCCCCTACAGATGACTTTAAAATTATAAAATTACCTAATTTTATTTCCAAGTCAAAATCTAGAATAACTTTATGAATATCACCAACTAATTCATGGCTTCTTGGGATAGATCCTCAACCACATGACAGCTTCTGATAACTGGAATATTACTTTTATGTATTAGTTCAAATTCCTGGGAAAGTGGATCAGTTTGGTCTAGCTAATCTTAATGAGCCTGTCCACCAAGTTCACTGGTTACCTGCCACCTTTGGATCTGCTGCCCATTAGTCACATGCCCACACCTGAGCAATGAACTCTGGAGGAAGGACAACTGGAGATGGGCTGCACGTCATGGTCACTAGGCAAGAAGGAACTGTCTGAAGGAAAAGTTTTACCTGGAAGGGAAATGTCAACATTTCCTCTTTAGCTTTAAGATTCAATGTTTTTCCGTTGCTTTTTTTTAAAAAAATTTTATTAGAGTATAGTTTATTTACAATGTTGTGTCAGTTACTGCTGTACAACAAGTGAATCATATATATATATATATATATATATATATATATGCTCTTTTTTCGATCCTTTTCCCATATAGGTCAGTACAGAGTACTGAGTAGAGTTCCCTGTGCTATACAGTAGGTCCTTATTAACTATCTATTTTATATATAGTAGTGTGTATATGTCAATCTCAATCTCCCAATTTATCCCTCCCTCCCATCCTCCCTGGTAACCATAAGATTGTTTTCTACATCTGTGACTGTCTTTCTGTTTTGTACCATGATTTTTGATTCCACATATAAGCAATATCGTATAATATTTGTTGTTCTCTGACTTACTTTACTCAGTATGACAATCTCTAGGTCCATCATGTTGCAAATGTTACTATTTTTTGTCATTCTTTTTTATACCTGAGTAATATTCCATTATATATATATGTATACACACACACACACATACACACACACACACACACATCATGTCTTTTTTATCCATTCATCTGTTGATGGACATTTAGGTTGCTTCCATTTCCTGGCTATGGTAAATAGTGCTGCAATGAATATTCGGGTGCAGGTATCTTTTTCAAATTATGGTCTTCTCTGGATATATGTCCGGGAGTAGGATTGCTAGAACTTATGGTAGCTCTAAAAACAATTAATGCTGGAGAGGGTGTGGAGAAAAGGGAACACTTGTACACTGTTGGTGGGAATGTAAGTTGGTACAGCCACTATGGAGAACAATATGGAGGTTCCTTAAAAACAAACAAAACTGGCAGGGCGGTGGTGGTGGTGGTGGTGTGATGAATTGGGCGATTGGGATTGACATGTATACACTGATGTGTATAAAATTGATGACTAATTAAAACAACAACAACAACAACAACAAAAATACTAAAAATAGAGCTTCCATTGCTTTTAGGATCAATCCTACAAAGGCTGATGTGACTGGGCCCCTGCCTCGTCTCTTCTCTCAGCGATCTCTCGTCCTTCTCTCTGCTGCAGCCATGCTGACTTTGCAGTTTCTCAAATCACCCTTGTTTCCATGTTGCTCCACAACATTTGCCTAGGCTTTTCCCTTTGCCCACCTTATGATCACCCTTTAGATCTCATTTCAAATTACATTCTCAGTGTCTTTGAAGAAGTCTACAGAGCAACTTACTTCTGGAAATTAGAGCTGCCAATTAAATTCCATTTTGTTATGAAACTAATTGTGTGAATCTGTTGATTGGGGTTCAGGACACACTAACCCAAGATGTGACACCGTGGCATACTGAATATTTTAAGCTGAAGGAATTTGAGAAAGAGCATATGGAGAAAGGACTCTCTGGCCTTCCCCTGAAGGAGATCATAAGACCCTTATGTGAGGGGTGCCTTTTCTATACTCAGAGAAAATGTTCATCCTCATCTCCAAGACATCAAGAAGAATTAGACTGAAAAGGCTTTGCTATTTCCCCTAATTTACCGCATTAAACTCACAACCCTTTTTGTCCTATCATATTTTCCATGACTTTCCACTCTTCTTCCAACCAAACAGAAACACTCTCAGGTTTAACTACTTCTTCAGGTCTTCATTTTCTAATGAAGTTTCTGGTGTCACGTGAAACTTACAATAAACAAATTTGTATGCTTTTCTCTTGTCAATCTGTCTTTTGTTAGAGGGGTCTCTGTCAAGAACTTAGAAGGGTAGAGGAAACAGCTCTTTTTCTTCCCTACTTCAGTAACCAGGTAAGAGGCTGTTAAGGTAGCCAAAAAAGAAGAAGTTTCTAGATGGTGAGAAGGGTCACACTGTGTTGAGTAGTGATTAGCAAGGAGAGAAGAGTTAGTAGCAGGGGAGTGGTACTACTCTCAGAAGTCACCTCTCCCATCTCTGAAGTCTCCTCACATTTGCTACTTAGGCAGTGAATTGTTCCCATAGTAGTTTTTTTTCTTCTCCTTATCTAAGATGCTCATTGAAGACCACATTTATAGGGTACAACTTGATCAATATATGTGGATGGCTTGGTGCATTATATTTGGAAAGTTTTTAATTATTATTGAGTAATAAGTAAGCTTTGTTGAAGCTTTGTCTTTGTTTTTTTAGTGTTTGTAATATACTTTGATTTGATTTGATTTTTTACTGAAGTATAGTTAATTAACAATGTTGTGCTGGTTTCAGGTATACAGGAGAGTGATTCAGTTTTATATATACATATATTAAGATTAAGTTTTATATATATTGTATATTATATATATATATTCTTTTTCTGATTCTTTTCCATTATAGGTTATTATAAGATATTGAGTATAGTTCCCTGTGCTATACAGTAGTAATTTTTTCATGTTCTTATTAGGTTTCATCTTCCTGCATTTTACTTTTTAAGATGCTTTTTTTAAACGGGAAACTTTTTTCTGATTATGTTAGTCTATGGACTATCATGGTTCTCTAAATTCAGAAATATATATTAGTTAATGTTCCCTTGTGCATCCCTACATTCATGGGTAATCTCCTGCTAATTATTAGCATGGTGAAGTAAATTAAGGAAGCTACTATTGGGTGTATATGTTAATAGAGCGATAATTGGATACCAGTGGGTAAGAATTAAGTAGGAAATTTCAAGGTGAGTTCAGAGACATTTCATTAAAGAAAAAAATAGGAAAATGCTGAGAAGCTTACAATCAATTGCTTATTTTACACCAAATGGCTTTTTAAAATTAATCTCATCTGGTCACAAAAAGTGGATAAGCAGTAAAATCTACATTTGAGCTGATACAAATTGTCAGAAGAGAAATAAATATCGACACGTTTCACATTTGAGGTAGATTAGATAAATGTTTGATTTTTGAACATTCATTTCAGACAACAAAATTGAAATAATCTAAAATTTTCATGAAAGCTGTGCTGACATTCTAAATCAGTTATGCCATCATTTTGAAAATGGTCAAGATGGGAAGGGGAGGTGGGAAGGTGGGATTCCATGTAAAATTCATCTGAAATATTTTTCTAAGAGGATTTGAACAACACACTTAGGATTTCAGGGATGCCCATTCTGTGTATAACATACCTATCTGTAAACGTGTTACGGCAAGCATCTCTTGGCTGACACACCTGCCCACTGTCCTACCTACAGTGAGCTGTCTGAGATGTCGTGGGAGTTGCCTCTAACCGGGACCTGATACCCAATGCCCTGACAACGCTGCCTTTTCAAAGCTTGAACTGCGGCTCTTCACTTGGCTCCGCAGGCCCAGGGCAACTTAAACATCTGGCAAGACAGTAAGTTGGCAGATTCCTGCCTCTGAAAGATTTGCAATTTTCAAGTGAGGGTTGCATTTCTCAATTTTACTTTTCTGTTTAGGGATTGGTTTGCTTATTTGTTCACTTATTCATTCACACATTTACATTTATTGGCCAATATTTGTACAATTGCGTTTTGTTTCCTCACTTGAATAAATAATTTTTTTCTCTGTGATGACTAAGGAACAAGCTGGTAAATGGTTGTTTCCTCTACAGTCATTTTGCCACAAAGTGGTGGTATAACTCTTTGAAGTTAAAAAAAACTTGCAAAAACTGTAATTTCAAGATTTATAAAAACAAATACAACTCATGAGAACGGCTTAGTTTTGATTCATAGTTTAATTTCTCTACAGTTTTAATAACTGTAGAAATTAGATTTCTATTGCAAATGAATTTTTCTTAAATGATATATAAATTATAAGAGTTGAAGTCACTCTGATAATGATGATGATATGCAGTTATCACAGCTAACTTTATCTAAGGCCTTATTTAGATAAGGCATCAGGCACTGTGCAAGGTGTTTTACGTACAGTGAGTCAGTGTTCGCTGTCCTATCATTACTTTCACTTAAATACAATCACTGGTACCTTCTTTGCAGATAAGAAAACCAACACTTATATTGACAGGGATTCTTATTTATTTGATCTTTTAATACTGTGTCTTATGTTAGGTTTTATAGTTGAATTAGAGCTATGTTTCCTGAGTTAACAGGACAGTAACCTCCAGGGGGTACATTTTTCCATAAATAATTTTTACAGAGTCCTAACCTGAAGATTCTAATTCTGAGGGTCTGGAATTGGGACCTAGTAAACTGTTCTTTGAACAAATGTCCCTTATGATTCTTACTGTTAAACAAGTTTAAAAACTATTGATAGTTGTCTTTGAATTTAACTGTTCTGCTTAAAAGATGCTTAAAATCACTTATTTCCAGCACTGCATCCTTTATCTCAAGATTTAAAAATCAAGATTATAAAATTACAATAATGTTTTATTCAGGCTCTTCAATACTACTTTCACCCTGATTTTGAGGATTTGGGCAAGTGATGTATTATAAAGAGGTGAATGCTTTTGTATTTTATTGTAAAAAATAAAAAAGTGATATGTAAAGAAAGTATTTTGTGCTCTGTTACAGAAATATCCCGGTGAAATTCATACTACACAATGTAGTAAAAACAGATATAAAATGCTTTATCAGTTTAAAAGTACTGAAAATTCGAATTTGTATTTTAGGGATTCATATAAACTATTAACAATTCAAATATTATATGGCAATATTGAGTTAGTAAAATCTCTTATAACGTAACTGATCCCAACTTTTTTAAAAGCATGTAATATTTCGCCTCACCAGCTTTACACTGCTGAAGTTTAAAAAGGAACAGAGTACTGAAATCCAGTGACAACAGCTAGCAGAACATTTCCTTTACATCTAAAATAGTTATAGTGTTCTGTGTATTTAGATCTCTCTTCTTCTAGGTATTAGGTATCCGTATTAGATATCAGTATTTTCATTTTTGCATTTTTTCAGAACAATTTAATTGTTTGCTCTACAGTAATTTTACCACAAGGTGGTGGTATAACCTTCTGTGTTAGATTCCTTGACACTCCCAAAACCTTCTAACTGGATTAAAATTGCTTAGAGAAAAATATCCCATTACTTTGTAACTATTTTAACAAATGTTAAGAGGTTTAATTAATTATTATGTGTTGCCAATGCACCTGTAGTTTATACCAATTTGACAAGTGATATTTTCTTAAAATGATAAAGAAAACCTAATGTTTTAAAACTCTTGTGTGCTATACCAAGAGATGACACTAATCACCAGAAAACTTAAGCTAATTCTGGGGCTAGCCAACATTAATGGAGATACTATAATGGGAGTAGTAGGATGAGGTCTCTGAATGTTTTTCATTGCCTTGAACTTTACTTTTAGAACTTGGTAGTTTATTTAATGTTTATTCTAAAACTGTATTTTTCAAAATTATTATATTTTTGGTATTACTTGTAGCAGCCTTAATCCTAAGTGCCCCATACTGAAATATTTATATAAGTTACTGTGGTAGATATGTGAATGTACCTTTCAGATGTGGTCCACAGACAGCCTCTAGCTATCAGCTCCTTCTGTCTCAGCTGCAGAGAACCACCTATGTGGAGGTTAGGCCCTTCCCAGGGCAGCCCACTTCTACTGACTGAGCAAGATGGCAGTATAAAGACCTGGACATTTGGGCTCTATGCAGATTTTTTTTTTTTTTTTTTTTTTTTTGCGGTACGCGGGCGTCTCACTGTTGTGGCCTCTCCCGTTGCGGAGCACAGGCTCCAGACGCGCAGGTTCAGCGGCCATGGCTCACGGGCCCAGCCGCTCTGCGGCATGTGGGATCCTCCCAGACCGGGGCACGAACCCGTGTCCCCTGCATCGGCAGGCAGACTCTCAACCACTGCCCCACCAGGGAAGCCCCAGAATTTTTTTTTATTGAGATATAAATGACATATAACATTGTATTCGTTTTAGTCATACAATATAATTATATGATACATGTTTATATTGTGAAATGATTACCATGAGTTTAGTTAACATCCATTACAACACATAGTAACAATTTTTTTCCTTGTGATGAGAACTTTTAAGGTCTACTCTCTTAGCAACTTTTAAATATACAATACTGTATTATTAACTGTAGTCACTATGCTGTATATTACATTCCCAGGACTTATTTATCTTACAGCTGGAAGTTTGTACTTTTGCACCACCTTGACTCATTTCTCCCATTTTCCCACATACCCCCCTACCCCCACACACACCTGCTTCTGGTACTCACAAATCTGTTCTCTGTACCGAGTTTGTTTTTTTTAATTTTATTTTTCAAGATTCCACATATAAGTGATATTATACGTATTTGTCTTTCTCTGACTGTCTTATTTCACTTACCCTCAGATCCATCCACGTTGCCACAAATGGCAGGATTTCCTTCATTTTTATGGCCGAATAATATCTCATTGTGTATATACACTATATTTTCTTTATCCATTCATTCATCCATGGACACTTTGTTTCCATGTCTTGGCTATTGGAAATAATGCTGCAATCTGTATGGGGATGCAGACATCTTTTGGAGACAGTGATTCTGTTTCTGTTAGATAAATACCCAGAAATGGAATTGCTAGACCGTATGGCAGTTCTAATTTTTATTTTTTGAGGAAACTCCATACTGTTTTCCACAGTGGCTGCACCAATTTACATTCCCACCAACACTGTACAGGGTTTCCCTTTTCTCTAAATCCTTGCCAACACTTGTTATTTCTTGTCTTTTTGATAATAGCCATTCTAACATGCATGAAGCGATATCTAATTATGGTTTTGATTTGCATTTCCCTGATGATTAGTGATGTTGAGCATCTTTTCAAGTGCCTGTTGGCTTTCCATATGTCTTCTTTGGAAAAATCTCTATTCAGATATTCTGCCCATTTTTAAACTAGATTGTTTCTTCTTTTTTTTCTGCTGAGTTGTATGAGTTTAAATACTTTTTAGGGGAGATCTTGGGGGGGGGACCTTGAAGATGGTGGAAGAGTAAGACGCGGAGATCACCTTCCTCCCCACAGATACACCAGAAATACAACTACACGTGGAACAACTCCTACAGAACACCTACTGAAGGCTGGCAGAAGACCTCAGACCTCCCAAAAGGCAAGAAACTCCCCACATACCTGGGTAGGGCAAAAGAAAAAAAGAAAAAACAGAGACAAAAGAATAGGGAAGGCACCTGCACCAGTGGGAGGGAGCTGTGAAGGAGGA
Organism: Monodon monoceros; assembly: GCF_005190385.1. Taxonomy (NCBI): domain Eukaryota; kingdom Metazoa; phylum Chordata; class Mammalia; order Artiodactyla; family Monodontidae; genus Monodon; species Monodon monoceros. The sequence continues at coordinate 61,328,862 of NW_021703774.1, read as the reverse complement.
AAAGTTTCCACACACTAGGAAGCCCCTTCGCAGGCGGAGACTGCGGGAGGCGGAGGGGGGAGCTTCGGAGCCGTGGAGGAGTGCACAGCAAGAGGGGTGCGGAGGGCAAAGCGGGGAGATTCCTGCACAGAGGATCGGTGCCGACCGGCACTCACCAGCCCGAGAGGCTTGTCTGCTCACCCGCCGGGGTGGGCGGGGCTGCGAGCTGAGGCTCGGGTTGGGTTTCGGTCGGAGCACCGGGAGAGGACTGCGGTTGGCGGCTTGAACATAGCCTGAAGGGGTTAGTGTACCACGGCTAGCCGGGAGGGAGTCCGGGGAAAAGTCTGCACCTGCCGAAGAGGCAAGAGACCTTTTTCTTCCCTCTTTGTTTCCTGGTGTGCGAGGAGAGGGGTTTAAGAGCGCTGCTTAAAGGAACTCCAGAGACGGGCGTGAGCCGCGGCTAAAAGCGCGGACCCCAGAGACGGGCACGAACCGCGGCTAAAAGCACGGACCCCAGGGACGGGCGGGAGACGCTAAGGCTGCTGCTGCCGCCACGAAGGGGCCTGTGTGCGAGCACAGGTCACTCTCCACACCCCTCTTCCGTGGAGCCTGTGCAGCCCGCCACTGCCAGGTTCCCGGGATCCAGGGACAACTTCCCCGGGAGAACGCACGGCGGGCCTCAGGCTGGTGCAACGTCATGGTGGCCTCTGCCGCCGCAGGCCCGCCCCGCACGCAGTGCCCCTCCCTCCCCCCGGCCTGAGTGCGCCAGAGCCCCAGAATCAGCGGCTCCTTTAACCCCGTCCTGCCTGAGCAAAAAACAGACGCCCTCCAGCGTTTGGCAGAGCCAAATCCAAAGCTGAGCCCCTGTGAGCTGTGAGAACAAAGAAGAGAAAGGGAAATCTCTCCCAGCAGCCTCAGAAACAGTGGATTAAAGCTCCACAATCAACTTGATGTACCCTGCATCTGTGGAATACATAAATAGAAAACGAATCATCCCAAATTGAGGAGGTGGGCTTCGAGAGCAAGATCTATGATTTTTTCCCCTTTTCCTCTTTTTGTGAATGTGTATGTGTATGCTTCTGTGTGAGATCTTGTCTGTATAGTTTTGCTTCCACCATTTGTCCTACGGTTCTAACCGTCCATGGTTTTTTATTTTAATTTTTTTCTTAATAATTTTAATTTTAATAACTTTATTATACTTTACTATCTTTCTTCCTTCCTTCCTTCCTTCCTTCCCTCCTTTAGACAACGAATCATCCCAAATTGAGGAGGTGGTCTCTGAGAGCAAGATTTATGATTTTTTCCCCTTTACCTCTTTTTGTGAGAGTGTATGTGTATGCTTCTGTGGAAGATTTTGTCTGTATAGCTTTGCTTCCAACATTTGTCCTAAGGTTCTATCTGTCCCTTTTTTTTTCTAAATAATTATTTTTTAATTCAATAACTTTATTATACTTTATTTTATTTTACTGTATCTTCTTTCTTTCTTTTTTTCCTTCCTTCCCTCCTTCCTTCCTTCCTCCCTCCCTCCTTTCTTTCCTTCTTGCCTTCTTTCCTTCTTTGCTTCTTTCTTTCTTCCTTTCTTCCTTCCTTCCCTCCTTCCCTCCTTTCTTTCTTTCTTTCTTCATACTTCTACTAATTCTCTCTACTTTTTCTCCCTTTTATTCTGAACCGTGTGGATGAAAGGCTCTTGGTGCTCCAGCCAGGAGTCAGGGCTCTGCCTCTGAGGTGGGAGAGCCAACTTCAGGACACTGGTCAACAAGAGACCTCCCAGCTCCACATAATATCAAACGACAAAAATCTCCCAGAGACCTCCATCTTAACACCAACACCCAGCTTCACTCAACAACCAGCAAGCTACAGTGCTGGACAACCTATGCCAAACAACTAGCAAAACAGGAACACAACCCCACCCATTAGCCGAGAGGCTGCCTAAAATCATAATAAGTCCACAGACACCCCAAAACACACCACCAGACGTGAACCTGCCCACTAGAGAGACAAGATCCAGCCTCATCCACCACAACACAGGCACTAGTCCCCTCCACCAGGAAGCCTACACAACCCACTGAACCAACCTTAGACACTGGAGACAGACATCAAAAACAGCGGGAACTATGAACCTGCAGCCTGCAAAAAGGAGACCCCAAACACAGTAAGATAAGCAAAATGAGAAGACAGAAAAACACACAGCAGATAAAGGAGCAAGATAGAAATGCACCAGACCTAACAAATGAAGAGGAAATAGGCAGTCTACATGAAAAAGAATTCAGAATAATGATAGTAAGGATGATCCAAAATCTTGGAAATAGAATGGACAAAATACAAGAAACAGTTAACAAGGACCTAGAAGAAATAAAGATGAAACAAGCAACGATGAACAACAAAATAAATGAAATTAAAAGTACTCTAGATTGGATCAATAGCAGAATAACTGAGGCAGAAGAACGGATAAGTGACCTGGAAGATAAAATAGTGGAAATAACTACTGCAGAGCAGAATAAAGAAAAAAGAATGAAAAGAACTGAGGACAGTCTCAGAGACCTCTGGGACAACATTAAATGCACCAACATTCGAATTATAGGGGTTCCAGAAGAAGAAGAGAAAAAGAAAGGGACTGAGAAAATATTTGAAGAGATTATAGTTGAAAACTTCCCTAATATGGGAAAGGAAATAGTTAATCAAGTCCAGGGAGCACAGAGAGTCCCATACAGGATAAATCCAAGGAGAAATACGCCAAGACACATATTAATCAAACTGTCAAAAATTAAATACAAAGAAAGCATATTAAAAGCAGCAAGGGAAAAACAACAAATAACACACAAGGGAATCCCCATAAGGTTAACAGCTGATCTCTCAGCAGAAACCCTACAAGCCAGAAGGGAGTGGCAGGACATACTGAAAGTGATGAAGGAGAAAAACCTGCAACCAAGACTACTCTACCCAGCAAGGATCTCATTCAGATTTGATGGAGAAATTAAAACCTTTACAGACAAGCAAAAGCTGAGAGAGTTCAGCACCACCAAACCAGCTTTACAACAAATGCTAAAGGAAGTTCTCTAGATAAGAAACACAAGAGAAGGAAAAGAACTATAATAACGAACCCAAAACAATTTAGGAAATGGGAATAGGAACATACATATCGATAATTACCTTAAATGTAAATGGACTAAATGCTCCCACCAAAAGACACAGGTTGGCTGAGTGGATACAAAAACAAGACCCTTATATATGCTGTCTACAAGAGACCCACTTCAGACCTAGAGACACATACAGATTGAAAGTAAGGGGATGGAAAAAGCTATTCCATGCAAATGGAAACCAAAAGAAAGCTGGAGTAGTAATTCTCATATAAGACAGAATAGACTTTAAGATAAAGACTATTACAAGAGACAAAGAAGGACACTACATAAGGATCAAGGGATCAATCCCAGAAGACGTAACAATTGTAAACATTTATGTACCCAACATAGGAGCCCCTCAATACATAAGGCAAATGCTAAGAGCCGTAAAGGGGGAAATCGACAGTAACACATTCATAGTAGGGGACTTTAACACCCCACTTTCACCAATGGACAGATCATCCAAAATGAAAATAAATAAGGAAACCCAAGCTTTAAATGATACATTAAACAAGATGGACTTAACTGATATTTATAGGACATTCCATCCAAAAACAACAGAATACACATTTTTCTCAAGTGCTCATGGAACATTCTCCAGGATAGATCATATCTTGGGTCACAAATCATGCCTTGGTAAATTTAAGAAAATTGAAATTGTATCAAGTATCTTTTCCGACCACAAGACTATGAGACTAGATATCAATTACAGGAAAAGATCTGTAAAAAATACAAACACATGGAGGCTAAACAATACCCTACTTAATAACGAAGTGGTCACTGAAGGAATCAAAGAGGAAATCAGAAAATACCCAGAAACAAATGACAATGGAGACAAGATGACCCAAAATCTATGGGATGCAGCAAAAGCAGTTCTAAGGGGGAAGTTTATAGCAATATAATCCTACCTTAAGAAACAGGAAACATCTCGAATAAAAAACCTAACCTTGTACCTAAAGCAATTAGAGAAAGAAGAACAAAAAATCCCAAAGTTAGCAGAAGGAAAAAAATTATAAAAATCAGATCAGAAATAAATGAAAAGGAAATGAAGGAAACGATAGCAAAGATCAATAAAACTAAAAGCTGGTTCTTTGAGAAGATAAAGTAAATTGATAAGCCATTAGCCATACTCATCAAGAAAAAAAGGGAGAAGACTCAGTTCAATAGAATTAGAAATGAAAAAAGAGAAGTAACAACTGACACTGCAGAAATACAAAAGATCATGAGAGATTACTACAATCAACTCTATGCCAATAAAATGGACAACCTGGAAGAAATGGACAAATTCTTAGAAAGGCAAAAACTGCCAAGACTGAATCAGGAAGAAATAGAAAACATGAACAGACCAATCACAAGCACTGAAATTGAAACTGTGATTAAAAATCTTCCAACAAACAAAAGCCCAGGACCAGATGGCTTCACAGGCGAATTCTATCAAACATTTAGAGAAGAGCTAACACCTATCCTTCTCAAACTGTTCCAAAATATAGCAGAGGGAGGAACACTCCCAAACTCATTCTACAAGGCCACCATCACCCTGATACCAAAACCAGACAAGGATGTCACAAAGAAAGAAAACTACAGGCCAATATCACTGATGAACATAGATACAAAAATCCTCAACAGAATACTAGCAAACAGAATCCAACAGCACATTAAACGGATCATACACCATGATCAAGTGGGGTTTATCCCAGGAATTCAAGGATTCTTCAATATACGCAAATCAATCAACGTGATACACCATATTAACAAATTGAAGGAGAAAAACTTTATGATCGTCTCAATAGATGCAGAGAAAGCTTTCGACAAAATTCAACACCCATTTATGATAAAAACCCTGCAGAAAGCAGGCATAGAGGGAATTTTCCTCAACATAATAAAGGCCATATATGACAAACCCACAGCCAACATCGTCCTCAATCATGAAAAACTGAAAGCATTTCCACTAAGATCAGGAACAAGACAAGGTTGCCCACTCTCACCACTCTTATTCAACATAGTTTTGGAAGTTTTAGCCACAGCAATCAGAGAAGAAAAGGAAATAAAAGAAATCCAAATCAGAAAAGAAGAAGTAAAGCTGTCACTATTTGCAGATGACATGATACTATACATAGAGAATCCTAAAGATGCTACCAGAAAACTACTAGAGCTAATCAATGAATTTGGTAAAGTAGCAGGATACAAAATTAATGCACAGAAATCTCTGGCATTTCTATACACTAATGATGAAAAATCTGAAAGTGAAATCAAGAAAACACTCCCATTTACCATTGCAACAAAAAGAATAAAATATCTAGGAATAAACCTACCTAAGGAGACGAAAGACCTGTATGCAGAAAATTATAAGACACTGATGAAAGAAATTAAAGATGATACAAATAGATGGAGAGATATACCATGTTCTTGGATTGGAAGAATCAACATTGTGAAAATGACTCTACTACCCAAAGCAATCTACAGATTAAATGCAATCCCTATTAAACTACCACTGGCATTTTTCACAGAACTAGAAGAAAAAATTTCACAATATTTATGGAAACACAAAAGACCCCGAATAGCCAAAGCAATCTTGAGAAGGAAAAACGGAGCTGGAGGAATCAGGCTCCCTGACTTCAGACTATACTACAAAGCTACAGTAATCAAGACAGTATGGTACTGGCACAAAAACAGAAAGATAGATCAATGGAACAGGATAGAAAACCCAGAGATAATCCCAGGCACATATGGTCACCTTATCTTTGATAAAGGAGACAGGAATGTGCAGTGGAGAAAGGACAGCCTCTTCAATAAGTGGTGCTGGGAAAACTGGATAGCTACATGTAGAAGTATGAGATTAGATCACTGCCTAACACCATACACAAAAATAAGCTCAAAATGGATTAAAGAACTAAGTGTAAGGCCAGAAACTATCAAACTCTTAGAGGAAAACCTAGGCAGAACACTCTATGACATAAATCACAGCAAGGTCCTTTTTGACCCACCTCCTAGAGAAATGGAAATAAAAAAAAATAAACAAATGAGACCTAATGAAACTTCAAAGCTTTTGCACAGCAAAGGAAACCATAAACAAGACCAAAAGACAACCCTCAGAATGGGAGAAAATATTTGCAAATGAAGCAACTGACAAAGGATTAATCTCCAAAATTTATAAGCAGCTCATGCAGCTTAATAACAAAAAAACAAACAACCCAATCCAAAAATAGGCAGAAGACCTAAATAGACATTTCTCCAAAGAAGATATACAGACTGCCAACAAACACATGAAAGGATGCTCAACATCACTAATCATTAGAGAAATGCAAATCAAAACTACAATGAGATATCATCTCACACCAGTCAGAATGGCCATCATCAAAAAATCTAGAAACAATAAATGCTGGAGAGGGTGTGGAGAAAAGGGAACCCTCTTGCACTGTTGGTGGGAATGTAAATTGATACAGTCACTGTGGAGAACAGTATGGAGGTCCCTTAAAAAACTACAAATAGAACTACCATATGACCCAGCAATCCCACTACTGGGCATATACCCTGAGAAGACCATAATTCAAAAAGAGTCATGTACCAAAATATTCATTGCAGCTCTATTTACAATAGCCTGGAGATGGAAACAACCTAAGTGTCCATCATCGGATGAATGGATAAAGAAGATGTGGCACATATATACAATGGAATATTACTCAGCCATAAAAAGAAACGAAATTGAGCTATTTATAATGAGGTGGATAGACCTAGAGTCTGTCATACATAGTGAAGTAAGTCAGAAAGAGAGAGACAAATACCGTATGCTAACACATATATATGGAATTTAAGAAAAAAAAATGTCATGAAGAACCTAGGGGTAAAACAGGAATAAAGACACAGACCTACTAGAGAATGGACTTGAGGATATGGGGAGGGGGAAGGGTAAGCTGTGACAAAGCGAGAGAGAGGCATGGACATATATACGCTACCAAATGTAAGGTAGATAGCTAGTGGGAAGCAGCCGCATAGCACAGGGAGATCAGCTCGGTGCTTTGTGACCGCCTGGAAGGGTGGGATAGGGAGGGTGGGAGGGAGGGAGTCTCCAGCGGGAAGAGATATGGGAACATATGTATATATATAACTGATTCATTTTGTTGTAAAGCAGAAACTAACGCACCATTGTAAAGCAATTATACTCCAATAAAGATGTAAAAAAGAAATAAAAAATGGACTCTACTCTGCCAACACTTTGACTTTAGCCCAGTGAATCATATCTCAGACTTACGAAATCCAGAATTTTAATAGTATAAATTTGTGCTGTTTAAAACAAACAAACAAAATATTGACTAATTCTATTCTCTCTTTTTTCCTTCTGAGATTCTGAGTAAACTTGTACTTTCTCACTGTATGTTCTATATCACTTCCCTGCTCTTTTGTATTTTCATTTTTGTGTCTGTATTACACTCTGAATATTTAACTCTGACATAAATTTTAGTTCACTAATTTTCTCTTTAGCTCTGACTAATCTGCTATTAAACTAATGTATTAAATTTTATTTATTTATTTAATTGAAGTATAGTTGGTTTACAATATGGTATTATTTTCAGGTGTACAACATAGAGACTCAATATTTTTATAGATTATACTCCATTTAAAGTTATTACAAAACAATTGACATGTTTCCCTGTGCTGGACAATATGTTCTTTTTGCTTATTTATTTTACACATAGTAGTTTTTATCTTTTAATCTCCTATACTTATCTTGCCTCTCCCCTCTTCCCTCTCCCCACTGGTACCCACTAGTTTCTTTTCTATAGCTGTGAGTCCATTTGTTTTGTTATATACATTCATTTATTTTATTTTTTACATTCCACATATAAATGATAACATAGAGTATTTGTCCCTCTGCCTGACTTCTTTCACTCAGGGTAATATCCTCGAGGACAGGAGTCCATGGCCTGTTAGGAACTGGGCCGCACAGCACAAGGTGAGCGGTGAGCGGTGGGCGAGTGAGCAAAGTTTCAACTGTATTTACAGCTGCTCCCCATCACTCACATTATCAACTGAGCTCCACCTGCTGTCAGATCAGCAGCAGCATTAGATTCTCATAGAAGCACGAACCCTACTGTGAACTGCACATGTGAGCGATCTAGGTTGTGTGCTCCTTATGAGAATCTAATGCCTGATGATCTGAGGTGGAGCTGAGGCAGTGATGCTAGGGCTGGGGAGCAGCTGCAAATACAGATTATCATTAGCAGAGAGGTTTGACTGCACAGAGACAGTAATAAATCAATTGCTTGCAGACTCATATCAAAACCCTATCAGTGAGTGGCAAGTGAAAACAAGCTCAGGGCTCCCACTGATTCTACATTATGGTGAGTTGTATAATTATTTCCTTAAATATTACAATGTAATAATAATAGAAATAAAGTGCACAATAAATGTAATGCTCTTGAATCATTCCAAAATAATCTCCCCCACACCCCAGGCATGAAAAAGTTGTCTTCCATGAAACCACTCCCTGGTGACAAAAAGATTGGGGACCACTGCTCTAGTACCACCCACATTGTTAAAGATGGCACAATTTCATCTCTTTTATGGCTGAATAATATTCCATTGTACACATGTACCACATCTTCTTTATCCATTCATATGTCGATGGACATTATGGTTGCTTCCATGTCTTGGCCATGGTAAATAATGCTGCAATGAACGTTGAGGTCCATTTGTCTTTTCCAATTATGGTTTTCTCCAGATATATGCCCAGGAGTGGGATTGCTGGATCATATAGGACCTCTGTCTTTAGGTTTCAAGGAACCTCCATGCTGTTCCCCACAGTGGCTGTTACCAATTTACATTCTCATTAGCAGCATAGAATGGTTCCCTTTCTCCATGCCCTCTCCAGCATTTATTGCTTGTAGGCTTTTTGATGATGGACATTCTGAATGGTGGGAGGTGTTACCTCATTGTAGTTTTGATTTGCTTTTCTCTAATAATGAGCGATGTTGATGATCATTTCATTTGCTTTTTTTTCATAAATAGTGTAAAATTTACCTGTGGAAATTGGCTTCTTGAAAGCCTGCCCTGTTATGAATTCTTATTTGATTACCTACCCGATGCCATTTCTTGAGGGCAGGTGTCATTTACAGCCCCTCAGGCCTTGTGAGTATGAAGTTCCCATAAGCACTGGTTTTAAAGTTGTAATGGGAAATGGCCACACAGCGACAGGATTTCTTCATTCACAAATCTGGTTATTCAGGCACGAGAGCCTTAGTGAAAGTTCAATTTCTGGGTTGTAAAGAAGACTGGAATATGCCACAACAAACACCCAAGGGCTTGTGTATCCTTACTTCTTCCCCATTACCCATCAACCCCCACCCCCAGACAAATCCCAACCCATGGAAATCTGCTCTGTTGAGGGTGGTAGCATCCATAGGTGGAAAAACTCTAAGTAAGGAGGCTGGAGCTGGGAACCACGCTGCCAGGAGAATTGGAGGTCAGGTGACTTTTAAAGTTCTTCAGACCCAGAGGGTCTATGATCCTTTGGGTGCACTTGGTTTGGTTTACCTATCAGAGGTCCCACCTGGTACTGGATATTATCACCTATCCAGAGGGACCAGGCAGTACAGAGCCAAGGGGAGCTCATTTGTTGGCACATCCTTCCCAGCTCCCTTAGGCCCATCACAGTCCACCTCTGGGAACCAAGACTACTCAGGCTAGAGGGATATGAAACAGCCTAGGTTTCCAAGTCCTGAGGGAAATATAGTATTCATACCCTTTTTTCCCCTCTTTTTTTAATTTTTAGGATATATTAGAGTAGAGATGATTTACAATTCTGAGGTTTTTTTAGGTGTAAAATAGCTTGATTTAGTTATACATAGACATGCATCTAGAATTATTCAGATTTGTTTTGCACATCGGTTACTATTATGTTGAGTAGATTTTCCACCCCTTTACAGTAGGTCCCTGTTGATTATCTCTTATATATATATATATATATATCAGCGTGTATATGTTAATCCCAACCTCCTAATTTCTGCCGGCACCCACCATTCTCCTCTGGTCACCATAACTGTGTATGCTAAACCTGTGAGTCTGTTTCTGTTTGGAAAAGTAGTGCATTTGTACCACGTTTTAGTTTCCATGTAATCAGTCATATCATATGGCATTTGTCTTTCTCTACCTGACTTACTTCAATTCGTATGAACATCTCCAAGTGTATTCATGTTGCTGCAAATGGCATTATTTCATTTGTTTTTATGGCTGTGTAATATTCCCGTCTATACCTGTACCACATCTTCTGTATTCACCGTCCATGGACATTTTGGTGGCTTGCAGGTCCCGGTTATTGTAAATAGTGCTTCAGTGAAGGTTGGAGGGCAAGTGTGCTTTTAATTTCTGGTTTTCTTCGGATAGAGGCCAGGAGTGGGATATCGGGATCATAAGGTAGCTCTATTTTTCATTTCTAAAGGAACCTCCATATTGTTCTCCGTAGTGGCTGATACAAACTTACAGCCCCACCAGCAGCATGGGAAGGTTCCCTTTTGTCCACGTCCTCTCCAGCAATTTTCAATTGTAGACCGTTTAATGATGGCCATTCTGCCTGGTGCCAAGTAGTACCTCACTGTTGTTTTGATTTGCATTTCTCTGCTATTCAGCGACATTTAGCAGCTTTCCATGTCTTCTTTTTTAAATTCAGTGTAAGTGAAATTTACCTTTTCAAGTTGGCCTCTAGAAAGTAAGCTCTTTTATGAATTCTCTTTCGATTACCTACCCCCAGGACTTTTGTTGAGGGCTGGTATCACTTGGAGCCCCAGCAGCCCTGTGAATGTGCAGTGTCCATAAGCACAGGTTTTAAAGTTGTAGTTCCAGGAAACGGCCACAAGGTGACAGTATTTCTTCATGGCCAACTCGGGTTCTGGGATAAACAGAGGCTTGGTGAAAGTCCTATTCCGGGGCTGGTAATGAGATTGGAGCGCGGTGGAACAGACAACTAGAAGCTTGTGTCTCTTTACTTCTTTCCCCTTACACTACACCCCGCGGACAAATCCCAAGTGCTGGGAAAGATATGCAGAGGCCGCTATCGTCTATGGGCACCGCACCAGGAGCCTTGGAGACCAGGAGACTTTTCAAAGCTCTTCTGGCCCAGAGGGTCCACAAAGCTTTGCGTGCACTAGGCTTGGTTTGGCTGTCAGAGGTCCCACCTGGTGCTGGAGACTGTCGGCCATCTGGAGGGAACCAGACACTTCAGGTCCAAGGGCAGGTCATATGCTGGCACTCATTCCAAGCTCCCTCAGCCCCATGACAGTCCAGCCTTGGAAACCAAGGCTGCTCAGGCTTGAGAGATGTGAAACAAACAGGCTGGGTTTCCGAGACCCTAGGGGAATATAGTATACATTCTTGTTTGGTTTTTATTTTCTCTTAATCTGATTTTTTCGATACTTTGGAGTAGAGATGATTTACAGCGTTAGGTTTGTTTTATTTATACAGCAGCTTGATTCAGTATTATGTAGACATACATCTAGTATTTTTCAGATATTTTCTCACATCGGTTACTACTATGTTTAGAAGATTTTCTGCTGCTTAACAATCAACAAGTAGGTCCTTGTTGATTATATCTTTTATATATAGATCAGTATGTATATGTTAATCCCAACCACCTAAAATATGCCAGCACCCACCATTCTCCTCTGGTCACCATAAGTTTATTTTCTAATACTGTTCAAAAGGTAAATTCCACTCACACTGTTTATGAAGAAAAACAGCCCATAAAAACATGCTCAACATGACAATTAGCAGAGATATTTAATCAAAACTACAACGAGGGTTCACCCTGCTCCGGTCTGAAAGGCCATCATTAAAAATCAACAATGAATAAATATTGTAGATGGAATAGAGAAAAGGAAACCCTTTTACGGTGCTGGTGGGATGTAAATGGTAAGAGCCACGAGAGAGTACTTATGGAAGAGCCTTTAAATCATAAAATATAGCTACCATATTATATGGCATTGCTACCCCTAAGAATATGTGTGGAGAAAACCGGAATTTGAAAAGACACATGCACCCAAGCGAGCACTGCAGCAGCATTTACAAGAGCCAAGACATGGTGGCAAACAAAATGTCCACAGCCAGATGAACAGATAAAGAAGAAGTGATATATGTAGGCAATGGAATATTGTTCAGCCATGTAAATGAATGAAATAATGCAATTTGCAGGCACTTAGATAAACCTAGAGATAATCATACTGTATAAAGTAAGTCAGAATGAGAAAGACTAATATCATTCAATATCACTTATGATTGTAATCTAAAAATACACACCACTGAACAAATGTAGAACACATAAACCGAGTCAGGGACTAAGAAAATAAACATACGGTTAACAAAAGTGACAGGAGAGTTCAAGGGATAAATTAGGAGTTTGAGATTAACCAATACAAATTATTTCATTTAAAATAAAAAATCAACATGGCCTGTGTAACCAGGGAGGTCTATCAACACTACCTAATAACCTACATGGGAAAAGAAGCTGAAGATGCATAGATAGACATACATGCATAATGGAAAAAGATTCTCTAAACCTACAACATACACAACACTGTATATCAATGTTACTCAAATAAAAAATGAAAATTAATCTAAATAAAAAGTTGTAATGGGACACAAGATTTGGGTGTTTGTTCTGGCACATTCCACTCTAATTTACAAGCCCCAAACAGGTTTTCCCCTAAGGCTCTGGCTTCTGGGGGAACCAGAGTCAGGCCTAAGGAAATCCTGCTGCCCCGTGGCAATTTCCCACAAAAGCAACCTCAAAACGATTGCTTATGGACACTTAATATTCACAAGGACTGCTGGGCTCTAAATCATACTTTCCCTAAAAAAACGTCCAGGCCTAGATGTTCGAAAATAATTGAAAACAGGACAGACTGTCAAGAAGGCAATTTCAACAGTTAGAGGGATCACCTTGCACCGGTCTAAAACACCATCCTCAAAATTTTAAATGAATAAATGGTGGAGAGGTCATGGAGAAAAGGAAATACTTTTATGGTGCTGGTGGGATGTAAATGGTAACAGCCACTATAGAGAACATTATGGAAGTGCCTTTTAAAGGTAAGACTAGAACTACCACATGTTGCGGCAGTGCTACTCTTAAGAGCACAGGCAGAGAGAACCACAATTCAAAAAGACACATGCACCGAAGGGTGCACTGCAGTACCTTTTACAATACCCAAGATGTGGAGACATACAAAATGTCCATAGACAGATGAACAGATGAAAAAGAAGTGATATATGTACACAGTGGATTATGATCCTGCCGTGTAAAAGCATGAAATAATGCCATTTGCAGGAACATAGATAAACCTAGAGGTAATCATACTAAGTGACATAAGTCAGAATCAGAAAGACAAATATTATATGATGTCACTTACAGGAGGAATCTAAAAATACACACCATTGAAATCATTGAGAAAAGATAAACAGACTCAGGGACTTGAAAAAACAACATACGTTTACCAAAGGGGACAGAAGGGGTCAAGGAATAAATTAGGAGAATGGGATTAACAAATACAAACTATTTCATATAAAACAGATATTAAACAAGGATCTATGTATACCAAGGAAGGGCGATCAACACTGTCTAATAACCTATAAGGGAAAAGAAGCCGAACATATATACATATATGTATATGTATAACTGAAAATGATTCCCTATACCTACCACATACACACATTGTATATCAATGTTACTCCAATAAAAAGTAAAAATTAATCTAATTAAGAATATGGTAACGAGACTCAAGATTTGGGTGTTTGTTCTGGCACATTCCACTCTAATTCACAAGCCCCAAACAGGATTTCCCCTAAGGCTTTGGTTGCCAGGGGAACCAGAGTTGGGCCCAAGGAAATCCTACCGCAGACACCTTGACCTCACACAGAACCCAGGGCTAGGAGATTGGTCCGTTGTTTAAGCTGCCCTGTCTGTGTTATTTGTTATGGCAGCCACAGGCAGACTCACACACAGGGTACCTCAGGGCTCATACTGGACAGAACCCACTCCCTATTCCCCTGTATGTGAGTTACAGGAGCCTCAGGAACTGAGGAGGGAGTCCCTGAGGAGAGGCACAAGATAGAAGATGCTAGGAATTAACATGACTGCATTCACGTTAAACATGCCTGAACTACATTCACACGAGATGTTTTTGACCTGTATGTACGTCGGCACCTTCAGTCTGAACTGCAGACCTTTGGCTTGACCACCTCCATGGAGAGCATTAGATTCACCTCCTGTGAACCACCTCCTATAGGATTTCCAGAACCACAAAGCACTTAAGAGCTCATGCTGCTGTGTCATCACATTTCACAGGACCCAGGACTGCGTGCTGGTGTATGGGCAACCCTCACAGCCGAGCCTCCCAGATGCCTACAAGAACCCATTTTCCTTTTTCCTGTTCATGGCTATCCTGCACCTCCCAGCCTTCCCATCCCTTGCAGCCGGTGTGCAATGTCTCCTGTTACCAAGGGTAAGTGGTGGAGAGTGTAAGGGCCTTGGCCAGTCTGCATCCTAGGACAGAGGGCTTGGTGCCCACGTGGTCACCCCACCCTGCTGTTTGGAGCTCTCCACCCGGAAGCAGGGAGGAGAAACAAGATGGACAGAGCCTGGACCCTGACACCCACCTGCCCTGGACTCCTCATGAAGGGGACAGGGACATCTTGAGCCTCAGCCCATTGTGGGAGATACTCTGTTGCAGCAAGGAACCTTTGCCCTAAAATCCAAGGTGCTTTAAAACCCCTCCCCAGCTGTTACAGAAAGTAAGACTTAATCTCATCACACTTTTCTCAAACCCCAGCTCACGGTGAGACCACCGCTCAGGTGATGGTGCTTCAAAGCAGTTTCCTTGACAACCTTGGCAAACCTGCTTTGTTTCTTTGACACCCAAGGAAGATTGGTTCACAACCTCCAAAGAAGATTCCTCCACAATCTCCCAAACTCTTCTCCTTCAGACATTCCTATTCTAGGTCTGATGAGCCTAAAGTGACAGTGCCGTCATCACACACCAGAAAGCGATTCCTCCAAGCCCATAGTTATTGGTTACATGATGCTATTGGTGATGAAGTCCCAGAAGAGCCAGCTTTGCAACGTAACCACTTTTGGACTTGGCACTGGGCCCCTTTCCACAGACAGAGTGGAGTGGCTGTTTTCACGGCCCCATGGTGGAAGACTCACCAGGCCTTGATCCTTTCCAGGTGCTTCCTGGGTCCTCATTCTCCCCAGATCCACACCCACATGGCTGCTGTGTCAGTCTATATGGGATCTTGGTAACCTCCTAAAATGAGAGCGTTATTTCATACACAGATAATGGGTTGAATGGTGGCCCCAAAAGATGTGTCCCCCAGAACACGTGAACAGAACCATATTTGGGAAAAGCGTCTTTGCAGATGTAGTTAAGGACCTCGAGATGAGGTCCTCTTGGGTTAGAGTGGCCCTAAAGCCAGTGACAGTGTTCTGGTAAAAGACAAAAGAGGAGAGACACAGACACAGAGAAGCCACATGAGATGTAGGCAGAGACAGGAGGGATGCAGCCAAAAGCCTGGGGATGCTTGGAGCCCCCAGAAGCTGGAAAAGGCAGGAAGAACCCTATCCCAGAGCCTCTGGAGGGACTTTAGTCCTGCGACACCTTGATCTGAGATGTCTGGTCTCCAGGACTGGGGGAGGATGATTTCCTGTTGTTTTAAACCACCCAGCTTGTGGCCATTTGTTAGAGAAGCTACAGAACAGTCACACAGACCCTGCTCTGTAGGATCCTGGAAGTGCGGGTCTCACTAAAGGCAGAGAGATGATGGATTGCGAGAACCTTAGTCAGCATTGGGCCCCAGAAATCCTAAAGCAGTGGCTGGACACCAGAATGTTGAGGGGTCAAGTCGGAAGCCCTAAGGGTGCTGTGTGCACACGACCTTCCCAGGTTCTTACACCTGTACATGTGGGGAGTTATTTCAATCCTGATTCAGGACCTTTGATGTCACCATTCACACTGCGAATTAAGAACCCACCAGTTACACAGGTGAAAACTTTCTTAGGACACTTGCTACACTGATGAGCAATTCTGAAGTTGATCAGAGGTGGGGAATTTTCTCACGAGCAGCCAGCAGCTCCCACCCCCTACCCCGTACCCCCGCAAGGAGCGTCCTCATTGAAAAGCTGGAGCGGACGTGTCTCTTGAGTAAACCTTAGCTGACCCCCAGGCCAGCTGCTCCTGAACTTTATCCACCCTTCCCAGGGAAGCAAATCTAAATATGTGCAAGGGCCTTAAAGCCTGGAGGAAAGGGCTTGCAGCATGCCAGTGACAGCACGCTTGCTGAGTTGGCTCACGCAGGCCATGTGGGATGGTCCTGGCCCCGGGTGATCTTCTGGAAGCTTTCCATTTACCTACCTGAGTTACCCCTCCTCTCCTGGCCCCCAGTGCCTTTTATCTTGCTTCCTCACCTCTGCCTGGGGAGAACTTCCAAAGGCAGGTACGGGTGACACATCCTCTTCCTTAGCAGGTAGCAGCCTGGCAGCTCCTGTGGAAGGTCCAGCAGAGCCCCACTCACCCCGGGCCACCCACAAAGCCATGACCCCTCACTCCCTCCCACCAGCTCAGCTCCGTGGCAGCTGATGGGCCAGAGACTATGGCCTCAGGTACAGCTGCAGGTACTTTTGCTGCCTGAAGGGGATTTCTATACAGAGCTCAACCCAGGCACACCTGGGGAGGGCTGGCTGGCTGTGTCAGGCTGCCCAAGTCAGCCAATCCTCACCTGTCAGGGGCTCATAGTTGCAGAAAAGGGTCCTTGCTGCACTGGCCAGGTCCAAGGAACAGGTGTGGGGTCCTGATAATCAGGATAGACAAGGGGCTGCAGCTCTGGCTTGTTTTCTAATCATTTTATCTGGCCCACAAGTGGGAGAAAATTTCAAGAAAACCCTCTCCTAATGAGAAGAACCAGGAGTCAGGGAGAGGAGGGGTGGTGGGTGGAGACAGAAGCCTTGTGCCCCAGCTGCAGAGGAAGCCTTTGGAAGACCCGGTGGAGGGAGGCCACACAGAGTGAAGCCCAGGGTCACTGACCTGTCCAGGAGCTGCTGTTTGTTAGTTCAGGTCCTGCTCTGCGGTGCTCTGTGTCAGCTCTGACCAACATGTGGGCTGGGGGTGCTCTGCAATGAGGGCTACATGCACGGTTCCTGTGTGCCCAGCCCTGCTGGGTGCCTGCCCAGGGGAGCTCCGTATCCTGGGCGGGACCTGACCACGAGAGCCCCGTAGGCTGCTGGGTTGCCTACCCAGGTGAGCTCTGTAGCCTGGGAGGGACCTGACCACGAGAGCCCCGTGGGCTGGGAGGGGGGCGTGTGTATGGGCGTCCTCTCTGTGCAGCCTGCACAGAGTTGCTTAGCGACTTCTCTGTTGGCAGCGCTGGGATGAGATGAGAACCCGGAGATGCTGCGGGCCCCATGAACCCCTGTCCATCCAGAGTGATGAGGTCAATAGGTGGGTACTGGCCACTGTGCTGCGTGAGGGAGGCCCCATGGGTACCTCTTGTTTCTTCCACCTGACACCATGGAGGACTCTGCCGGGCAGAGCAGACAGCCTGCCTGGGACAGGTGGGAGCTCCCGGTGACCCTGCAGGGGACATGAGAGGGACGGACCAGGCAGGAGGGTGTGGAAGCCCAGGCAGAGCCATGGGGCTTGAGCTGAGAGGGCCTCTCTGGGTCTGAGCTGGGAGTGGACGAGCAGGTGGTGAGTGTGATCCAGGAAAGCTGCCTGGTGATGTGAGGCTGAACCTGCTTCAGAGTGACAAGCTTCTAGATGATTCCAAAATAGGATAGTGAGATGGATCATGTTAGAAGAAGGTAAGTGAATCCCCCCAAGAGGAGGCTCTGTGAGCTGGCCCTGGGAGGGGGGTGAAGGGAACAGGTGTGGAACCTGCTGGGGCTGGGCAGTCCCCCTGGGCGGGCAGTGGGTGCAGACCCCACTCCGTGGCCGCACATCTGTGCTTCTGGCTGGATTACTTGGCTTCTCAGAGTCTCAGCTTCCTGGTCTGTTTGTGGGGTGATTGTAGCATGGATTGGCTAGTAATTTCCTCAGAACAGGGTAGAAAGGGGTCTAGTGGAAATTCCATGGAACACCATCAGTATGGGAATTGTGGGCCCTGTTTTCGGCAGGTCTGTCTTCAGGGTCAGGAGAGCAAATCCAAGCAGACTTGCAGCAGAGCCTGGGGATGGGCTCCGTTTGGTGTGTCCCCCTGTTTCCTGAATCTCGGAAGGAGCAGGCTCCAGTGGGCAGTGGCAGCTTCATCCCACACCTGGAAGCATCCAGACCTCAAGGCCCAGCAGCCCCCGAGCCCTGTGTCTGGGCCCCCAGGAGGCAGGTGGGACAGGCCGGCCTCCTCCTCGGCCCTCTTCCTGCCCAGAACATTTGAGGTCCAGGCCGTCATTAGGGAGAAGCAGGGATGGGGGTGTCCCAAGTGGGAAGAGGACACAGAGCAGCTTATGTACGTGGACGTCTACACCTGTGTAGTTTGTCGTCCACATCAGGAATGTGGGTCAGTGGGACGCGGGCACTGGGAGGGGCAGATGGTGGGCCTGAGTAAGCAGGGTGGGGCCGGGGGTCCTGAGGAGGGGCTGCGACAAACTTTGCCTGTGCCGGGCCTCAGACTCCCCTGGGATTCCCTGTCCTGGTCACTGGGGAGGAGCAGCTGAGCAGCGTTGGTGGAGGGTCCCCTCGTGTCCCCAGGCCCTGGCAGCATCAGCCCTTCAGGCTCTGGGTCAGGGAGCCTGAGGAGTCTAGGTCCAGCTGTGCCCACAGGGAGACCTGGAGGGGTCGAGCAGGAAGCACTGGTGTGGTCTCACCTGTGCAGAAGCTTCTGAGCCAGTGTCCAGTGGGAGCTCTCACATTGCATGTGGGTTTCAAGTCCAGAGCTCAGATCACCTCCAAGCCGCTTGGTTTGTTTTCTAGACACAAAGTCCTAATGTCTCCTATGTCCACTGCCCTTGAAAAGGCACGTCTGATCTGGCACCAGGTGCTGCCTCTGGTCCCTCCTGACTGGACGCCCAGCAGCCAGTGTCACCACATCACGACGGTCAGGGGGTGTCAGGCATGGCAGAATGAGAGCACACAGTCCAGGCCTACGAGGGGCCATGCCGTCCACGGAGCCGGTGCTGTGGCTGTACGTGTTCCCTCCCCCCACCCCACGGGCAGAGACCACCATCCCCTTACAGACTGTTACCAGGTTAAGTCATATGGACCCTGCTCGGACCCTAGCCTGGCGAGGCTCTCTGCCTCAGCGGGGAAGGTTTCCTTTGTCCGTTTGGGTTCAAGTAGGCAAATAACAAAACCAAAGCTGAGGCCACCACAGCACAGGCTCCATTCAGTGGCCAAAGAATGCAGAAGCGGGAACTGAGCTCACAGATCAACTTCTCGCCCTCCTGGAGAGAGTGGTTTCATTTTAAAGAGTAAAGATAAAGGGAGGAGGAGTGAGGCTAATGTTGGGGATGAAGAGGCCTTCCGGGGAAGGGGCAGGGCTTTTTGCAAGGGACTGGGGTACCACCTCCTTTTACCCGTTTTTGGTCCTTCATGTCCAGTCATGGCCACCGGTAGGTGTGTCACTTAATAAGCTGATATGGTAAATTCAACCTGTGATGAGACTCAGGGTCTGTTGGAGGTCACATTCGTTGCCATCTTGGTCCCAGCTGGTTCCATCTGTTTTATTGTTTGTAGCTTCCTTTCTTATCTCTGGACCCTTTAACTTAAATACATAGGTGAACTGCTGCTGAGGGTGGGGTGGAGGACAGCCCTGTTCAAGGTGGGTCCATGGGTTTTGAGCAAGGGCCTGGAGCAGCTCTGACAAGAAGGGGAGGCTGAGACAGGCGGTTAGTCTGACTCCTGCACTGGGGCCTGAGGTCGGCATGCGGAGGTGGTCAGTAGGGGGCATGTGTCAGGGAAGGCTCTCGGTGTTTACACAGAAGTTGTGAACGTGGGTCCAGATGCACAGCTGCCTGCAGACGCTGCTACAGAAACCCCTGATTCTTTCCTGAGAAAACTGGTGGGGGGGCATTCAGGCAACAGGGCAAACTGCTTGCTCTGGATGTTCTTGTGGGGAAGTGGGTGCATAGAAACAGGGGCTCCACCCACAGAACCCCAGAACCCCTCCCAGGACAGCTCCAGAACCGCTTCTGGAATGGCAAGGAGAAGGGGGTCTTCCACCTACTAGACGTGGAGGAAAGGGGTGGGGTCTGCAGGGTCGCCCTCACCTTCAGGTACTGGCTGGGAGGCTCACAGGACCCAGCACATGCTTGTGGCTTGTGTGCTCAGAGCTGAGATGGGTCACAGCATGCAGTAGGGATGCACAGGAGGGAGGGTCCCTGTTCCAGTCAGCTCATGACCCTTCATGCCCCCTCCTTCCCTCGAGGGTCTTTAGGGTTTCTCCTCCCCCAGCGACGAAGGGCAGAACCATCACAGTTACCCCCACCCCCGTCCCCCCAGGGAAGCTCACTAGAGAATTGGCACCTGGCTGAGGACTGGTCATTTGATGTTCTCTGCCCTAAACCTCCAAAATGCCAGTGCCCAGAAGGGGAGCCGGGGCTCAGCATGAACCACATGGTTTGTGCAAACAGTACAGGTGCGGGGGGCTGCCCCTAACGGGAGGATGGAGGGTTTAGATCAGGGCAGGGAGCTGCTCACCAGCTGCATTAGCTTCCCGGGGCAGCTGTGGCAAACGACCACAAACAGAGGCCCAGAACAACAGAAACCTGTCCTCTCTCAGTCCTGGAGATCAGACGTCTGAGGTCAAGGTGTCCCAGGGCTGCACTCCCTCTGGAGGCTCCAGGGGAGGGCCCTGCTTTTCTCTTCCAGCTTCTGGGGGCTCCAGATGTCCCTGGGATTGTGACCACATCTCTCCCGTCTCTGCCTCCATCTTCAAATGGTGTCTCCTGTGTGTCTGTGTCTCTCCTGTGGTCTGTTAGAAGGACACTGTCACTGAATTAGGGCCAGCCTGATCCCAGATGACCTCATCTCTAGATCCATAACTAATTATGCCTGCAAAGACCCTACTGCCAAAAACGGTTCCATTCTAAGATTTTGGGGGGCATGATGTGGACATAACTTTTGGGGGGACACCCCCATTCAACCCATTATAGCACCCAGTCCCCAGATGCCAGCCGACCTTCCTCAGGACAGCATCAGGCTGGTGATGTTCTGTCTATCTGCACGGAGTTGTCTTTTGTTTCTTGTGGTAACAGTGAGGTTGGTTCGGGGGCGTTGCTGGCCGACCTCCTGGTCATTCCAGGGACTATGCTGAAGTGTCCTTCCCGGAAGGGTGGGAGCACGACCAGGGCTCCATGTGAATACCCTACACTGACCGCTCAGTGGTCAGACACTGCATGAGCTGGACTGGTCTCCGGCACCTTCTACCACATCCACAGCCTGGTGGACTCTGTGCGGGCCTATGACCAGGAGGTGTGGACTGGTAAGATCGGTGGGAGCCATCCTGCCTGCCACATGGCCTCCAGCCCACCACAGACCCTCTAGTCCTGCCATGGACATCTCCATCTCATTAACCCCCAAGAGGCCTTCTGGGAGGGGTGAGAACTTGGCCATGAAGAAGACAGGGCAGACCCTAACTGCAGCAGGTGAAAGCAAGTACTAGCGGTGCTTGGCTATTTGTCCCCCAAAGACCCAGAATGTGGGCTCTGACTTGAGGGGTCCACCGCCACCTGGGCTTACCTGGGGGGTCGCTGCAGGGACAGTGCCTCCTTGGGTGATTTTCCAACTCTCCCCACCCCCAGCTTCACGCCCTGGTCCTCCCTGGCCCCATTAATAGTCTTTAAATAGTGTCTCTCACCCAACAGGCCTGCGTGGGAGATTTTATTATTGTGTGGGAGTCCAGTGACCAGCGCCCATGTGTCCTGTGTGTCTTGGGAGGAGAAGGAGCTTCGCTCTCACATTCCTGCCCCAGTGAACCTGGGTTCAGGGGCAGCAGGCCAAAGCTTTGTTCTGGCAAAAGCTCCCTTTCTGTGAACAAGTCTTTCCCCACTCCTGTTATCCTCACTGGAGGCTCAGAAGGCCACAGCATTGGGGCACCTCCAGCACCAGGACCCCACCCTGGGAAATTTCTCAAGAGCAGAGACCAGGCCTGGGATCTGAGGGGAAGAAGGAGCCGGCCACTTCGGGATCCATGGGGGCCAGGATGCCTCCTACCCAGGAGGGCCTTTGACTCAGCTTAACTCACCAGAGTCTCCTACCCCTCCCCTGGTAGAAGGGCACTTCAGATTCCAGGGCCCAAGACCTCCCCTGACTTCTGACACTGACTGCAGAGTCGGGGACCCAGAGACCCCCTCCCTGGCTTCTTTCTCCTTGGAGGCTCCCAGAATTCCCTGAAGCTGTTATACTCAGGGTATATTATGGTGAAGGATGCAAGTTAAAATCAGTGAGGACAGAGGGGACAAGCAAGGTCCACTATCCTCGACTATGGCAGCCCAGGGAAGCCCACCTGAGTCCTGAAGTGCAGGGTTTATTGGGGTCTGTCACATCAAAGTGGAGACCACCATGTGCCTGACCTTGGCCTTGAGTCCCCGGGGGGACTCAGGAAGCCCAACCGTGCATAATGCCATCAGCCTGGAGCTAGGTCCATGGAACACAGACACTCCCATCAGGCTCAAGGTGACCTCTGGAGCCAGGAGCAGAGGCCCGGCCTCTCTGTGGGCAGGTGAACCCACACCGCATGGGCCCTGGTGCAGTCCCCATTCCGTGTGGTCAGCATGGGTGCACGCGGGTTAGCCGTCTGTGTGTCTCAGCCCGTGACCACTGACCATGCTGTCCTGCTTTGTTCACAAGAGTGAGGCCAATGGAGGGACAACGGGGGTGGGAAAAAAGCCAGGTCTGGTCAGGTTGGGTGAGAAAGGGTCCAAGGAGCAAGAACCCGGCTGCCCTTGCCCGGTGAGCTGAGAGCTGACGTCTGCCCTGTGGTCAGTCCATCTCCCCACATCCCGAGGTAGAGCTGCATTTCCTGCATCCTGGGGCAGGGTCATGTCTGTGTATATAGCAGGACGCACAGCAGTGCACGCAACAGGCTTGATGCCTGCCCGTGGCATGTACTTGGGGGCTTGGTGAGGGTGGAACATCCCAACAGGACATGGGCCGACCCCGGGGAGGATGTAGGGGTGAAGTGTTTGGGAGCCTCTGGAGGGGATCTTCACCTGTCTGCACAGGTGGACTGAGGACACAGACCAAGGGTGGGCAGGCGGGGGATCCCAGTCCTGGGTCATCCCTGAGGCTGGAGGAGGGGTGTGGAGCTGGGGGTGATGGCGGTGGCGAGGAGGGGTTGATCGCCAGGCAGTGTGGAGAGGGATCATGCAAGGCAGCGGGGAAGGTGAAAACTGTGCCTGACGGGAGGACAGAGAGAGCAGCAGGTGGCGCTGTAGGCGCGGGGATCAGGGTTGCTCCCTGCAGGGGGGCGCCTAGCCCCGCACCGCTGGAATCCACCTGGTGTCCGGCCAGACCCCTGCCAGGAAGAGAAAGGAAGCCCCGTGTACACTGCTGAAAACATCAGTGTGGGACGTTTGCCCTTGTCTTCACCTGGCGGGGAAACAGGCAAATTGAAGTGGAGAGTGATGGGGTGGAGGTGGGAAATGTGGGTGCTGGGAGCCTGGAGAGGAGGGTTCCTGAGGGGGTGAGACCACAGGGCGCAGGAGGGGGACAGGGGATGGGCAGGGGGGCAGGCAGTGAGTGTCCGGCGCTGGAGCACGTGCATCCTCCCTCAGGCTGGCCCCGCCTCCCCAGAAGGCTGGGTCTATTAACACAGGGGACCCTGGAAGGGGGTTTTCTGTCTGTCTGGTTCACCAAACCTGGGTGTTTGTGGGGACATGAGCGAGTCTGGCAGCCCTGGTGAAGACATTGTTCACTCTGAGGGAATGAGGTGGACACTCAGTCCCCGATCTGTGGATGGTCTAGTCCTCTGGTTGTCATGTCTGTTCTTGGGGGTCACTGGGGCTTTATCCTCACTCCATGGGGTACAGGCAGGGAGGGATGGATTTGGCCTGGCTTAGCTGTGCCTGGGCTCCTGGGGAGGACCTCTCTGGCCCACATGTTCACAGGCCTCAGTCACCCCTGCTCGACACCCCCCTCCAGGAACTCAGCACAAGGACCTTCCCTGTGAAACGGGGCACCTGGGTCGGGGGGCTGGTGGGTCCCTTCCCAGATGGCCACACTCACGTCTGGGGATGTGTGTGGTGGCCTGTGGCCACTCACCATGGTCACCACACCGCTGCCGCTCCTTTCTGGGGTCTGAGATGCCCTAGGGGTGGCTGGGTGAGGGGGGAGGTAGCCGTGACAAGGATGTGTGGGATGGGGTTCTGGGGCCCTGGGTCCCTCCCTGAGGAGGAGTGGGGGTCATTCCCAGAGGGGAGGTGGCTGTCCTGCGTGTCAACAAGCACAGTGCCGCCCCCCGCAGGCCGGGTGTGGGATTCCTCTGGCCCCGGTACAGAACACTGAGGGAGGTGGGTTGGAACAGGGGGCGCATACTCTCAGGCCTGGAGCCCGAGCTCAAGGTATTGGGGGCCCACTCCTCTCGCAGGCTCTGGGGCCAGTTGGTCCCAGGCCACTCCCAGCCCCAGCTCTGTCTCTGCCGTGACATCGCCTTCTCCCCTGTGTGTCTGGGTCCAAGTTCCCCCGCTATGAGGACCCCCCACACACAGGTCAGTGACCTCGTCTCAACCCAGGCACCTCTGCGGTGGCCCATCTGCACACAAAGTCCCATTCTGACGTCCCAGGGAGTCCGTCTTCCGGGGCCTCTTGAGGTGACCAATCCTGGTGGTCGACACAGCTCATGGGGGTATGTGGGGGTTGGGGCCCCAGGCCGGAATCCAGGAGCCTCACGGAGGAAGTGGTGTCCTGACTTAGGATGGATGGACAGGCAGCAGTGAGAGGGAGGCCGAGGGGTGGTCAGCCCTGCCCTCCGGGGAGTGGGGAGTCTCTAGAGGGCCAGGCTGGGGCTGGCGGGTGGGATGCGGAGGTCAGAGGCGGGAGGCCTGGTCTGCGCCGTGTGGGGTCACTTAGGAGAAGATGCATGGGGACCTCAGGGACGCCCTCTGTCTGCTCCTATGAAGGCGGCCGGCCGTGGGCTCCCAGCCAGGTTGGGCCAAACTTGGAGGGGTTAGAAGACACATCCGAGGGCCGCCTTCGAGAAGTGCCTTGTGCCTGGGGACACGGAGCCTCCAGCCTGCCGGGGAGTGTGTGGGCTGGTGGCACGTGGGGTTGCATCAGGACCCTGAGGAGCTTGATGTGCCTGCTCCAGGTCTCACCTGATCTGGGACGCAGGGCGACTGCCCAGGACCTTCTGCTTCAGGCACCGCCCCTGGGCTGGGAGGGGCCAGCAAGTCCCCTGACCTGTCATTGCAGCCAAGCTGAGGCTGCTGAGCGGCCAGGGCTGGAACATGGCCTGTGGGTGGGAGGTGCGTGGGGAGGTCGCAGGACAGCGGTTGGGCACCTGCATCAACAGAGGCTGGTCATCCACTGGGCATATGACAAGAGTGAGCTGGACAGCAAGGCCAGCCCAAGGTACAGATCAGGTGGGGAAGTGGCTGCGTGTCTTCCATCTTCAGGACCCAGATGTGTTTGTAGAGATACTCATCCAGATACCGAGGGGCTCTTTCCTCAGATGCCTCGTGTCTCATCATCTGGCTGGTGTGGGGATCCTGGGGCGACCGTGACAACATGCCACAAGCTGCGGGAGTCACAACAGCAGAGATTTTTCTCTCGCAGCTCTGGACACTGGAAATACAAAATGAAGGTATGGTTGGTTCCTGCTGGAACTTCAGGGAATATGCCCTGGCGTCTCCCGGCTTCTTTGGTTTCCAGAAATCCTTGGTGCCCCTGGACTTGGGGCTGCATCAACCCCACCTTTGCCTCTATCATCACGTGGCTTTTCCTCTGTGTCTGTGTCCAGATTTCCCTCTTCTTATAAGGACGCCAGCTGTTGGAATTAGGGCTCTCCCTAATACAGCATGACCTCATCTTAACCACATCTGCAGACACACTGTTTCAGAAATAAGGCCTGATTCTGGGGTCAGAATGGATATAAATTTGCGGGAGGGGACACTATTGAACCCACAGTAGTAGGTGAGGTGTTAGAGGATGGAGGGAACGAGAAGTGCACACCGAACTGACAGGGCATTGTGAGACTGAAAAGCGAGGCAGGCAGCTCCAGGTAATTAATGGATCAGTTTATTATTGGTTAGTTTACTCACAGGGTGGGATTGGGATGTGTTGGACAACGATCAGAAGCATGTTCAGCTGTGCTCTGCATGGCCAAGGGGTCACCGGGACAACTTATGGTTAACTTGTGGGTGGGGTGTGCTTGGAAATAGGACATACATTCCTAAATCAAGGTTCATGAATGGGTAACTGGCCTCATGGGCACTGGGAGCACATCAGCGAAGGTCTTCCTTGTTTGGGGACTAACAAAGCATAGAGGCCACCTGGTCCTGATAATTATTAAACAGCCTCTATTAACTAGAAGCGTCTTGAGGACAGAAGTCCTGGGTAAGGTCAGCGGAAGGACAAGCCCAGGCTCGCATCAGTTATGCTGACAGCCTTACATGGCGGGGAGGCTGGGCTGGGGAAGGTGCGGGCTTGAGTCCCGCAGGTGCCCCAGAGAAAGGGACGTGGGCCTGCAGTGGGGTGGGCCTTGCACCTTGAGCAGACAGGGGCGTGGCCCTAAGAAGTAACCTGACACTTGTTCGTAGAGATCCAATCTGTGCAGGGTGGACATGCCTGTGTCCAGGGTCACATCCTGCAGCTTTAGGGCCCGACCTCTGCGTGACCTCTGCAGGCTGTCCTGAGTGGTAGTATATTGTGTCAGAAGCCTCAGGCAGACACATCCTCCAGGTTTGGGGAGGACCCCCAGAAGGCCTTGGAGGTCAATTCTGGTGGGGGAAGGGGAAGGGTTCAACTCTGCCGCCGTATGGGCGGCGTCCACACATGGAGGGAGCGGTGTTATCAGTTTACCTGAGAAAACACACTTTCAGGTCCCCCGTGAGTTACGGAAAAATCATGTTTCTAATATGTGGGTTTTCAGGTAGCTGGAAGTGCTCCAACCTTACTCTGTGGCTGGGCCCGTGCTCCTGCAGCTCCCAAGGACTGAGTGCAGTGCGGTTTACTTCAACCAGAAGGTCCCAGCCTTGGGGCGAGAGGGAGAGGGCCACGGCCCCGGTGTCCAGGGCTGCAGTCAGGCAGTACACGGCCACCGGCCCCATGGGTCTGTTCACAGTGCGATGATAAATTCAAATGGATTCTGTCCTGTGCTATTGGGGACGAGCCCTGGGTCTGCCTCTGGATCGTCCCTGTGAGGGTTTTTTCATGCCCTCATTTACACTCCATGGTCCCCACGAAGTCACCGGGGTCCCAGGAATCACCTGGACAAGAAGACAGGGTCTCTTGGCAGAAATGGAAATTCCCTGAGGTGTCAGGTTGTTGATGTGATGAATAGTTATTTTTTTAGCTGTGATTAAAATATAGGTAACATAAAATTCACCATTTACCGTTAAATTGAGCAGCTCAGTGGTATTGACCACATTCACAATGTTGAGCCAGCACCACCTCCCTCTGGTTGTAAAACATTCTCATCCCCCCAAAAGGAGACCCCCCCTCCTCCTCCCCTAGCCCTTGGCACCACTAACCCAGTTCCTGTCTCTGTGGATTTGTCTGTTCTGGACGTTTGATATAAATGGAATCAGTTTGTGGTTGTTCTTGGCTGAATGTTTGTGTCCCTCCAAAATTCACATGTTGAAATCCTTACCCCCAAGGTGATGGTATTAGGAGGTCGTGCCTTTGGGAAGTGATTAGGTCATGAGTGTGGAGCCCCTATTATGGGATTAGTGTCCTTATAAAAGAGACGTCAGAGAGCTCCCTCACATCTTCTCCAGGTGAGAACACAGGTAGAAGATGCCACATACAACCAAGAAGAGAGCCTCAGCAGGACCTGACCGTAGTGGCACCCTGATCTCTGACTTCTGTCCTCCAGAAGTGTAGGAAATACATTTCTGTTGTTGAAGCCCCCAGCCTGGTAGTTTGCTATGGCAGCCCAAGCCGACTAAAAGAGTGTCCTTCTGTGTCTGGCTTCTCTCACTGAGCATTGTGTTCTCAAGGTTTGTCAACATTGTAACGAGTGTCAGTGCTTCACTCCTTTTCATGGCTGAGTAATATTCTATTGTGTGGATGGAGCACATTGCGTTTATCTGTTCTCCGTTTCCCTGTTGATGGTCATTTGGGTGGTTTCCACATTTTGGCTGTCGTGAGTCATGCTGCTATGAACATGCATGTACAAGTGTTTGTGTGGACGTGTGGTTTCCTTTCTCTTGGGTTTATACATAGGAGTGGGATTGCTGGGCCTTGTAGCGACTCCATGTTTGACATTTTGAGGAACTGCCAGACTGTCTTCCAAAATGGTGGCACCATTTCACATTCCCACTAGTGGTGTTTGAATGTTCTAATTTCTTCCCTTTTTATTGTCTGTCTTTTGGATTCTAGCACCTTAGTGGGAATGAAATGCTATGTCATGGGTGTTCTGTCAGCCCATCAGACCCTCACCCCTTTTATATCAAGTACTTTGTAATGCTCCCCTCACTTTCTGAAATCAGATGCAGAGATAAGATAATCTCTCTACACATATAATTTAAGTATGATTATGTATATGTGTGTATGCAGCTATAGTTACAATAGAGAGGAGAATTAAAGACAAATACATTTTAATGAAATAATACATAATTTAATAGGTGAATGCTTGGCTTCAACTACACTAAGTAATCAGATGTTTGCTTAAATTTTTCTTCAATTTAGATTTAAGAAAAGGCAGGTAACATTCAACTCGCTTCAAACTTTATATTTAATGTTTTTAAATGAGGACAAATAGGCATTGTTGTATAGAATTCGAACTACTGTGGTGACAGCAATCCTGGTGCACTAACTGGCGATTCAGAAACTCTGAGCCACTTTACCAGGAGATCTGACTTTCCAGAATGTCAGAGAATTCTTGGTAAAGTTCTGAATAACTGTGAGAAAAAGCTTTCCTAGAGTCACATCGTTGTTCTATTCCTGCAAAATTCAGCCTATCTTAAATCCATATAGAAATAACTTGTGTGTAAAGTAGAAAAGACTCAGATTCTCAGCTCAGAAAATCACGAGCAGATCCCTCTCAGGAAGGGCAGGCAGGTACAGGACAGTGTCTAAAACAATTGTCAAATACATAGTTCTATAAGATCAATGATTTTAATAGTATAACTCTAGATATGGGAAGACACTACAAGAGGGAACCATTTGCTGGACCATAACAGACTAGTAGGACAGGCGACCCAGAGGCTTTGGGCTACTGTTAACAGGGCTTAGTTCAGTAACAGCACATTGAGTCGCCTATCAAGGAAATCCTCACCTGAACTGGGAATGAGCATTCCAGGCACCGTGGGAAAAATTGGTCATGAAATGCCTCCTAAACCTTGGTCAAAATTATGACCAAAAGAGGGGGTATTGTAACATAAAGATTGTTTGCCCACCATTCAGTTGTACAAGAATTAAGTCTTCAACCACCACAATTGCTGACTTACAGGACACCCTGAAAGGAATTCAGGGTGAAGATCAGGATAAGACACTTTGTACTCTGGGAAAAGTGGCAGAACTGACCCTCAGAGAGTTCTATATTTTCAGGAGAAAATTTTTATGAACCTGGATTCTTGCCTCTTCCCACATTTAGAAAAGCACTAAAACCATTAAGGTATCTGTCCCTCCTGAATAGCAGTAACCTCCTACCAAGCTGTGTGCTTGGTTGCACGTACCCCTTTGTCAAATTCACATAAATGTGTCACTTTTAAAATACAAGCCCTTCTTTTCAGCTGCCACGTAGAGAAAAGCCAGTCATGAACAGCATTTCACAGGAGTGCAAACTGAATGGTCCAATCAACAGTGGTAAGATGGTCCTCGACACGTGCCTTGTCCTACGTGGTCTGAGGTCCCACGTGGCTCTCTTTTCACCCACTGTGTTGGGGGAAGATGAACCAGAATGTCTGGCCCTGTGTGTCTGACATGTCCCCGCTGGCCCCCCTGGATATGAGGCTCCTGGTGGGAGAAAGCGCAGCCCCTCAAGTCCGTCTCTTTGGTCTCAGGTGCAGGGACAAGCCCTCTGTGGCCCGGATGCCGTGGTGCAAGCAGCCACTGGCAGGGGCGGCCCCCGCTGAAGCAGCAGAAGAGGAAGGTCGCCATCACCACGGAGGTGACCCTCTTCAAGAAGTACTTGCCCAGGGGAAGTACTCTGCGCAGGTGCAGACGCTGCGCAGTTGCGGACATGGGAGCTGCTGGGGCACGTGGTGGGGGAGGGATGCTCCACACCAGGCAGTGTCGGTGACTCGAGCCAGTGGCAGCACTGCAGCCCTGTGGTGTCCTGCCCGCTAAGATGTCACGTGAACCTGATCACGTGTGTGTGTACCGCACCTGATCTCAGACATGTGCACTCACTGCTGACCCATCACATGCCTGATGTCCCACACAGAGATGTGCTCACCTGCTCACTGCAGGCCCGTCACATACACTTAATCATACACCCACTGACTGCTGCCTGTCGCCCCCAGTCCACCTGGGTCGAGTCCTCTAAGGGGCTCGGGGTTGCCCTGCTGGACCTCATGAGCTGGTCCAGTGCTGCAGCTGCAAAGGGGAGCCTCACACAGGTGCTTCCTGGTGTCCTTCACACTTGGGTCCTGAGCCACACTCTCATGCCCAGTCAGTTTCCAAGAGACCAGGCAGGCTCAGACCTCTTCGAGGGGCTGGCTTAGGTAAGGGGCTTGCTTGTTTCCTGGGCAACATTACTGTTATCTCAGACTGAAGGGGGATTGTGTACCTCCCAGGGAAAGAGACATCCATATCCTGACCCCAGGGGCTCAGGACATGACCTCATTTGGAAGTAGGGCCTGGTCATGTAACTAGGTGAGACAGGGGCCTTAAGGTGGTCCCAATCCTGTGTAACTGCGTGCTTATATGATGAGTGGAGACACAGACACAGAGGGGAAGCCACATGAAGATGAAGGCAGAGATGGGAGGGATACAGCCAGAAGCCCAGGGATGCCTGGAGCCCCAAGAAGCTGGAAGAAGCAGGAAGGACCCTCCCCTGGAGCCTCAGCACTTTCCAACTAGACAGTTAGTATGAGTGGGTCTGAAATGAAGGCAGCACCGTGGTCCCTGACCAGTCTGTCTTGCCTGCTTGGCACGCTGGGGAGCAGCTCTCACGAGACACTGACAAGCGTGTTGGTTTCCCATGAGACTGTAGGACGCTGGTCCTGTAAAGAGGCATGCCCATCTCACCCTTCCTCCTGGGCTCTGGTCACACACAGCGACTGTGCACCGTGTGGGGCTGGGCTTTCAGCCTCTTCACAGGACCCCTTGGTGTTGGTTCAAAGTTCAGCTTACAGCCCAAGAATGATGGAAGGTGAAATCCTCATCAGCCCTGTGCGGTGCAGGCAGGGAGACACAATTAATTATAGAGTTAAAAGCAGAGAGGGTAAGGGTGACTCAGCCATGGAAAAGGAGTGAAGCACTCACACAGGCTATGATGAAGATGAACCTCGAAAACATGATGCTCAGTGAGAGAAGCCAGACACAAAAAGACAATTAGTGGATTCCACTTACATGAGACATCCAGAACAGGCAAGCCCACAGAAACAGGAAGTGGATTGGTGATGCCGGGGCTGTGGGAAATGAGGGGTGGCTTCTAAAGAATGCAGTTCTGGGGAGATGATGGAACTGTAAAATGGATTGTGCTGATGGCACACAACCCTGTGAATATGCAAAACACCATTGAGCTTAAGACTTAAAATGGGTTAACTGTGTGGTATAGAAATCCAATCTCAATAAAGCTGTTACCAAAAGTGAAAAACTGGAGGCTTCCAGGCCCACCTCCAGAATCTGACAGCAGAGGTGTGGGGTCAGATAGGACCTGCGTGTCTGAAAGCCCCATTGTGTCCAATCAGGTGGTCTGAGGGCACCTTGCAAAATTTTCCCTGTGGCATCAGAAGCGTGGGACCCTTGTGTGGCTAGGCTTCAGGCAGAGAGGCTGGATTCTGTGGCCTTGCTGTCCTCTCTTAGGGACTGTGGCATCGTCTCCGTAGAAGGAGGTGGGTCAGCTTGAAGCCCGGTTCCCTCTTCTGCACGTTTCTTCTTTCTCTCCCAGCGATGGTGCCGGCCGAGCTGTGCCAGAGCAACCAAGGCCAAAGGGTCGTGCACAGAATGACTGAGACCTTTGACAAGGTGCCTTGGACTCCTCAGAGGCAGTGACCCAGGAATGAGGTACCAGAGCCTCCTTCTGAGTGTCGTGGCCCTGGTGCCCCTCTCACAGGAGTTGCTGTCAGGCTTGATGGTTGAAGCAGCCATGGTATCGATACCTCACTGGTAGAAACTATTCCTTTTCTTCCCTGGGAGAAGCAGGTTTCCTTCTACTTTGTTGGTGAGACCACCTTTTTAATAAAGAATAATGATAAGCTGTAAGTACATATTAAGGATTAGGTTATATACATGTAAAGAATAATAATAAACATCAAGAAACAGAACATGATGAGTGGACACCCAGGAGTGAACTTCCCTCGTCCCAGCCTCCTCCCCACCCTGTGGTGGCTGTTCTTCTGATTTTGTGTCAGTGACTTGTCCTCATAGCTTACACCCAAGCACGCGTCCCTAAATAACGCAGCCCAGCTTTGCCTAGTTCCAAAGTCTGTAAGTGGGTGTACCGTGCTTGCTGCTTTATTGCTCTTGATGGCTCAGCATTGTGTCCATGAGATTCTTTCATCTTGTGAATATAGTTTTTTAAAAAAAATTTTTTTTATAGTTTTACTACCTTTAAACAAAATGTACTCCATTGCTGTGGAATATTCCTTCACAGGAGCGTGCATGGTTCATTTCTGTATCCACTTGTGATAACCTTCAGGTGCTTTCAGGTTTGGCTCCTGTGGCTGCGGAGTCCATGTCCGTGTGTCCTGGTGCAGGGCTGGGGGGTTTGTGTTCAGTTGGGAGGAGCACTGTGGGTCTGTGTGCAAGGACTTCGCTCTCTGAGGCCCGATTGTTTCAGAAGTGGTGCGCACCCCCCGCTGCGCACCAGGCTTTGCATTGCTCGCTCCACATCCTGCTGATATTTCATACTGTGTCTTTCAGGTCTGCCGTTCTGGTAGGTGTATGCACAGTTTTGTCTTATGGTTTTAATCCCTCGGTTGTTAGTGAAGTTGTGCATCTTGTGGTATTCATGGACTATTTCCTGTTGTTTCTAAAAAGTTTTTAAAATTGTGGTCAAATACACGTAACTTAAAATTTACTCTCTTAACCATTTTTAAGTGCACGTTTCAGGGTCAAGAAGTAATTTGCACAGTTGTGCAAAACTGACCGCCATCCTCCTCCAGAAATTTTTCATCTTGCAAAATTGAAACAGTCCCCATTAAACACTCACTCCCCATTCTCCCTCCCTCAGCCCCTGGCACCCACCATCCTACTTTCTGTCTCTATGTTTCCAACTGCTCTGGGGGCCTTGTATGAGTGGATCAAGCACTGTTTGTTTTTTTGTGTCTAGCTTACATCACTGAGCATAATGCCCTCAAGGTTCATCATTGCTGCAGCCTGTGTCAGAATTGCCTTCATTTTTAGGCTGAATAACATCCCCTTGTATTGATGGACCATGTTTTGCTTCTCCATTCATCCATTAGTGGACACAGGTAATATCTACATTCATTTCTCCTGTCCTAATATTTGTGGAATAACGTCAGAAAGTCCTTTGAATCAAAAGTAATTTGCCATTAACGTTTTTCTTAAACTTTTTATTGTGAAAAACATCAAAGCTAAGAAAAAGGGAAAAATACATGTCAGCTTCACATGTGTTCAGGAATTAATGCTTTACGCCTTCACTTTATTCCCTGTGTGTGTGCTATGCGTGTGCATGTGCCTGTTTCCATACATATGCTGTGCATGTGCATAGGTATGTGCTCTTGCACACATTAGTGTGTGCATGGGCATATGCGTGCATGTGTGTTCATATGCTAGTGTGTGAATATATTTGTGCTGTGCACGTGCATATGTTTGTGTGTGTGCTGTGCTTGCCTGTGCACACACTGTGTGTTTTCTAGAACCACTTGCAAGTTGGTTGCAGACTGAATTGTGCCCCAGATATGTCTGCACGCACCTGCTCTAACAAACCTGCATAGCCACATAAAGGTCACAGATCTCAGGGATTTAAATGGATAGACCCGGATGTCCTGACACACAGTCTGTCTTCCAATGACTGTCACTGTCTCAGTAACATCCTTCACACCTTCTTTAAGCCCCATTCAGGGTTCAGTTTAGACCCCCATTACATTCAGTCACCTGCCCCAGGTGCCCTAAAGCTACAGTGTCACAGTTGGAGAGCCCGGCCAAGGCTGGGGATGCCCCTCCTGTTGGCGGGTTCTCCAGGTCCTGCACTTGGCTCCTGTGTTCCCACCTCTCATCCAGGCCCCAACTTGGATGGGACTGCCACCTCTTTCCTCACAAGGTCCCATCGCCCAGTCAAGGGGGTTCATTCTCCCCAAACTCAGAAACAGGAGCGGGGGGTGACAGCCCCACTGGGTCTCCTTCATGTGAGACCTTGTGCTTTTGAAAGAACAGGTGCCCTGCCTTTGGGGATGGGGAGCTGGGGGCTGTCATGCAGCCCACAATGGGCAGGCGGGTCACCAGGTGGGGCGAGCCAGTGTGCAAGGAGTTCCGCGGTGGGTTCTCCTCTCCAAAGGCTTCTGTGCCCCTACCTCTCCCTGTGCCTCCCCTCGAAGACAGCACGGTGCCCAGGACCGGAGCCATGGGAGCCGTCAGCCACCACCCCCTCTACACACACTCACACACACGCACACGCACATGCACACACCCACTCACACGCTGCAGGGAATCAGAGCCTGAGTGCAGGGCTCTCAGCGGTCCTGAGTGCCCCGCCCAGAATCACCCAGCGGAATGGACAGACCGGATCTCCCAGCCCGGACCATGCAGGACTTTCCTGCCTGGGCTTCCAGTGCGGCCGCCTCCTTCTGGAAGCCTGGGAGGCTGGAATCAGGCCAGTTCTTGTCTGTCCTGGCAGCAGACTGGGCTGCACTCTGAGAAGTTCGTGGCTCACCCGTGGATCCTGACCATCAGGTGGCCAGAGACATTGGTAACATTTCTGTTTTGCCTGTTGAAATGTTTAACGACAAAGATTTTGTTCAGTTTCCTGATGTGGGTGTCCAAAGATGAGAGACTCATGTGTGTGACCTGTACCTCCTATGAGATCAGCCCTAAGCTAGTTTAAACATGATCAAGCTCTGTCTACATGGTAAATTTGGACCTCTCCATGTACTGTCTACTGTTTATGTTTAGAGCTGACCATGTGTTGTCTATAATAAGAAGATTTAGACCTGACAATGTTCTGTGTACACTAGGAGTATAGGGACCTGCGTAGAGACCCGGCCTGGCCTCAGTACTGGGAAGCTCCGTGCCTACACCTGAAGGTCAGTGCTTAGATGTCTGGGGTCTGGAGCTGAGGTGGGCTTGTCTAGGTAACAGCCTCTCTTCTGAGTGTGTTTACCTGGTCCTCCCAAGGGTCAGTGCTATGGTCAGGGCCTTAGTCTTTATCCCTGCAAGGTTCACCTTCCCTGGGGCTTGTGGAAAATCCTCAGGAGGGCTACATACAGATTATTCCAATTTACCAGCACGTGCATGGCGCGTAGGGAGGCAGGTTTAGCTGGTGAATTGATTGCAGGGCATGCAGATCTGGCAAAAGGCCGATGGGCAACAGCTGAGGCTGCTGCTGAGCTCTCCTTCCAGTCTACCGTCCCTACTCAGAAGCGTCCAGTGCTGTCCCTTGGCTTTCAGCCCTGCTGTCCTGTGAGTTTTCTCAACAAGTATGTGAGACAAGAAAGGACTGAGCCTGCCAGCACCAAGTAGTGTGTTCAACTCTAGCATGAAAGCTTTAAAAACAGGTAAAATCAACAGAACCAAAGTGAAAAGAGGAGGACTTCTCTGGGACAAGTGTGGGGAGAGGAGACCCACCTGCCACTTTTTCCCAACCCAGGAGGTCCCAGAAACCCAGCTTGTTTCCACATTAGGGGAACAAGCAGCAGAGCCATGGTGTCCTGACCAAGGGGACACGTGACCCCAGGTGCAGGGTCTGGGGATGTGTGGTCACCCTGGTAAGCGAGAACGTGTGACATTAAATGCAGAGTCTGGGGAGGTGGGGTCACCATGGTGAGTGTGGATGTGCAGCCCAAGGTATAGCAATGTGGGGGACTGTGTGGGTCTCACCACATCTGAATGGGTCGGGATCAAGTGTACAGGGAGACCCCATATTTGCTCTTTGCCTGCAGAGTTTCTTGTCCCTTTTGAGATTTCCAACATCTGAATTAAGAGTGTGCCCTGATTATCCAGTGGTTCCTTTTCTTCTCTTAATCTTGTCACATTCATATGAGGTCAGGCATGTTTGAGTGGGTTGCTGCTCTGTGTTCTGGTGAGTGACAACCCTTGCTGGTATCATATTAATATCATAGCATATTATATATCTAATCTATAGGGGTCACTGCTGCCTGAGTCCCCCTGGACAGAGGTCAGGTGAGCACAGACTAGGCCCCCCTAAGAATGGTCTCCCATGTGCCATGTGAGGGTACTATTATGTCCCCTAAGGTGGGAGACTGTGTTTGGGCCTCCGACATTTGTGATGAAGGGGAATCAAAATGGAATCTCAATTAACAAGACATCAAGAATTTATTTTAAGTGAAAAAAAACACACATCACATACCCTTTACCATCATCACCATTTTAAGTGCACGTTTCTGAGGCATCAGATATATTCACCTTCCCGTGGAGCCACCACCACCATCCCTAGAACTTTTCATCTTGCAAAACCAAAATTCCACAACCATGAAAGTCTCACTTCCCTTCCCTTCCCACTGCCCCTGGCACCGATGTCCACTTTGGTCCCTGAGTTGTTGACTCCAGGGCCCCCATTGGAGGGGAATCCTGCAGTGTTTGCTGATGGGTCATTTTGGAAGAGCTGACTTTCAGTCTGAAGCTCTGCCTCTTTGCAGCAGAAGAATCTGCATTTAAGAAGAGGATGTATGAGGAAGGAGGTGTATGAAGGACAAAGGGGTCCGAGGTGCAGATGATCCAGGACCTGAGCAGCTGCCTTTTGGGTCGTCTGGTTCCATCTCTTGGCCTGTGCCTCATCTGCATCATCACTGGCCCCACTGGCACCCCTGGGGTGTTGTTGTCTGAGTGAGATTTCCCTGGTGCTCCTGCTCTCCTCCCTTCTTCTTGCTGCTTGGGGAGAGAGCTGCTTGCTGGGTGGTCTCTACTCCTGAGGCAGGAAGGATCATGCAGCATGGACCTGCCGAGTGTGGGTGTGGTCCCAAGAGCATGGGGCCCACATAGGACACAACACTGAGGCATGACAATTGCTAGGGCTGCCTCATCACTGACAGGGAATGTTGCCAAGATCCTGCTCGGGAGGGCGTGGTGGGTGGCCTGGGAACCCAGAGTCCCCATGCCTATCCTGGAGCTTGGAGAGTTCATCCCCCATGGGCTCCAGATTCACCCCATATCTCAGACATATCCCTCTGTCCTGTCTTTGAACTCAGGGAAACGACCTCTACTGATCATTGTCTACAACATAGGCCTGGTCCTGTCAGTATGAGGATTCTTTAATTTAGGCGTCCTGGGATAGCAGCTCTTTTTAGGCCGAAGAAGGAACAGCTCAGGAGTGTAAAACCTTTTCAGATGAAACTAATATTCAATGACTATCTCTATACTACTCGGTTGTTGACTTCTTTTAGTCATTATTCTCCTGGTTTTAGCTCTGATGTGGGGATTACAGAGGAGTCAACATTTAATCTTCATAATCTGTGTATTTGTAGTTTCAGTATCATTACTGACCCATAGTTTTTATTGTTTGGGAAGAGTTATTGATTTCATGTATCATGTAAAGGATTCACAATGATGATAGAGCAATCGAGATTACAATAATGGCTGGTAAATTGTTCACATTTTCTCTACCTGTGCATCTATTGTATGTATATGGGTTAGTTTAGTTGTCAATATTAGTGAAATAATATAGAGGACTAGAAAACTTATTTTAAAAATAACTATTAATGTGTGATTATGAAAATGTAAACGTTCTTCCATAATTGGCGATGTTGCATCTTGAGAGCCTAAATGAAATTGATATGCCTTAGAGATATACAGGATTTTAGCCTATGATATAACTTTGACAAAGTGACATCACTTTTTACTTTTATCTCATTTATTGAGAAAGCCATAATTGTTATGCTTTTGGCTTCAAACTGCTTGAAAAGGACTTGAGTCCTTCCTTATTTTACATTTACATAGGTAGGATCTTCAAACATAGAATACGGTGGAGGGCATCCGTGCGACCATTCTAGGTTAGGAGTAGCAGTTTCCACTGCTGAGACTTCTCGTTTGGACACAAAAGCTTTTCAAAGTATGAAGGTTATTAACATTACTGCTGCTACTGAGATTAATGAGCCTAAAGACAAAATACTTCATGCTGTGTGTGCCTCAGGGTACTCAGAGTAACATAGTGACAACCCTGAGAGGCCAAGAAAGTGCTGCAGGAAGTCATATTTACTACTACAAATATACCTGTGAAGTGAGTTTTTGTTACTGCTGAGTCAAGTGTATAACCTGAGAATAGTGGGAATCGGTGTAGGAAGCCTCCTATAATACCGAAGACTGCTCCCATGGACATTACGTCATGGAAGTGTGCTACTACATAGTATGTATCCTGGAGGACAATGTCTGGGGATGAGTTGGCTAAGATGATTCCTGTCAAACCACCTACTGTAAAAAGAAAAATCAAGCCTAAAACTCATAATATAGTGGGAGGTCATATAATATTACCTCCGTGAAGAGTTGCTAATCAGGGACTTCCCTGGTGATGCAGTGGTAAAGAATTTGCCTGCCAATGCAGGGGACACGGGTTCGAGCCCTCGTCTGGGAAGATCCCACATGCTGCGGAGCAACAAAGCCCGTGCACCACAACTACTGAGCCTGCTCTCTAGAGCCTGCGAGCCACAACTACTGAAGCCCACGCACCTAGAGCCCATGCTCTGCAACAAGAGAAGCCACTGCAATGAAAAGGCCGTGCACCACAATGAAGAGTAGCCCCTGCTCACCGGAAGTAGAGAAAGCCCGCGTGCAGCAATGAAGACCCAATGCAGCCAAGAAAAAAAAATTAAAAACGAGTTGCTAATCAGCTAGATACTTTTACTCCTGTAGGGATAGAAGTAATTACGGTAGCTGATGCAAAGTATGCTCCAGAGTCGACAGCTGTCCCTATGGTAAACATATGATGGGCCCACAAGAGAAATCCTAAAAAGCCAGTGGACATGACTCATACTATTCCCAAATAGCTGAACGGCACTTTTTGTCCTAAATAGTATGTAATGATATGTGAGATTAAAACAAACCCTGGTAGGCCATGAATACAGACTTCAGGGTGACCAAAGAGTCGAAACAGGTGTTGGTATAGGATTTGGTCTCCTCCTGCAGGGTCAAAGAAAGTAGTGTTGAGATTTCTATCTCTTAACAGTATGGCAATTCTGGCTGCTCGGACTGACATTGGTAATTATAGTAATATGGCTATAGTTGGGGAAGATTAAACAAACACCGGTGTTTGGATATGACTGCTGGTTTTGTATTAAAGACTATAGTAATAAAAGTAATAGCACCAAGAATTGAAGAGACACCTGCTAAATGTAAGGAGAAAATGGTTAGGTCGACAGAGTCTCCTGCGAGGGGCGGATTGTAGGCTAGATCTGAATATACGGTTCCACTTGTAACAGAACTACCTTCTACTATTGGTGATATGAGTAGGTGTATGAATGATGGGGGAAGTAGTCAAAAGTTTATATGATTTATTTGGGGAAATGCTACCTCACATGCCCCAGTTATTAGTGGCCCAAGTCAGTTTTCAAACCCTGCAATCATAATGGGTACAACTATAAAGAAAATTATTACAAGTGCAGGGACTGTTATGACTGCCTTACAGATTTGGGCATCTCCAAGTAGCGCTCTAGGTTAGTATAGCTCAGCCAGGATTAATATACTTAAGGTGCTGCCTGCTACTCCAGCTCAAGCACCAAATAGTAAAGATAAAATGCCGATATCCTTGTGATTTGTTGAAAATAATCAGCAGCGTATGAACAGAGGTAAAATGACTGAGTTAGCACTCAACTGTAAATCTAAAGACAGAGATTGAGCCCTCTTTCTGGCAAACCCTGTGGTGAATCGACAAATTGAATTGTAACTTGAGAGAAGCATCTTCAATTCTGCTGGTGATTTTCCTGCCTTTTTCTTTTCTTTTTTCTTTCTCAAAGGCAGGAGAAGTAGACTGAAGCCAGTTGACTAGATGATTTGCCTGTTAACTAAAATTTCCTGGGGTTAAAATCATCAGTCTCGTAAGGATTTGGCTTAATTACAATGTTTGCTTTGCATTCAACTGATGTAGGATAAAGTCCTACAGTTCTTATTTTTAGGAATTAAGTAAGTTGTACTTGTTTAGGGTTTTGAAAGCTGTTGGTCTAAACTAACCTAAATTCCTAGTCCAGCACTGATAGAATGGGTGTTATGGGTAGTAATTGTGTGACTATAATGATTAGTAATGATAGGAAGGTTATTTGTTTTGTATGTTCAAATTGTTGTAGTTTTGTGTTGTTTATTTAAGGGAATATTGTTAGTGATGTGGAGTATGTTAGCTGCAAGTAGAAATATATGCTGAGGACTGCTATGATGGCTATTAGTGTCCGTAGAATGATGTTATCATTTTTGTTATCTCTTGGATAATTATTCATTTGGGTCAAAACCCTGATAATGGTGGGTGACCTCCTAATGACACTATAATGGTGAGGATAAGGATTGTGATGGGAGGTGTTTTATCTCACGTGTGTGATAATGATACCCTTGTAATACATGATCTGGGTATAAACAGGAAGAAGAGAGGGTTGTTATGATATAAATTAGTATCTTTAGGATTGTTATAATTGGAATATACGTTGTAATAGCTGTTATTCATCCTATACGGGCAATTGATGAGGAGGCTGTAATTTTTTCCAGGTGAGTATGGCTAAGTCTGCCTCAGCCTCCACCTATGATTTATAATGTCACTATGATTAACAGTATGTTTTGGTTGATTGATGGTTACATGTGGTATAAAACTGATAGGGGTGAAATTTTGTCATGTTGATAGTATCAGGCTTGCTGTTCATGGAAGGCCTTGAGTTACTTAGGGCACTCAGAAGTGAAATGGGGAAAGTCCTACGTTTGTGACAAGGACGGTTGTCATGATAGTGGATGCTGCTGGATTAAAGATTTTTGTAATTCATTGTGTTCTTTGACCAGAGTATATTAGATTAATGATAATAGCCATTATAAGTAATATTGATATGGTGGATTGTTTCAGAAAATATTTTTTGGATGTTTCTGTAGCTTATGGGTTCATGTTTTTTTTTTTTTATCAGAATGGGGATACCATTAACCAGTGTGAGCTTGTTATACAATTATATTTCCTGAGATAATAGTCAGTAGAATTATAGTAAAAACAATGGGAGTTTATTAGTACAGGAAGGATATATGACAACATTTTGGGGTTATGGACCTGAAGCTTACTTAGAGAACCTTACTATATAGCATGTGGTGTAATGTGGTAGCATGGAGAATGTAAAATTCTTAGGAAGAATTCAATTCCAGGAATAAGAGCATTGAAACCACTATGATTTACTCTATCAAAGTAACTCTTTTGTTAGACATATTTCTTAAGTTTGTGGTGGGTTGCCTGGTATGATGACAGGTAGTGAAAACTCTCATATACATAGGGCTAATGTTAGTAGTAAAAAAAATTTATAAGAGATGTATACGTTGATCATATCAAAATTGTGGGTAGGATGCTCGAATTCATAGAAAGGAGATTGTTAGATGTGTTTTAATGATGACTTGGGCTGTATATAATTCTGGCACATAGGGATTGTCAAATACTCCTAAAAATAGAATGTTGTGGAAATGTTTATTATAAGGAAATTGACATATTCTCTAGGAAGGACGGGGTGAATGGGCCTGCTACATTTTCTACATTGAAGCCAAATACACGTTTCGATTGTACTTCTGTTAAATCAAGTGGGGCTTTGTTGGATTTCTGCTACTGCAGAGATAATCAAATTCTGGATAAGGCTCAGAAGAAAATTAGTCATAGGTGTTCTTGTGTAATAAATGCTGTTGAAAGTGTAAATGATCCATTTATCAGTAGGACTGAGAATAGAATAACTGCTAACAAGACTTCATATGAGATTATCTGTGCTACTGTCGGTAGAGCTCCAGTGAGTGAGTATTTTGAATCTGAAGCTCATCCAGATTAGAGGATGGAATAAATGGCTAGGCTTGATATGGCTAGTATAAATAGTATGCCTACATTTATATTAATTAGTAGATAAGATATGGGAAGAGGATTTCATGTTGCGAGAGCCAGGGTTAAGGCTAGCTTTGGGGTAATAATATATAAATTGATGATGTTGATGGTCATGGTGGTTCTTTAATAAATAATTTGAATGCCTCAGCAACGGGTTATAAGAATACAGTATTATAATGGATTGATTACAATGGGGCTGATGATTTTTGGCCCTTTCTGGATTTGTATATAGCCTAGGATTCTCCATTTAATTAATATGAGGAATGCTATGGTGAATTAAATTGGGTAATTTGTGAAAGAATGTTGATTATAAACATATTCTTAGGAAGAGGACTTGAACCTCTGCAGATAAAGGTTTCAGTTTTACATAATTACTGGGCTCTGCCACTGTAACAAGCCCTGTTCTGCAGTAGGGTATGTATAAATTAATTGAATGTAGATTATATCATCATTTAGTGTGAAGATATTTTGTAAAGTAAGCCGTATTTCTCTTGTCCTTTCCTACTGGGAGAAATCTATAATAGACAGAAACCAACCAGGATGACCAAGTCTTAACTCAGATCACGTGGGACTTTAATCATTGAACAAACAGACCATTAATAGCAGTTATACCATTGAAATGTCCTGATCCAGCATGAAGGTCATAAACCATATTGTCGATATGAACTCTAGAATACGATTACACTGTTATCCCTAGTCTAACTTGTTCCGTTGATCAGTGTTTTAGAACAACATGTGATAAAGCATTTTGACCAGATGGTCTAAATTTTAATCATTCAGAGGTGGTTTTACTCTCAAAAAATAAATGGCGCACGGGCTCAAGGTGCACCGGCTTCAGTAGTTGTGGCACATAGGCTCAGTAGTTGCGGCCAACTGGTTTAGTTGCT
Source organism: Monodon monoceros (assembly GCF_005190385.1). Lineage (NCBI taxonomy): Eukaryota > Metazoa > Chordata > Mammalia > Artiodactyla > Monodontidae > Monodon > Monodon monoceros. Next base: position 61,285,412 of record NW_021703774.1, on the reverse strand, counting down.
CCGTGGCACGTGGGATTTTCCCGGACCAGGGATCAAACACGTGTCCCCTGAATTGGCAGGCGAATTCTTAACCACTGCATCACCAGGGAAGTCCCAGAATCACAGTCTCCCTTTTAATATACCTTAAGCCCAAAGAATCCATGGAAAATTGTTACAGAAAATAAGACAATAAAATGTTGTAAGGACTATAACAGAAGCATATAGTACACAGTTCATATAAACATACCAAGCAGTTACAAAGTATATTAAAATGGAGGTTGCAATTTTAAAAGAATAAAATAAAATATACCCACAAACTCCCAATCTTTCCTGAAAAGTTGCAATCTGAAACCCTACTGTAGGAAGCAGAAGATTCCAGGAGACATTATACAAATTCCAGGAGACATTATACAAAACGCTGTGGGTGGATAAGGAATTCTGGAAGGAAGGTATCCTCACCCAAGGAGAGCAGGTTCCTATACTTCTCTAAGATCACATCCCTGTACAATTCCCACTGATCTTGGTCCAGGCATTCCCAGTCCTCTTGAGAGAAATCTATGGCCATATCCTGGAATGTCAGCAGTCCCTGAAATTAAAAGTACACATGCCATGTGGCCACTGGAAGAGTTCATAATGTGACCCAAGAAAAAAACAGCAAGTTAAGAGAACTGGTTTTAATTTAGAATAGTGTTTTGAATTATCCACTTTTTTATATATATATATATATATATATATATATATATATATACACAAAGTAACATTCTCTACCTTCTTCCTAACTACAAGAAAAGAGTATAGCATGTGATCCACAAAACCAGTATAGAGACTATACTTATCTGGAAAAGAAATTACAAAATGATGCTTTCAACACAGGCATATGCATTTTTGAGTATTTTATTTATGTCAAACTGGATAAAATGTGTGTATTTCTCAGACAGAAAATACATTTCAAGGTAGAAATGTACCTTTCAACTATTCATGGGTACACAAGCACACTAGGGAGATTGTAAAACTGCAGATTCTGATTCAGTAGCTCTGGTGGGCCTGAATTGCATTTGTTAAACAAGCTCAATTTTTTTTTTTAAGAAGTTGTTGGGGGTAGGAGTTTTTATTAATTAATTAATTATTTTTTGCGGTGTTGGGTCTTTGTTTCTGTGCGAGGGCTTTCTCTAGTTGTGGCAAGTGGGGGTCACTCTTCATCGCGGTGCGCGGGCCTCTCACTATCGCGGCCCCTGTTGTTGCAGAGCACAGGCTCCAGACGCGCAGGCTCAGTAGATGTGGTTCACAGGCCTAGTTGCCCTGCGGCATGTGGGATCCTCCCAGACCAGGGCTCGAACCTGTGTCCCCTGCATTAGCAGGCAGATTCTCAACCACTGCGCCACCAGGGAAGCCCCAACAAGCTCAATTTTAACTAGTGATGCCACAGTCTCTGATTCATTAACCACAATTGTGAATAGCACAGAGATAATAAGGAAAGGTAAAAATTCATATTTAACTTTGAACTTAAAGTGTTTTATGGATTTTACACATTTAATAGAATAGTAAGCACAACAGCAACAATCATTTTTGAATATTTACTATAGACTGTGTATCTTTCTAATTTTTTTGTGTAGGATTCCAGAAAAAATGTCCTGGGCTGCTGTGACAGTGGGCAGGTCCCCCGGTCCTGGTCTCCCATCCAGGACCCCCGACGGGGCCTGCGAGCTCCTGGCGGCTCCCTCCCCCGACGCCCCCCTCCCTCCCGGAAGGCCTTGAGGCAGAGTTGTCCCACCCCCTAAGCCCAGAACGGAGCCCGCGTTTCCGCAGAGCTGGAACTCCCGGCTCGGGTTCGCTTCCCTCTGCCGTCACTGAACTGCCCCAGAGCCCGAGGGGCGGGCGGCCTCACTGAGACTGCCGGCTCTGCAGGGGCCCCACCAGCTGAAGCCGCGACAGTCCTTGGGACCGCGGGCCAGGTAAGTGGGCGCCGACCCTCCGCCTGGTCTGGCGCCCGGGCGGCAGCGCAAGACCAGCTTCTGAGGGGCAGGGGTTCGCTGCCAACCGCCGCTGCTGTGCAGAAAGAGCGGCCCCTAGCGTCTGATCCGGGGATCTTTGGTCCCTCCTCTCGCCCCTGCCCTTGGCCTGGCTCGCTGGGACTGGTGGGGGTGGGGAAGGTGTCGGCCTGAGCTTCCTGATGGGAAACAGGGCAAGGGAGGGGCAGGGTCCGGCTGGAGCGTCAGCGCCTCTCCTCCTGACTGTGGGGAAAGCGGCTGAAAACTCCTCCCGAGGCTCGCAGGCCCCTTATTCAGCACAGCCCCTCTGTGCTCCTTCCTCCCTGAGCTAAAGTACCGGGGGGAGGGGACAGGGCAGGGGACTGGCGCAGATAATGGGGAACATCAAAAGGTGATTGTTAACTAAGGAAAACCGGATATGCCAAGTTAAGGAATTTAGCGCTTTTCTAAGTTTGGGAAGTTGCTAGAGCCTGGGCTCACTGAAATCATTCCTTTGATATGCAATTCAGCTCCCTGGGGCCAGTATTCTGTATTTGCATATCCTGAGTTTCCTCAGGGCCCACCGGCTCACTTTGGAGGGCTGCAAGTGCTGATGACTGTGACATACTTTGTTTACTGAGCTGGCAAGAAATATTCCATTTCTCACAGGCTCGAGCGGCAGACAGTGAAAAAGAGTAGGAGAATCTCACTCAGCATGTACTTTGGTTTACATATAGATAATATTTATACTTAACTGTGCTAATAGAGGTTCTCAAATCCAATCAACTTGTACTACTGCCCTCTATGTATTAACTTCATCAATATCATAAGATAAATGCCTATAGAATTGACTTAATCCATTTAAACAGGATAATGATTTTTAAAGGAAACATAATAGAAATATAACAACAAAACCTTTACCACTAAAGGCTGGGTCTGGAACAACCTAAATAATGTTCCATTGTTAAAATATTGAGACATGTATTCAATAGAAATATCAACAAAAATGACAAATAATTAAGGGCATGGGAATGCTGAAATGTTCTATCTTTATCATGAAAGTGGCAGAAAATCATTTATTAGTAGGCACCGGGGGCAGAAGATGCCTGATTTTATATCTTTGTCATATTTGTGCAGTTATTTCAACAAGTAACTTAAAGACAAAATGGAAAAGCAAGGTGGTTTGTGCCTGAGACCATGTCGATGGTGAAACCAGGGATGGCCACCTTGTGCCAGGTGAGTTAAGTTTAACTGGCCAGGTAGACCGCAGAGATCCTCAGAAACCAGGGCTGGAATTTTTCTTCTGGGTGCCCCTTAGGTTCTGTGACTTGATTGTGAGTCATTTTTCTGGAAAGACCTGATCACAGGAAAAGGGTGGGAATAGAGTGATTTGGGGAGCAGCTAACAACATTCATCACAGCTCATAGCCTGATTGAATTTTAAAGAAACAGGAAAACAAATGCTTCTTATGGAATCAGAGAATGTGAGGGCTGGACAATCCCAGAAAATGAGGAACACCCATGCCATTTTCCAGATGAGAAAACAGAGGCCCAGCAAGGTGAATTCCCTCACCCAAGTTGCCCCCATCTCTCCTCCCCACCACGTGCTTCATGAAAGCAGGACTCTTCCTGTCTTGATCATTGCTGAACCCCGAAAAGGGCCAGGCATCTAGCAGCTGCTCCAAAAATTTTGGTTGACTGTAGGAACAATGCTATTTCTTTCTTTCTCACTCTTATTCAGGATTGTGCCCAAAACTCACCAGGTTGTAATGTAATTCGATAAATGTCAATATTAATTGAGTTTTGTTGTGATGAGGACTTAGGCTTTGAAGGTAACAGACTTGGTTCAGATCCTGGTTCTGCCACTCAATAGCTGTTTGGCTTTGGGAAAATTACTAAACCTCTCTGAGCTTATTTCCTCCTTTGTAAAGTGGGGATAAAACTATCTGAGCCAGCAGAGCACCTGCATCAGAGATGTGCACTAAATATTGGTCTTTCTCACTCTCCCACGCCATCTCTCTGTTCTTCCCAGAGAAGTTGTACAGAAGGATATAGTAGTTTTTTTAAAAAAATAATTAATTCATTTATTTACTTTTGGCTGTGTTGGGTCTTCGTTGCTATGCGCGGGCTTTCTCTAGTTGCAGCAAACAGGGGCTACTCTTTGTTGCAGTGCACAGGCTTCTCATTGCGGTGTCTTCTCTTGCTGTGCTTGTTGTGGAGCACTGGCTCCAGGTGCGTGGGCTTGAGTTGGTGGCATGCAGGCTCAGTAGTTGTGGAGCATGGGCTTAGCTGCTCTGTGGCATGTGGGATCTTCTGGGACCATGGCTCGAACCCATGTCCCCTGCCTTGGCAGGCAGATTCTTAACCACTGCGACGCCAGGGAAGTCGGATATAGTACTTTTTTAAAAAGGGTTTTAATTTATTTCAGATAGTATACATTTTTCTTGTAGAAAAGATTATTCCACTATAGAAACATAAACACGCAAAACCACTACAAATGCAATATTCTATGGGTTAGATATTATCAGTCACATTTTATAAATAATTGGGCAAATGCCAAAGCACTAGCAACTGGGGAGTAAGAGGACTCAAATCTGGGGTGCCCCCACCCCAATTTCAAGAGCAGGGTATGTTTTTCAAATGCATATTTCATCTGGTCTTTCTTTCTCATCCATCCTCTGTGTCTGCCTTTCTCAAGAAGGCTCAGATCCTCTGCTTTCACACCCTCCCAGCTGGCTGTGCCCCAGCCCCCGCCCTGGAACATCTGCATTCATGGGAGTGCCTGCTCTCCCTGTGTATCCCCAGCTTTGCCAGGGAGCTGCTGTATCGTACACTGCTTGCTGTACCCCAGAGTACCTAGACCCTTCTGGTACATGAAGTACACCCTCATCCCCATGTGGGCACACCCATCCCCTTATCTTATATCCTGTCTCTAAGCCAGGCTTGTGAATGACTACAGTGTGCATTCAGCTATGTTAGGTGCTGGGATCAAAGTGAAGTTCCCAACTTTTGAAGTTGCAGGCTTGAGGGGCACATAGTGACTTAAAGTAGGGTCACCTGACTTAAAGGGGGGCCTGACTGATTTAAAGCCAGGGCACCTGACTTAAAGCCTGCGTCCCTCAGCTGCAGGACGAGACCAACTTTGGAGGTGCACGGGTTTGCTCCAAGCCAGCACTGCTGTTCAGGAAGAGCTTCCAGCAGCAACTTAGTCCACGGGGACTTGATCTGTTGTCTTGCCCCTGCCCTCAGAGGGGGGCCACCTGCTCTTCTGGAGGAGAATCAGGGAGGGGGAAGTGCAGAGTCCTGGCTGGAGTTGTGGCACCCCTTGTGTGATAGCAGGGAAGGGGGGGCGGGGGTTGTGTGGTGTCCTGGGGCTGGACTCACCAGGTTGACTCAGCCTCTCAGCCTCCTAACCTCCCCCCACACACCCTACAATAGTTTCCAGTAATATTTAATTGCGCCTTAAGTTCTCGGTCTTCAAATTCATACACAGGCTCACAGGTCCCTTGATTCAGGCAATTCTTCTGTGCTCTTGCTTCTGTTAGATAAAGTACCAGAGGGAGGGCCTGGGGGATGGGAGTGGAGGGACCCCGGCAGCACTGGCTTCAGCTGACTAAAGAGATCCGGGGCCTGCACTATCACACATGTCCAAGGACGCTTAAGACGGAATCAAGGGGGCCAGTTAGAGGCAGTCCTCGCTGCCTCAAGTGAGTGTGGATCACCGTCGGATGAGGAGCAGGCTGAGCCCTGAGAAGTATTGTTAGGAGGATGTGTTCCTCCCTCGGTTTCAAGGACGTGAGTGGGCTTCAGAGCTCCAGTTCCCCTCCAGCCCTCCAGCCCTCCAGGTCTGAATGCACCCCAGTAGCCTTGCAGACCTGCCATCCTGTCCCAGAACTTGCTAGGCTCTAGGAAGTATCCAGACTGCAGAGATTGTGCCTGAGCACTCCAGCTTAAGAAGTGCTGTCCCTGGGGCCCAACAGTGGAGGCATGAAGGGTGAAGGGAGTAGGGGGTGGGGTAGGGAGGGGTGACGGCCCTGGGAGACATTGAGAGAAATATATCCTCACCCCCAACCCCTGCCCCTGCAACTGACCCATTGATGCCATAGGATCTCAGGGCCTTATAGTCAGAGATGCCTCTGCTTCTTTACTCCCGTGTTCAAAACTATGCAAAGCCAACTCTTCATCCTTTGCTGCTTTGCCACGATTTTTAAAGCACTGTTCCTTTTGAAGCACTCATTCCGTAAACTGCAGTTTGGAGCTGTCCCAGCTATTTAAAAGTGTTGTCCTTAAACTGAGACTAAATCCTACTCTTTTGGCAAACCGATTTTCACTTCAGAGGAGATTGTCTTTTCTGCCCATTCCGTTCTTCTACTGCCCTCTTAAGAGCCCCTGTGATCAAAGAGCTTGGTGATTTATTTTTTGCTCGATGTCAAAAAAAACCTTCCCCGTGCACCCCAAAAAGCTTTCCTGGAACATAGTTATTTCAAAACCGTGACAGTGTTTTGCAGTTAGTATACACTGGGTAGACGGCCTAGCAATCCCTCCAAGAGCTATAGGTGAGCAACACCTTTACCTATTTTATTGGATGCCCTTCAAGTTTAGGAAGGTCACATTCTTATGACCCAGCATATAAGACACAGCCATGGATGGGTATGGCTGTGATTAGATAACTTCTGATTATTTTATTTCCCTTACTGAGCTGCTTCTAGGTTAAATTCATTTTATTACCTGTCCATTTTCAAAGAAAAACTGCCAAAGTCACTGTAATAGGTCAGGAGTCTGAGCTCAGGGTTGGTCAAAGGTACTCACAGGGAGGAAGGTGGATAAAAATAGGTGGATATAATAGGAGGTTTGGCAAGTACAGCCAGGACACCCGTTTTCATCGTGCATACTAATAAAGGCCAGAATCTCCTCATTTATCTCTGGTGGGAAGTTCTGATGTTTTCACAGGATCAAACTCAAATCATGTTCAAACTAGGGGATTTCCCCTGAGCATAAAATGAAGTATCCATACCTAGCAGGAGTCACTGCAGAGGAATAAAGACGCAGACGTAGAGAATGGACTTGAGGACACGGGGAAGGGTAAGGGTAAGCTGGGATGAAGTGAGAGAGTGGCATGGACATATATACACTACCAAAAGTAAAATAGATAGCTAGTGGGAAGCAGCTGCATATAGCACAGGGAGATCAGCTTGGTGCTTTGTGACCACCTAGAAGGGTGGGATAAGGAGTGTGGGAGGGAGATGCAAGAGGGAGGGGATATGGGGATATATGTATATGAATAGCTGATTCACTTTGTTATACAGCAGAAGCTAACACAACAAGGTAAAGCAATTTTACTCCAATAAAGATGTTAACAACAACAAAAAAACCCAAAACAACTAAGTCAATCAAGCCAACGGAGACATTGTATGTGTTTACAGTTCAAGAAATCCACAAGAGAATCCTTTATTCTGTATGCAGTGAATGGTCCATTCGAAAAGAATAAAACTTTCTAAAATGTTGTTTTTCCATTTATTGTGTTGTTCATCATTGTTTCTTTGCTCTTTAGTTCTTCTAGGTCCTTGTTAAGAGTTTCTTGTATATTCTCTATTCCAGTTCCAAGATTTTGGGTCATCTTTACTATCATTACTCTGAATTATTTTTCAGGTAGACTGCCTATTTCCTCTACATTTGTTTGGTCTGGTAGGATTTTACCTTGCTCCTTCATCTGCTGTGTTTCTCTGTCTTCTCATTTGGCTTTGGGGACTGTGTTTGGGGCCTCCTTTTCGCAGCCTACAGATTCGTAGTTCCCTTTGCTTTTGGTGTCTGCCCCCAGTTGCTAAGGTTGGTTCAGTGGGTTGTGTAGGCTTTCTGGTGGAGGGGACTGGTGCCTGTGTTCTGGTGGGTGTGTCTGGATCTTGTTTTTCTGGTGGGCAGGTCCGCATCCGGTGGTGTGTTTTGGGGTGTCTGTGACCTTATTATGATTTTAGGCAGCCTCTCTGCTAATGGGTGGGCCAGCATTCCTGTCTTGCTAGTTGTTTGGCATGGGGTGTCCGGCACTGGATATTGCTGGTCTTTGAGTGGAGCTGGATCTTAGCGTTGAGACGTATACCTCTGGGAGAGCTTTTGCCGTTTGATATTACAAGGTGCCGGAGGTCTCTGGTAGACCAATGTCCTGAACTCAACTCTCCCACCTCAGAGGCACAGGCTTGACACACAGCCGGAGAATCAAGACCCTGTCAGCCACACGGCTGGGGGTGAGAGCAAGAGGTAGCTTTGGTACATCTCAAAGACCACCAATGGGATTCACTGACCATTTTCTCTCCACGAGTGAAGAAAACAAAATTCAGTCTTCGGCTAGTCAGCCACTTTGGTAGCCAGCCCCAAGATGGCCCTAATTATCCCCTAATTATCTCCCAGTCTTCATGTACCTGTGTGGCTCCTTGCACTTGAAAAGGGCTGACTGTTTAACTAATAAGAAATTGCAGAAATGACAAAATGCAGCTTCCAAAGTTATAAAAGACATTTCAGCTTCTGCTTTGGTTTCTGCTAGATCACTCATCCTGGGGTAAGCCAGCTGCTATGTCATGAGGACACTTAAGCAGCCCTAAGGAGAGATCCATGTGGCAAGGAACTGAGGCCTCTTACCTACAGCCATGTGAGTGAGTCATCTCAGAAGTCAAAAGATTTAATTTTATTTATTTTTGGTTGTGTTGGGCCTTCGTTGCTGCACAAGGTTTCTCTAGTTGTGTCAAGCAGGGGTTACTCATTGTTGAGGTGCGTGGGTTTCTCCTTGTGGTGGTTTCTCTTGTTGTGGAGTATGGGTTCTAGGTGCATGGGTTTCGGTAGTTGTGTCATGCAGGCTCAATAGTTGTTGCTTGCAGGCTCTAGAGCGCAGGCTCAGTAGTTGTGGCACACGGGCTTAGTTGCTCTGTGGCATGTGGGATCTTCCCAGACCAGGGATTGAACCCCTGTCCCCTTCACTGGCAGGCAAATTCTTACCCACTGTGTCACCAGGGAAGTCCAGTGTGCTCTTTTTTAAACCTAGTCTGTTTTCATTATTTTCTATCTTAACGATTCTATATTAAATAAAAATAATAATACTCATTTCTACCCCTCCTCTTTGAGGATTATATATGAAGAAGTATGTCTTATTTATTAATCTCGAATTTTCACCTTACTTTTAAGAAGTAATCAAAATGTCAAGTGTTTAATACCTTTCACTTCCACCTTGAAAATCATGGCTATTAAAGTGCTAATATAATTACCTTCCCTAGTCTATATTTTTTGCTTTTTGTTATGTATAAAAAAGCAACTAAAAACATGCATAGTTTGTAAGGAAATGACAAATTTAGGAAAATTCAGAATCTGAATACACTCTATACATAGCTTCTAGATAAAGACACAGAAAATTGCCAGATACTCAGAGGTCTCCTGGTTCCATTCTAGTGACTCCCCTAAGGTTTAATATTGTTCTGGTATCTAACAAGAAGATCACTTTACCGGTATTTTGTATTTTATATAATTGTTATTGCAAAGTAAATAACAATTTACTTGGGCTTTTTTATTTTATGTTGCTTGTGAATATGCCTATATGGTTTCCTGTTGTTGTGATCATGCATTGCCACTGTTGCATAGGATTCCATAGTGTAAATATTTAACTATTAATTAATTTATTCCAATGTGTATTACAATATGAGTGATTTTCAGTTTGTGTCTATTGAGAATAGCACTGGTATATAAATTCTAGAACTTGAGCTTTGGTGGTATGTGTATAAATTATTGTTCAGTATACACGTAGTAGTAAAATTTTTGAGTCATAGCTTTCAGGTGTTTATCTTTTTAGATATTTCTAAATAATTTCAGAACATTTGTATGATTTTTCATCCTCAACAGCAGTGAATGAGATTTAAGAATTATACACATTCTTGTCAAACTTTATAATACCTGTCATTTTCATTTGAACTTTCTGGTTGGTGAGTGATAATTCCAGGTATCACTTTTTTGCATTTAATTGACTACTAAGAAGCCAAGCATCTTTTCATATGTTTACTTAACATTCTGTACTCTCTTTTTTGAAATATCTTTTGGTATATATTCCCCATTTTTGCTATTACATTACCTTCTTATTGAAGACTTTTTTTTTTTTAACATCAGAAGACATCTTATTTAGGAGTTTTTAATATATGTGTGCTATGAGTTCTCTCTTTCTGTCTCTCCTTCTCTTTCTTTAGATGAGTGTCAATTTTTAATGTTAATAACATCTAATTTGTTATTTTCCTATTTATTTAGTCTTATTTCTATTTATTTATGTAGTCTTCTTATCTGTAGCAGAACACAATATTTATTCTAAAGCACAAATATATTTTCATTTCTTCAATAAATCTAATTATTAATCTTTAAATTTAAGTTAACTTTCTAAACTACATATGTTGTATCATAGTGAGTATTAATTTTTCTATGACAGCTGAAAGGTTACATTTATTCAGAAAATGTTGTATTCAGCTTTCTTTTCACTTGCTCCTACTTCTCATTGATTCACAGAGGTAAACATCACTTCATCCATGAATCTGACTTTTCTCTGATTTCTCATGGTCATTCTCACTAATTCGTCCTGCCTCCAGAAATCTTTAGCAATCCCATTATTCCACAGAAGCAAAAACCTTCCTTGGGCCTTTTTCCTCAGAAGATTGATTATTCCCACATTTTAAATGGGAGATTGCAATAAGTTAGGAGAAAATGCCACAAGGGTCTCTCATTTTTTATTTTCACATCTTGTATCAGCCTCTGCTTGCACTCTGTGTTCAAAGATTTTTGTACAACACGTTGATGGAAGATGCCAGTTGTTTCTCTCCTTGAGGCGAAAGATAGATTAATTACCTGACAAATAAAATAAAGACAGTGTCTTGCTCTGTTCAAATGTTGGACAGGATTGCTTGCATCCTAATTTAAAAGTTTCAGGTGACTGAAGCTTAAGATTCCTAAGCTTTAATCCATACTTGCACCATGCACAGCACCCAACAGGACTGCTTTACATAACCCCATGAGACTTTTGTGTGCAAGTGGAGCAGATAAAAATATAAAATTGTTGCTGTATTTTTGTGTCGTAAAAATGATTTTTTGTCTCATTTAAAATATTTTTTTCTAAAATCCAAAAATGTGTCAGGCTAAAATATTGGAATTTCAAATATGGTAAAATTTAAGACCCTTCAAATTTCTTTCTAGTTTTGTTGATGATGCAATGCTGTCAGAGATATGACTTCATTAAACACAATAGGTAAGATCCCTTCATAGGCCTGATTGGGGAACATGAAAATAATCCCTGAAAAAATCTGGACATTTTCTAGTTCTCAAGTATTGGTTAAGATGGTAGAAAGGGCCCTTAATTGTCCTGTATGTGAATGCAGATCAACTGAGAGAGGTGGGGATAAGACAAGCAGCCTAATTATCCTTTATGTTTGTTTTACTACTAGTAGAAAGAGGAAGGGTCAACATGTCACCATGGTTGATATAGCAAATAAGCTGGTTGAAACTACACAGAAATGTACCTGCTTGTATTTTCTGTGCAGTTACCCTCTCTTTTGGTGTGCCCTGATACCTCCATTAACTTATGTACCAACTCCAGCAACATTAATCAGAAATCCAAAGAAATCTATTCTTTGGAATTATGAGTAAGGAAAGACTCAAAAATTTTATAGCATGCTCTATACAAGTATACACATCACCATCCTTATCTATGTCATGCCATACGTGGAGGGTCAGTAGATTCAGTGGATTTTGGAAGCACTAAGGTCTGTGGGGTTAATCACAGCTGCATTCATGGGCAGTAAAAGAGAAGGGCCTTATCTTGCTCACTTTCTCAATGCTAGTAGCTACAAAAAGAAGAGGACAGCAGACATCTTAGGGAGAAGAGCCAACATTAAATGAAATGTCCTGATTACTCTAGGCAACCTCTCATGATAGCTTCCCATAGCTCCTCAAATCCCTACACACTTGCACAAGGGATAGTGTAATATTAATGGAGCGTGTGACTGCAGATTAACATTATTTTTGTTGAAAAAGATTAGGTTCAAGTGATAGGGTTTGAAAAGTGTTCACAGTGCGAGGGACACTATTGTAACAATGTGAACAGAACCCTTTGGATGGATTCATCATGTTTTTGTTTTTGTTTTTTTGCTGCTTTAGAATCTGTAGTAGAGATTGGTGTGTTCCATGATGCAATCCCGCTTCTTATAAGTTTTAGATGGAATACCCCATTAGGAAGAAGTGCACATAAGGAAGATTAGTGAGTCAAACTCCTCTGCCCTCTGTCAGCAGTGGGTGCAAAACGATAGAGACCAAGTGCTATCATCCTTTGATGTGCAAAGTTTTCACTGTATGAATGATGTTTTGTTTGTTTGCAGGTCAGGAGCCTTGGTCTCAATATCCCTGTTTAAAAAGTGTTATCACATGTCTGACAGAAAGAATTGCTGATGATACTGGAAAAAATTGAGAGTTATCCTTAACAATTAAGGGTTTTGTAGCAACATGGATGGACCTAGAGATTGTTATAGTGAGTGAAGCAAGTCAGACACAGAAAGACAGATATCATATGATATTGCTTATATGAGGAATCTAAAAAAGAAAAAAAAAGGTACAAATGAACTAATTTACCTAACAGAAATAGAGTCATGGATATAGAAAAGAAACTTATGGTTACCAGGGGATAAGTGGGGAAGGGATAAATTGGGAGATTGGGACTGACCTATACACACTAGTATGTTTAAAATACATAAGTATTGATAAGGACCTGCTTTATAGCACAGGGAACTCTACTCAATGGTGTGTACTGGCATATACGGGAAAAGAATCTTAAAAAAAACAAGAAGGGTTTTGGGATTATATAATAAATATAAATGTGCAAACCTTTAACATGAAAGGAAAAATCAGTTAACTCTGTGGTCTCTGTTATGGTGTAAACATTTTGTACCTCTAATTTTAAAATTTTGAAACCCAGTTCCCATGTTGATGGTATTAGGAGTTGGGGCTTTTAGGAGGTGATTAGGTCATGAGGCCAGAGACCTCAAACATGGGATTAGTGACCTAATAAATGTAACACACAGAAGGTCTCATGCCCATTACATGATTTCATTGCTGAGCGAGAAGACCCACATTATCAACCAGATATTGGTCCCTCACCAGACACTAAGTCAGCTGGCAACTAGTTCTGTTTCTTTTTAATTAATTAATTAATTAATTAATTTTTTGGCTGCGTTGGGTCTTTGTTGTGGTGCGCAGGCTTCTCTTTGGGTGGCTTCTCTTGTTGCAGAGCACGGGCTCTAGGCGTGCGGGTTTCAGTAGTTGTGGCACACGGGCTCAGTAGTTGTGGCCTGTGGGCTCTAGAGCACAGGCTCAGTATTTCTGGTACACGGGCTTAGTTGTTCCATGGCATGTGGGATCTTCCTGGACCAGGGCTCGAACCCATGTCCCCTTTATTGGTAGGCAGATTCTTAACCATTGCGCCACCAGGGAAGCCCCTGGTAACTGGTTCTTGAACTTTTCAGCCTCAGCAATTATGAGAAAACAAAAATATTCTGTTGTTTATAAAATACTAAGTCTCTTGTATTTTGTTTTAGCAGTCAAAGAGCTGGCTGAGGAGAAATATCTGTGAGCTTGAAGACATATCAAGAGAAACCTTTAAATCTCAAAAGAAAAGAGAAAATGGGCAGGAAAGAAATCAACAGAACAGAGTAATCAATAATTGTGGAACAATGAAAATGCTGTGACCTATACATAATGGGTATAGCAGGAGGAGAATAAAGATAACAAAGAACAGAAAATATTTTTAAAAAGTGACTGAGAATCTCCCCAAATGAATGTCTGACACTGAATCCACTACATCCAAACTTAGACGAACATATGAATAGTTAAGAAAACTGACCAATATCTCTCAGGAACATCAATGCAAAAATCCTTAACAAAATATTAACAAATCGAATCCAACAATATTTTGAAAGAATTTTATATCATGAATGAGAGGGAATAATTCCAGGTATGCAAGACTGGTTCAACATTCTAAAATCAAATAATTATATCCATCATATCAACACCCTAAAGACAACCATTAGCATATCAGTAGATTCAGAAGACTTTTGAAAAAATCTAACACCCATTCTTCATAAAAACTCTCAGTTAAAGAAACAGACTGGAGCTTTCTCAAGTTGATAACAAAGATCTACAGGAAACTTTTATCTTACATCATGATTAATGGTCAAAAACATGAAGCTTTTCCACTAAGTTCAGGTAAAAGCAAGGATGTCCCCTTTCATGACTCCTTTTACATATTTTACTCCAAGTCCTGGCTAATACAATTAGGCACAAAAATAAATAAAACAAATACAGATTGGGTAGAAAAAAATGAAAGCAGCCTAAATAAAATGTGGGCCAAAATACTTTATGGACACCTCACCAAAGAAAATATGCATATTAGTATACAGAAGAATAATCCAGATTACATGCTGCCATGAAAAAGCAAATTAAAAATACAATTACATATCACTATGTAACAATTAGAATGGCTAAAATGTGAACAATGACAAGAACAAATTCTGTAGGGGATGTGGAACAATAGTAAGTCATTTGTTATTGGTGGAAATGAAAAATAATACAGCTACTTTGGTAGTCTGATTGACGCTATAATATTGAACATTCCCTTACTGTACAATCCAGCAAGTGTTCTCATGGATATTTATTGAAAGTAGTTTAAAACATACGTCCAACAGGGGCTTCCCTGGTGGCGCACTGGTTGAGAGTCCACTTGCCAATGCAAGGGACACGGGTTCGTACCCCGGTACGGGAAGATCCCACATGCCGTGGAGTGGCTGGGCCCGTGAGCCATGGCCGCTGAGCCTGCGCGTCCGGAGCCTGTGCTCCGCAACAGGAGAGGCCGCAACAGTGAGAGTCTGGCGTATCGCAAAAACACACGCACACACACACAAAATACGTCCAACAAAAACGTGCATATGGATATTTATAGCACCTAATTCAATATTGCCAAAATGTGAATGAAACTGTGTCCTCTAATAGGTGAATGAAATGATATAGTATTAATATATTCTGGGAATGCGATAATATTGAGCACTAAAAAAGTAAGCTATCAAGCCATAAAAATATATGGGAATTCTTTTTTTTCTTTTGAAATAGAGGTGATTTTCTTTATTTTTTAATTTAAATTTTATTGGAGTATAGTTGATTTACAATGTTGTGTTCGTTTCAGCTGCACAGCAAGTGATTCAGTTACACATATGCATATATTCATTCTTTTTCAGATTCTTTTCTGATAAAGATATTCCCAGAATATTGAGTAGAGTTCCCTGTGCTATACAGTAGGTCCTTGTTGCTTATCTATGTTATATATAGTAGTATTCGTATGTTTACCCGAGGTTCCTGATTTATCCCTACCCCCCACCTTTCCCCTTTGGTAACCATAGTTTGTTTTCCAAGTTTGTGAGTCTGCATCTCTTTTGTAAGTTAGTTCATTTGTATCAATTTTTTGGTTCCACCTAGAAGTGATATCATACAATATTTGTCTTACTCTGTCTGACTGACTTCACTTAGTACAATCATCTCTAGGTCCATCCGTTTTACTGCAATTGGCATTATTTTCTTCTATTTTATGGCTGAGTCATAATGCATTGTATATATGTACCACATATTCTTTACCTATATTCATATGTTTATGGACATTTTGGTTGCTTCCATGTCTTCGCTATTGTAAAGAGTGTTGCAGTGAACATTGGGGAAGATGTGTCTTTTTGATTTATGCTTTCCTCCAGATATGCACACAGGAGTGAACTAGCTGGATCACCTGGTAGCTCTATTTTGTTTTATTTTATTGCATTTCATTTCAATTTTTTTGGAGTATAATTGATTTACAATGTTGTGTTACTTTCTGCTGCACAGCAGAGTTAATCAGTTATACATATATCCAATCCGTTTTGGATTCCTTTCCTGTACAGGTCATTACAGAGTATTGACTAGAGTTCTCTGTGCTATACAGTAGGCCCTTGTTTGTTATCTCTTTTATATATAGTGGTGTGTATATGTCAATCCCAATTTCCTATTTATCCCTCCCGCCTCCCCTTACTTTGGTAACCTCCATTCTGTGCTCCATAGTGGCTGTTACCAATTGGCATTGCCACCAAAGGCGTGGTATTGGTGGCACAGTGGCTTAGAATCCGTCTGCCAGTGCAGGAGACACAGGTTCGAGCCCTGGCACGGGAAGATCCCACATGCCGCAGAGCAACTAAGCCCGTGCACCACAACTACTGATTCTGCGCTCTAGTGCCCACGAGCCACAACTGCTGAGCTCACAGGACACAACTACTGAAGCCTGTGAGCCTAGAGCCTGTGCTTCATCACAAGAGAAGCCACCGCAAAGAGAAGGATGGGTACCACAACCATGAGTAGCCTCCGCTTGCTGCAACTAGAGAAAAGCCACATGCAGCAACAAAGACCCAATGCAGATTAAAAAATAATAATAATAAGTAGTAGGTTTCTCTTTTCTCCACACCATCTGAAGCATTTCGTGTCTGTAGGCATTGTGATGATGGCTATTCTGAGTGGTTCCAGGTGATACTTCTTTGTACATCTGTTTTGTATTTGTCTAACATAAAGCAATGGTGAGCATCTTCAATGTGCTTTTTTTTTGAACAGTATGAGTAAAATTTACCCCTTGAAAAAGGGTTATTGAAAGTTTGCCTTGTTTTGAAGTCTATTTCGATTACCTACCCCAAGATATATATATATATATATTTTTTTTTTTTTTTCTTTTGCGATACGCGGGCCTCTCACTGCCGTGGCCTCTCCCATTGCGGAGCACAGGCTCCGGATGCGCAGGCCCAGCGGCCATGGCTCACGGGCCCAGCTGCTCCGCGGCATGTGAGATCCTCCCGGACCGGGGCACGAACCCGTGTCCCCTGCATCAGCAGGCGGACTCCCAACCACTGCACCACCAGGGAAGCCCCCCAAGACATTGTTGAGTGCTGTTGTCATTTACATCTCCCCAGGCATTGTGAATATGAAGTGCCTGTAAGGTCCAGTTTTAGAGTTGATGTTATGGGAAACAGAAGGTGGCAGGATTTCTACTGTCCCTCTCTGGTTACTGACACAACCTTAAATGTAGGGAAAGTCCTGTTCCTGGGTTTTAAATTAGAGTGGAATGTGCCTGACCAAACATGTAAGGGCTTCTGTCCCATTCCTTCTTCCCCCTTACTTTTCATCCCCCGAACAAATACAAACCCTGCAAAATCACCTGTGAGGGTGTTGTTTTGCAGAGTGGGATGACCCTAATGAAGGAGTCTGGAGGTTGGAACCCAAACACCAGGATAGGTTGAGACCAGGTGATTTTCCAAATGTCATCCAGCCCAGAGAGTCCACCATCCTTTGGGTGTCAGAGGGTTGGTTTAGTAGTATGAGGGCACACTTAGATCTGGAGATTGTGATCCCATGCAGAGGGGACCAGGTACTACATGTTCAAGGGGTCGAATTAGCTGGCATATCCTCCTGAGGTCCTTAGGCTCACAACAGTCCAGATGTGGGACCAAATGGGATCTATGTCCAGGGATGTGACACTAGCATGTTCACTGCGACTAAATGAATTTAGTCGTCATTTTTATTTTATGTAATTTAATTTTATATTTATAATGGATTATAGTTGATTTACCATGTTGTGTTCATTTTTGATATACACCAACATGATTCATTTATACAGACATGACTATATATTCTTTTTAGAATTATTTTCCCATTGAGGTTACTACAGGGTGTTGAGAAGAGTTCCAAGTGCTCTACAGCAGGTCCATGTTGATAACAAGTTTTCTCTCTGTAAATATGTATATGCTAACTCAAACCTGATGATTTATGCCTCCAGTACATCTTTCCAGTTTGGTAACCATAAGTTTGTGTCCTAAGTCTGGGGCTTTGTTTCTGTGTTGTAAGATAGTACCTTTGTATCAATTGTTAGATTCCACCAATAAGTAATGTCATATGATATTTATCATTGTCCGATTTATGACTCTTAGTATGAATGTATCTAGGTCCTTCCGAGGGGTTGCAAATGGCCTTATTTCATTCATTTCATGGCTGAGTAATATTCCATTGTACATTTGCACCATAATTTCTTTATCCATTCTTCCTTCCAAGGACTTTTAGGTAGCTTCCAAGCAGAGGCTCTTGTAAACAGGGCTGCATAAATGTTGGAGTGCCTGGGTCCTGTCAATTTATGTTTTTTCCAAGATACAAGCCCAGGAGTGGAAGTGCCATATGATCTGAAGCTCTGTTTTTTAGATTTTTAAGGAATTACCACCCACTTCTCCACAGTGGCTGTTAGCAATTTACATTCCCACCATCAGCTTGTCAGGGTTCCCTTTTCTCCACGCCCTGTCCTGCATTTCAGGTTTTACACTTTGTGAGGTTGGTCATTCTGACTGGTGCGAAGTGATACCTCTTTGTAGTATTGATTTGCATTCCCAGCCTGTTTTGTTGGCCAAAAAGGGAGTAAGGGTTTTGCCTGAATATAACAAGGAGTAACGCATGCGGCCTTTTTGGCAAACTGCATCATTGGTTATGTTCAGCAGCTTTGCATGTGCTTTAATGGTGAGTGCAAACTACCTTTTGAAATCCCTTTCCTGCAATTCTGCCTTGCTTACAAGGCCTTTACGAATACTTGGATCAAGAAATGACTCCATTAGAGGTGTCAATTTCAACCCTGCATGTTTGTGAATTGCAGTGCCCCTAAGCACCAGTTTTAAACTTGTTGTTTAGGGAAGCAGCCAAAAAGGGGCAGGATTTCTAGAGACCCATTCTGGTTACTGGGACACCTGAAGGATAGGGAAATTATTCTTCCAGATTAGGAAACTAGAGTGGTATATGCCTGTCCAAACATCTAGGGCTTGTGTCTCATTCCAACACCCCATTCCCCTTCTTCACACGGAAAATTCCCGGCTGTGCAAAACCGGCTGTTGAGTGTGATGCCTTCCCAAAGTGGGGAGACTAAGGAAATGAGCTGGAGGGGAGAACCCGAATACCAGGAGACATGGAGATGAGGTGGCTTTTCCAAACTCTTCCCGATCAGACGGTGTACCATCCTCTGGATGTCCCATGCATGTTTTAGCTGTAGGAAGGGTCCCCTGCACCTGGAGATATGGGGCCCATGGAATGGGTACCAGGCAGTATTACTCTAAAAGGGCTGCATTTGCTGTCCCATCCTCACCAAGCCTCTCAGACCCATGAGTGTAGAGCCTTAGGTCCAATCCAGCTGTGTATCTAGATGTGGTCAGTCCAGGTTGCATTACAGCCCCTGAACAAATTTTGTAAGAATTTCTCTCTCTCTCACTGCCTTTTTTTTTGTTCTTGTTATTTAATTTTATAATGAGGTAGAGCTGATTTTCAATACTGTGTTTCTTGCTGCTCTACATCTATCCCCTTGATTCACTTAAAGAGAGACATGAATAACTTCTTTTAGAGATTCTTACCAGTCTTAATATATCCTCTTCCACTGACAACAGTGTGCTGAGTCCAGCTCTTTGAGCTATAGAGTAGGTCCTGTCGATTACTTATTTTGTTTATGGAACTGTATCTGTGCTAATTTCAAACTTTTATTTTATGCATCACCCCACCTCACCTTTCCCCTGAAGCAGCCATAAGTGTGTTTTCTAAATGTCTGCCTCTGTTTCTGTTTTGTGATTTAGTTCATGCGTAGCCATTTTTACATATGATCGATAAGTGATACCTTACGATAAGTCTCTTTTTATGCCTGACTTATGTCACTTAGAATGATCATACCTAAGTCTCCACGAGTTGCTGCAATGGGCCTTCTTTCATTGATTTAATGACTGAGTAATATTCCATTGTACATAAGTATCACATATTCTTTATCCATTTTTTCCTTCCAAGGACATGTAAGTTGTACCCAAGTTAAGGCATTCTAAAGACAGCAGCACTAAACATGGGGGGGCCTGTGTCCTGTCGATTTTTGGTTTTCCCAATATATACGCCCATGAGTGGAAGTGCCATATGCTCTGTAGCTCTGTTTTTTAGGTGTTTTAGGAAACACCATAGACTTCTCCAGAGTGGCCATTGGCAATTTACATCCTGCCCATCAGCGTATAAAGGCTCCCTTTTCTCCTTGGCTTGTGCTACATTTCTGGTTTTTACACTTTTATAGGATGGCCCTTTGCCCAATGCGAAGTGAGACTTCTTTGTAGTGCTTATTTGCATTGCCTGCTTGTTTGGTTGGCCAAAAAGGGCGTATGCGTTTTTTCCTGAATATATTCAGGAAAAAACGCATACGCCCTTTTTGGCAAACTGCGTCATTGTCGAAATTCTGCCGCTTTTCATGTGCTTTAAAGGCGACTCCAATCTACCTCTTGAAAACTGTTTCCTGACATTCTGCCTTGATTTCAAATCCTCTCCGTTGCCTTACCTCAATATATTTTTGGAGGTAAGGCAACTACATAATATATAGTTATGTTCTATAACCCTGCAGGTTTGGAAATTGCAGTGTCCCTGAACTCCATTTCTCAACTCGACTTTTTGGGAGCTGGCCGCAAAACCGCACGATTGCTTCAGGCCCTATTCTGGTTCTGGGGCAGCAGGCTGAGCCTTTGGTTAATTCTTCTTCCTGATTGGAAATTAGAGTGACATGTGCCTGTCCAAACACCTAGAGATGGTCTCTCATTGGTCCCCCCTCTTCCCGTTCACCCTCCGGACAAATTGCAAACTGTACGAAACCAGGAGGTTAAAGGTGCTGATTCTCCAAGTGGGGAGATTGTTAGTAAAGCAGGTGGAATGGCAAACTCGAGCACCAGGAGATGAAAAATGAGGCGCGTTTTAGAAACCTTTCATGATCACATGGTGTACCATCCTCTGGGTTCCCCATGCATGTTTTATCTGTAGGAAGATTTGCTTGAACCTGGAGATTTGGGACCCACGGAATGGGTAGCACACAGTATTTCTTTAAAGGGTCTGCATTTGCTCACCCAACCTCACCAATCCTCTCGGCCCCAAGAGTGTCCAGCCTTATGTCTCTTCCAGCTGTGGGTCTAGATGTGGCCAATCCAGTTTGCCTCACAGCCCCTGAACGAATTTTGTAAGAGTTCCTCTCTCTTTCACTATCTTTTTTTTTTGTAACTTATATTTATAATGGAGTTTAGCTGATTTTCAATGCTGTGTTTATGGCGCTTTACACCCACTTGATTCACTTACGGAGAGATATCAATAAATACTTTTAAAGATTCTTACTACGCAGATATATTCTTCTGCAGTGAATAGGGTGTGTTGGGTCCAGATCATTGAGCAATGTGTATGTCTTATCTATTACATATTTGGTTGATGGAACGGTATCTGTTGTAATTTCAAACTCTGGTTTTATGCATCACCCCACCTCACCTTTCCGCTTAAGGAGCCATATGTGTGTTTTCTAAATGTGTGACTCTGTTCTGTTTTGTAATTCAGTTCATGTGTAGCGATTTTTACATTCCCTCTATAAGTTATATCTTTTGATAAGTTTCTTTATCTGTTTGACTTATTTCTCTTAGAATCATAGTACCTAAAACACTCATTATGCTGTTTCTAGCCTTTTGACGTTGATTTCATGGCTGAGTGATATTCCATTGTACATAAGTACCGCAACTTCTTTATCCATTTTTCTCTTTCTTGGGATATTTAAGGTGTACCAGAGTCGACGTTCTTGTAAACAGAGCAGCCCGAGACTTTGGTGTGCCTGTGTCCTGACGATTTTTGGTTTTCCCAAGGTATACGCCCATGATTGGAAGCGCCCTATGCGCTGTAGCTCTGATTTTTAGATGTTTTATGAAACACCATACACTTTTCCAGTGTGGCCATTGGCATTTACGTTCCGCCCATCAGTGTAAGAAGGCTCCCTTTTCTAACTGGCTTCTCCTGCATTCCTGGTTTTTACAGTTTTTCGGGATGGCCCTTTAGACAGATGTGAATTGAGACTTCTTTGTAGTGCTGATTTGCATTGCCGGCTTGTTTGCTTGGCCAAAAAGACCCATACGTCCTTTTTAGCCAACTGCATCATTGTCGAAGTTCTGCCGCTTTTCATGTGCTTTAAAGGTGACTCCAATCTACCTCTTGAAAACTGTTTCCTGCAATTCTGCCTTTCTTTAAAATCCTCTTCGTAGCCTTGCCTCAATATATTTTTGGACGATAGTTATCATTTATAACCCTGCATGTTTGTGAATTGCAGTGTCCCTGAGCACCATTTTTCAACTCACCTTTTAGGGAGTTGGCCACAAAACCGCAGGATTGCTTCAGGCCCTATTCTGTTTTGGGGGGCAGGCTGAGCCTTTGGTTAATTCTTCTTCCTGATTGGAAATTAGAGTGACATGTGCCTGTCCAAGCACCTAGAGCTGATATCTCATTGGTCCCCCTTCTTCCCGTTCACCCTCCAGAAAAATTGCAAACTGTACAAAACAGGGGGTTAAAGGTGCTGATTCTCCAAGTAGGGAGATTGTTAGTAAAGCAGCTGGAATGGTGAACTCGAGCACCAGGAGATGAAAAATGAGGCGCGTTTTAGAAACCATTCCCGATCCCATAATGTAACATCCTCTGGGTTTCCCATGCATGTTTTAGCTGTAGGAAGGTTAGCTTGACTCTGGAGTTTTGGGACCCACGTAATGGGTAGCATGCTGTGTTACTTTAAAAGGTCTGCATTTGCTCAGCCAACCTCATTAATATTCTCGTTCCCAAGAGTGTCCAGCCTTATGTCTCTTCCAGCTGTGGGTCTAGATGTGGTCAATCCAGGTTGCATCACAGCCCCTGAACGAATTTTGTAAGAGTTTCTCTCTCTTTCACTACTTTTTTCCTTTATAATTTATATTTATAATGGGGTTTAGCTGATTTTCAATGCTGTGTTTATGTCGCTTTACGCCCACTTGATTCACTTGCAGAGAGATATCAACAAACACTTTTTAAGATTCTTACTACACAGATATATTCTTCTGCGGTAAAAGTGTGTGCTGAGTCCAGTTCATTGAGCAATGAGTAGGTCTTGTCTATTACATGCTCGGTTGATGGAACGGTATCTGTGCTAATTTCAAACTCTTGTTTTATACATCACCCCACCTCACCTTTCCCCTTAATGAGCCATAAGTTTGTTTTCTAAATGTGTGTCTCTGTTCTGTTTTATAATTCAGTTCATGTGTAGCGATTTTTACATTCCCTCTATAAGTGACATCTTTTGATAAGTTTCTTTATCTGTTTGACTTATTTCTCTTAGAATCATAGTACCTAGAACACTCATTATGCTGTTACTAGCCTTTTGACATTGATTTCATGGCTGAGTGATATTCCATTGTACATAAGTACCACAACTTCTTTATCCATTTTTCTCTTTCTTGGGATATTTAAGGTGTACCCGAGTCGAGGTTCTTGTAAACAGAGCAGCCCTAGACTTTGAGGTACCTGTGTCCTGTGAATTCTTGGTTTTCACCAGATATACGCCCAAGACTGGAAGTGCCCTATGCTCTGTAGCTCTGTTTTTAAGATGTTTTAGGGAACACAATACACTTTTCCACAGTGGCCTTTGGCAATTTACAACCTGCTCACCAGCTTAACAGGGCTCCGTTTTCTCCAAGGCTTGTGCTGCATTTCTGATTTTTACAACTTTTCAGGATGGCCCTTTAGACAGATGTGAATTGAGACTTCTTTGTAGTGCTGATTTGCATTGCCGGATTGTTTGCTTGGCCAAAAAGTGTGTATGCGGATTTTCCTGAATATATTCAGGAAAAAACCCTTAGCCCATTTTCGCCAACTGCGTCATTGTCGAAGTTTTGCAGCTTTTCATGTGTTTTAAAGGTGACTCCAATCTACCTCTTGAAAACTGTTTCCTGCAATTCTGCCTTGCTTTGAAATCCTCTTCGTTGCCTTATCTCAATATATTTTGGACGATTGTTATAATTTATAACCCTGCAGGTTTGTGAATTGCAGTGCCTGTGAACTCTGTTTTTCAACTCGGCTTTATGGGAGCTGGCCACAAAACCGCACGATTGCTTCAGGCCCTATTCTGGTTCTGTGGGGGAGGCTGAGCCTTTGGTTAATTGTTCTTCCTTATTGGAAATTAGAGTGACATGTGCCTGTCCAAACACCTAGAGCTGGTCTTTCATTTGTTCCCACTCTTCCCTTTCACCCTCTGGACAAATTGCAAACTGTATGAAACAGGAGGTTAAAGGTGCTGATTCTCCAAGTGGGGAGATTGTTAGTAAAGTGGTTGGAATGGCGAACCCGAGGACCAGGAGATGAAAAATGGGGTGCGTTTTAGAAACCTTTCACGATCACATGGTGTACCATCCTCTGGGTTTCCCATGCATGTTTTAGATTTACAACGATTCGCTTGAACTTGGAGATTTGGGACCCATGGAATGGGTAGCACGCCGTATTTCTTTAAAGGGCCTGCATTTGCTCACCCAACCTCACCAATCCTCTCGGCCCCAAGAGTGTCCAGCCTTATGTCTCTTCCAGCTCTGGGTCTAGATGTGGTGAATCCAGGTTGCATCACAGCCCCTGATCGAATTTTGAGGAGTTTCTGTCTCTTTCACTATCTTTTTTTTTTTGTAATTTATAATGGGGCTGTAGCTGATTTTCAAAGCTGTGTTTATGCCGTTTTACACCCACTTGATTCACTTACAGACAGATATCAAAAAATAATTTTTAAGATTATTACTATGCAGATATATTCTTCTGCGGAGAATAGGGTGTGTTGATTCCAGTTCATTGAGTAATGAGCAGGTGTTGTCTATTACATACTTGGTTGATTGAATGGTATCTGTGCTAATTTCAATCTCTTGTTTTATACATCACCCACCTCACCTTTCCCCTTAAGCAGCTGTAAGTGTGTTTTCTAAATGTGTGACTCTGTTCTGTTCTGTAAATCAGTTCATGTGTAGCGATTTTTACATTCCCTCTGTAAGTGATATCTTTTGATAAGGTTCTTTATCTCTGTGACTTATTTCTCTTAGAATCATAGTACCTAAAACACTCATTATGCTGTTACTAGCCTTATGACATTGATTTCATGGCTGAGTGATATTCCATTGTACATAAGTGCCACAACTTGTTTATCCTTTTTCCTCTTTCTTGAGATATTTATGGTGTACCTGAGTCGAGGTTCTTGTCAACAGAGCAGCCCGAGATTTTGGGGTGCCTGTGTCCTCTTGATATTTGGTTTTCCGAAGATATACGCCCATGACTGGAAGTGCCCTAGGCTCTGTAGCTTTGTTTTTTAGATGTTTCAGGAAACACCATACACTTCTCCAGAGTGGCTGTTGGCAATTTACATCCCACCCATCAGCATAACAAGGCTCCCTGTTCTCCATGGCCTGTCCTGCTTTTCTGTATTTTACAGTTTTTTCGGATGTCCCTTTGAACCGGTGGGAAGTGAGACTTCTTTGTAGTGAGGATTTGCATTGCCCGCTTACTTGTTTTGCCAAAAAGCATGTATGGGTTTTTTTCCTCAGAAAAGAACGCGTACGCCCTCTTTTGCCAACTGCATCATTGTCGAAGTTCTGCCGCTTTTCATGTGCTTTAAAGACGACTCCAATCTACCTCTTGAAATCTGTTTCCTGCAATTCTGCCTTGCTTTCAACTTCTCTTCGTTGCCTTACCTCAATATATTTTTGGACGATAGTTGTCCTTTATAACTGCAGGTTTGTGACTTGCAGTGCCTCTGAGCTCCATTTCTCAACTTGCTTTTTTGTGAGCTGGCTGCAAAACCGCAGGAGTGCTTCAGGCCGTATTCTGGTTCCAGCGTGGCAGCCTGAGTCTTTGGTTAATTCTTCTTCCTGATGGGAAATTAGAGTGACATGTGCATGTCCAAACACCTAGAGCTAGTCTCTCTTTGGCTCCCCATTTTCCCGTTCATCCTCCGGACAGTTGCAACCTGTGCCAAAGAGAAGGTTAAAGCTGCTGATTCTCCAAGTGTGGAGATTTTTAGTAAAGCAGCTGGAATGTAGAAGCCGAGCACCAGGCTATGAAAAATCAGATGCTTTTTAGTAGTCTTTGCCCATCACACGATGTACCATTCTCTACATTTCCCATATTTTCACTGTACGAAGATTCCCTTGAACCTGAAGAGTTGGGACCCATGGAATGGGTAGCATGCAGTATTACTTTAAAGGGTCTGCATTTGCTCACCCAACCTCACTAATCTTCTCAGACACAAGAGTGTCCAGAGTTATGTGTCATCCAGCAGTGTGTGTAGATGTGATCAATCCAGGTTGCATGTTTGAAATGTATTTTTATAATGTGGTCTAGTAGAATTTCACTGCTGTGTTTATGCCACTTTACACACACTTGGTTCGTATACAGAGACAAATCAATACATAGGTTTTAAATTTCTTACTAGTCAGATATATTCTTCTGCGGTGAATAAGGGGTGTTGAGTCCAGTTCATTGAGCAAGGAGTAGTCTTTTTAAATACATATTTGGTTTATGGCGTGGTATCTGTGCTAATTTCAAACTCTTGTGTTATGCATCTTCCTACCTCAACTTTCCCCATAAGCAGGCATAAGTGTGTTTTCTAAATGTGTGACTCTGTTCTGTTTTGTATTTCAGTTCATGTGTAGCGATGTTTACATGCCCTCTATAACTGATATCTTATAAGTTCCTTTTTCTCTGTGCTTATTTCACTTAGATTCATCGTACCTAAATCCACTCATTATACTGGTATTAGCCTTATGACATTGATTTAATGGATGAGTGATATTCCATGGTACGTAAGTACCACAATTTCTTAATCCATTTTTCTGTTTCCTGGGATATTTAAGGTGTACCAAAGTGGAGGTTCTTGTAAACAGAGCAGCCCTAAACTTTGGGGTGCCTGTGTCTTGTTGATTTTTAGTCTTCCCAAGATATACGCCCATGAGTGGAAGTGCCTTATGCTCTGTAGCTCTGTTGTTTAGATGTTTTAGGAAACACCGTACACTTCTGCAGCGTGGCTGTCAGCAATTCAAATCCCTCCCATCAGCTTATCAAAGCTCCCTATTCTCCATGGCCTGTCCTGCCTTACTGGTTTTTACACATTTTTCGGATGGCCCTTTTGACCGGTGGGAAGTGAGACTGCTTTGTAGTGTGGATTTGCATTGCCTGTTTGCTTGGTTGGCCAAAAATGGTGTATGCGTTTTTTCCTGAATATACTCAGGAAAAAAGGCATACGCCCTTTGTGGCCAACTGCATCCTTGTCGAACTTCTGTCTCTTTTCATGTGCTTTAAATGCGAGTCCCATCTACTTCTTGAAATCTGTTTCCTGCAATTCTGCCTTGCTTTCAAATCCTCTTCGTTGCCTCACCTCAATATATTTTTGGACGATAGTTGTCCTTTATAACTCTGCAGGTTTGTGAATTGCAGTGCTCCTGAGCTCCATTTTTCAACTCGCTTTTTTGTGAGCTGACCGCAAAATCGCAGGATTGCTTCCTGCCCTATTCTGTTTCCAGGGGGGCAGGTTGAGCGTTTGGTTAATTCTTCTTCCTGATGGGAAATTAGAGTGATATGTGTGTTTCCAAACACCTAGAGCTAATCTCTCTTTTGTTCCCCGATTCCCGTTCATCCTGCGGAGAAATTGCAAACTGTGCAAAACAGGAGGTTAAATGTACTGATTCACCAAGTCGGGAGATTTTTAGTAAAGCGGCTGGAATGGCAAACCCGAGCACCAGGAGATGAAAAATGACGTGTGTTTTAGAAAACTTTTCCGGTCACACGGTGTACCATCCTCGGGGTTTCTCATGCATATTTTAGCTGTAGGAAGATTCCCTAAAACCTGGAGAGTTGGCAGCCATGGAATGGGTAGCACACAGTATTGCTTTAAAGGGTCTGCATTTGCTCACCCAACCTCACCAATCCTCTCAGCCCCAAGTGTCTAGCCTTTTGTCTCTTCCAGCTGTGGGTGTAAATGTGTTCAATCCATGTTGCATCACAACCCCTGAACGAATTTTGTAAGAATTTCTCTCTCTTTCGCTGCTTTTGTGTTTGAAATTTATTTTTATAATGGGGTTTAGATGATTTTCACTGCTGTGTTTTTGCCGCTCTACACACACTTGATTCATTTATGGAGACCCATCAATACATAGGTTTTAAGATTCTTACTAGTCAGATATATTACTCTGTGGTGCATAGGGGTTGTTGAGTTCAGTTCATTGAGGAAGTAGTAGGTCCTGTCTATTACATATTTGATTTATGGATCGGTATCTGTGCTAATTTCACACTCTGGTTTTATGCATCATCCCACCATACCTTTCCCCTTAAGCAGGCATAAGTGTGTTTTCTAAATGTGTCACTCTGTTTTGTTTTGTAATTGAGTTCATGTGTAGTCATATTTACATTCCCTCTATAAGTGTTATATTATGGTATGTTTCTTTCTCTATGTGGCTTATTTCACTTAGAATCATCGTAGCTAAATTCACTCATTATGCTGCTACTAGCCTTATGACATTGATTCCCTGGCTGAGTGTTATTCCATTGTACATAAGTACCACAACTTGTTTATCCATTTGTCTCTTTCGTGGGATATTTAAGGTGTACCGAAGTCGAGGTTCTTGTAAACAGAGCTGCCCTAAATTTTGGGGTGGCCGTGTCTTGTTGATGTTTAGTTTTCCCAAGAAATACGCCCATGAATGAAAGTGCCCTATGCTCTGTATCTCTGTTTTTTAGATGTTTTAGGAACCACCATACACTTCTCCAGAGTGGTGCTGGCAATTTACATCCCGCCCATCAGCGTAAAATGGTCCCCTGTTCTCCATGGCCTGTCCTGCCTTTATGGATTTTGCACTTTTTTCGGATGACCCTTTTGACTGGAGGGAAGTGAGACTTCTTGGTAGTGCAGATTTGTATTGCCCACTTGCTTGGTTGGCCAAAAAGTGCATATGCGTTTTTTCCTGAATATATTCAGATAATATATTCCTGAATATATTCATGAAAAAACGCATACGCCCTTTTAGGCGAACTGCATCTTTGTCGAAGTTCTGCTGCTTTTCATGTGCTTTAAAGGCGACTACAGTCTACCTTTGAAACCTGTTTTCTGCAATTCTGTCTTGCTTTCAAATCCTCTTCATTGCCTCACCTCAATATATTTTTGGATGATAGATGTCCTTTATAACTCTGCAGGTTTGTGAATTACAGGGCCCCTGAGCTCCATTTTTCAACTCGCTTTTTTGTGAGCTGGCCGCAAAACCGCAGGATTGCTTCAGACCCTATTCTGGTTCCGGGGTGGCAGGCTGAGCCTTTGGTTAATTCTTCTTCCTGATGGGAAACTAGAGAGATATGTGTCCGTCCAAACACCTACAGCAACTCTCTCATTGGATCCCCCTCTTCCCGTTCATCCTCCGCACAAATTGCACACTGTGCGAAACAGGACGTTAAAGGCGCTGACTCTCCAAGTGAGGAGATTGTTAGTAAAGCAGCTGGAATGGTGAACCTGAGCACCAGGAGAGGAAAAATGAGGTTTGTTTTGAGACCTTTCCTAATCACACTGTATACCATCCTCTGGGTTTCTCATGCATGTTTTAGCTGTAGGAAGATTCCCTTCAACTTGTAGAGTTGGGACCCATGGAATGGGTAGCATGCAGTATTGCTTTAAAGGGTCTGCATTTGCTCACCCAACCTCACCAATCCTCTCAGCCCCAAGTGTCCGGCCGTATGTCTCATCCAGCTGTGGGTGTAAATGTGTTCAATCCAGGTTGCATCACAACCCCTGAACGAATTTTGTAAGAATTTCTCTCTCTTCCACTGCTTTTGTGTTTTGTTTTTGAAATTTATTTTTATAATGGGGTTTAGATGATTTTCACTGCTGTGTTTTTGCCGCTCTACACACACTTGATTCATTTATGGAGACATATCAATACATAGGTTTTAAGATTCTTACTAGTCAGATATATTCCTCTGCGGTGCATAGGGGTTGTTGAGTCCAGTTCATTGAGCAAGGAGTAGGTCTTGTCTATTACATATTTGGTTTATGGAACGGTATCTGTGCTAATTTAAAACTTTGGTTTTATGCATCACCCCACCTCAACTTTCCCCTTAAGCAGGCATAAGTGTGTTTTCTAAATGTGTGACTCTGTTTTTTTCTGTGATGCAGTTCACGTGTAGCCATATTTACATTCCCTCTATAAGTGATATCTTAGGATAAGTTTATTTTTCTATGTGACTTATTTCACTTAGAATCATCGTACCTAAATTCACTCATTATGCTGCTACTAGCCTTATGACATTGATTTCATGGCTGAATGATATTCCATTGTACATAGGTACCACAGGTTCTTTATCAACTTTTTTCTTTCCTGGGATATTTAAGGTGTACCAAAGTCGAGGTTCTTGTGAACAGGGCAGCCCTAAACTTTGCGGTGGCTGTGTCTTTTTGATTTTTAGGGTTCCCAAGATATACACCCATGAGTGGAAGTGCCCTAAGTCTGTAGCTCTGCTCTTTAGATGTTTTAGGAAACACCATACACTTCTGCAGCGTGGCTGTCAGCAATTCAAATCCCTCCCATCAGCATAACAAGTCTCTCTGTTTTCCATGGTCTGTAATTACATTTTGGATTTTACACATTTTTTCGGATGGCCCTTTTGACTGGTGGGAAGTGAGACTTCTTTCTAGTGTGGATTTACATTGCCCACTTGCTTGGTTGGTGAAAAAGGACGTATGCGTTTTTTCCTGAATATCTTCAGGAAAAAACGCATACGCCCTTTTTGGCCAACTGCATCACTGTCGAAGTTCTGCTGCTTTTAATGTGTTTTAAAGGCGACTCCAATCTACCTTTTTGAACCTGTTTCCTGCAATTCTGCCTTGCTTTCAAATCCTCTTCGTTGCCTCACCTCAATATATTTTTGGACGATTGTTGTCCTTTATAACTCTGCAGTTTTGTGAATTGCAATGCCCCTGAGATCCATTTTTCAATTTGCTTTTTTGTGAGCTGGCCGCAAAATTGCAGGATTGCTTCATGCCCTATGCTGGTTCCAGGAGGCAGGCTGAGTCTTTGACTATATCTTCTTCCTCATGGGAAATTAGTGTGGCATGTGACTGTCCAAACACCTACAGCTAGTCTCTCATTGGATCCCCCTCTTACCGTTCATCCTCCGGACAAATGGCAAACTGTGCGGAAACAGGAGGTTAAACGCACTGACTCTCCAAGAGGGAATATTGTTAGTAAAGCGGCTGGAATGGTGAACCTGAGCACCAGGAGAGGAAAAATGAGGTGCGTTTTAGAGAACTTTCCCAATCACACAGTGTACCATCCTCTGGGGTTCCCATGCATGTTTTAGCCATAGGAAGATTCCCTTAAACCTGTAAAGTTGGGACACATGGAAGGGGTAGCACACAGTATTGCATTAAAGGGTCTGCATTTGCTCACTCATCCTCACCATTCCTCTCAGCCTCAAGTGTCCAGCCTTATATCTCTTCCAGCTGTGGGTGTCC
The DNA here is from genome assembly GCF_005190385.1 of Monodon monoceros. NCBI lineage: Eukaryota > Metazoa > Chordata > Mammalia > Artiodactyla > Monodontidae > Monodon > Monodon monoceros. The sequence continues at coordinate 61,254,018 of NW_021703774.1, read as the reverse complement.
ATGTCTTAATCCAGTGTGCATCACAGCCCCTGAACGAATTTTGTAAGAATTTCTCTCTCTTTCGCTGCCTTTGTGTTTGAAATTTATTTTTATAATGGGTTTTAGATGATTTTCACTGCTGTGTTTATGCCACTTTACACACACTTGGTTCATGTACAGAGACAAATCAATATATAGGTTTTAAGATTCTTACTAGTCAGATATATTCTTATGCGGTGAATAAGGGGTGTTGAGTCCAGTTCATTGAGCAAGGAGTAGGTCTTGTCTATTACATATTTGGTTTATGAAATGGTATCTGTGCTAATTTCAAACTCTGGTTTTATGCATCATCCCACCTCACCTTTCCCCTTATGGAAGCATAAGTGTGTTTTCTAAATGTGTGACGCTCTTTTGTTCTGTAACGTAGTTCACGTATGGCCATATTCACATTCCCGCTATAAGTGATATCTTATGAAAAGTTTATTTTTCTGTGTGACTTATTTTACTTAGAATCATTGTACCCAAATACACTCATTATGCTGCTACTAGCCTTATGACATTGTTTTCATGGGTGAGTGATATTCCATTGTACATAAGTGCCAAAACTTCTGTATCCATTTTTCTATTTCCTGGGATATTTAAGGTGTACTGAAATCGAGGTTCTTGTAAACAGAGCAGCCCTAAAATTTTGGGTGGCTGTGTCTTATTGATTTCTAATTTTCACAAGGTATACACTCATGAGTCGAAGTGCCCTATGCTCTGTAGCTCGGTTTTTTAGATGTTTTAGGAATCAACATACACCTCTCCAGAGTAGCTTTTGGCAATTTACATCTCGCCCATCAGCGTAACAAGGCTCCGTGTTCTCCATGGCCTTTCCTGCATTTCTGGATTTTACACTCTTTTCGGATAGCCCTTTTGAATGGTGGGAAGTGACACCTCTTTGTAGTGTGGATTTGCATTGCCCGCTTGCTTGGTTGGCGAAAAAGGACGTATGCGTTTCTTCCTGAATATATTCAGGAAACAACGCATATGCCCTTTTTGGCCAACTGCTTCATTTTCGAAGTTCTGCCGCTTCTCATGTGCTTTAAAGGCGACTCCAATCTACCTCTTGAAACCTGTTTCCTGCAATTCTGGCTTGCTTTCAAATCCTCTTTTTTGCCTTACCTCAAGATATATTTGGACGATAGTTATCATTTATAACCCTGCCGGTTTGTGAATTGCAGTGCCCCTGAGCTCCATTTTTCAACTCGCTTTTTTGGGAGCTGGCCGCAAAACTGCAGGATTGCTTCATGCCGTATTCTGGTTCTGGGAGGCAGGCTGAGTCTTTGGCTAATTATTCTTCCTGATGGGAAATTAGTGTGGCAAGTGCCTGTCCAAACACTTACAGCTTGTCTCTCATCGGTTCTCCCTCTTCCCGTTCATCCTCCGCTCAAATTGCACACTGTGCGAAACAAGAGGTAAAAGGCGCTGACTCTCCAAGTGGGGAGGTTGTTACTAAAGCGGCTGGAATGGCGAACCCGAGCAACAGGAGATGAAAAGTGAGCTGCGTTTTAGAAACCTTTCCGGATCACACGGTGTCCCATCCTCTGGGTTTCCCGTGCATGTTTTAGCTGTAAAAAGTTTCCCTTCAACCTGGAGAGTTGGACGCATGGAATGGTTAGCATGCAGTATTGCTTTAAAGGGTCTACATTTGCTCACCCAACCTCACCAATCCTCTCAGCTCCAAGTTTCCAGCCTTTTGTCTCATTCAGCTGTGGGTGTAGATGTGGTCATTCCAGGGTGTATCACATCCCATGAACGAATTTTGTAAAAATTTCTCACTCTTTCTCTGTCTTTGTGTTTTGTTTTTGAAACTTATTTTTAATATGAGGTTTAGATGATTTTCACTGCTGTTTATGCTGCTCTACACACAGTTGATTAACTGACAGAGAGATATCAATACATATGTTTTAAGATTCTTAGTAGTCAGATATATTCCTCTGCAGTGAAGACGGGGTGTTGAGTCCAGTTTGTTTAACATGGAGTAGGTCTTGTCTATTACACATTTGGTTTATGGAACAGTATCAGTGCTAATTTCAAACCTTGGTATTATGCATCACCCCACCTCAGCTTTCCCCTTAAGCAGGCATAAGTGTGTTTTCTAAATGTGTGACTCTGTTCTATTTTGTAATTCAGCTCATGTGTAGCGATTTTTACATCCCCTTTATAAGTGATATCTTATGAAAAGTTTCTTTTTCTGCGTGACTTAACTTCACTTAGAATCATAGTACATCAATCCACTCATGCTGCTATTAGCCTTTTGACATTTATTTCATGGCTGAGTGATATTCCGTTGTACATAAGTATCACAACTTCTTTATCCATTTTTCTCTTTCCTGGAATATTTAAAGTGTACCGAAGTCGAGGTTCTTGTAAACAGAACAGCCTTAAACTTTGGGGTGCCTGTGTCATGTTGATTTCTAGATTTCCCAAGATACACGCCTATGAGTGTAAGTGCCCTATGCTCTGTAGCTGTTTTTTAGATGTTTTACAAAACAACATACACTTCTCCAGAGTGGCTGTTGGCTATTTACATCCCGCCTATCAGCATAACAAGACTCCCCTTTCTCCATGGCCTGTCATGCCTTTCTTTTTTTTTTACACTTTGTTAGGATGGATGTTTTGACTGGTGGGAAGTGAGAATTTTTGTCGTGCTGTTTTTCGATCCCAATTGTTTGGTTAGCCAAAAAGTACGGATTCGTTTTTTCCTGAATATATTCAGGGAAAAACGCATACACCCTTTTTGGCCAACTGCATCATTGTCGAATTTCTTCCGTTTTAAAGGCGAGTCCAATGTATCCCTTGAAACCTGTTTCCTGCAGTTTTTCCATGCTTTCAAATCCTCTTCGATGCCTTATCTCAATATATTTTTGGACGATAGTTATCATTTATAACTCTTCAAGTTTGTGACTTGCAGTGCCCCTGAGCTCAATTTTACAACAAGCTTTTTTGTGAGCTGGCCCTCAAACCACAGGATTGCTTCAGGCCCTATTCCGGTTCTGGGGGTGGGCAGGCTGAGCCTTTGTTTAATTCTTCTTCCTGATGGGATTTTAGAGTGATATGTGCCTGTCCAAACACCTACAGCTAGTCTCTCCTTGGTTCCCCCTCTTGCTGTTCATCCTCCGGACAAATTGCAAACTGTATGAAACAGGAGGTTAAAGGTGCTTATTCTCCAAGTGCGGAGATTGTTAGTAAAGCGGCTGGAACGGCGAACCCGAGCACTAGGAGTTGAAAAATGAGGTGCGTTTTAGAAACCTTTCCCGATCACACAGTGTACCATCCTTTGGGTTTCCAGTGCATGTTTTAGCTGTAAGAAATTTCTCTTGAACCTGGAGACTTGGGACCCATGGAATCGGTATCAAGCAGTATTACTTTAAAGGGTTTGCATTTGCTCACCCAACCTTACCAATCCTCTCAGCCCCAAGAATTTCCAGCCTTGTGTGTCTTCCAGCTGTTTGTCTAGATTTTGTCAATCCACGTTGCATCAGAGCCCCTGTACGAATTTTGTAAGAGTTTCTATCTCTTTCATGATCTTTATTTTTTTGTTATTTATATTTATAATGGGTTTTAGCTGATTTTCAGTGCTCTGTTTATGCTGCTTCACATCCACTTGATTCACTTACAGAGAGATATCAATAAATACATTTTAAGATTCTTACTACACATATATATTGTTCTGCGGCGAATAGGGTTTGTTGAGTCCAGTTCTTTGAGCCATGAGTCGGTCATGTCTATTACATATTTGGTTGATGGAACGGTATCTGTGCCAATTTCAAACTCTTGTTTTGTGCATCACCCCACCTCACCTTTCCCCTTAAGCAGCCATAAGTGTGTTTTCTAAATGTGTGACTCTGTTCTGTTTTGTAATTCAGTTCATGTGTAGCGATTTTTACGTTCCCTCTATAAGTTATATCTTATGATAAATTTTTTTATCTCTGTGACTTACTTCTCTTAGAATCATCGTTCCCAAATCACTCATTATGCTGTTTCTAGCCTTTTGACGTTGATTTCATGGCTGAGTGTTATTCCATTGTACATAAGTACCACAACTTGTTTATCCATTTGTCTCTTTCGTGGGATATTTAAGGTGTACCTGAGTCGAAGTTCTTGTAAACAGAGCAGCCCTAGACTTTCTGGTGCCTGTGTCCTGTCGATTTTTGTTTTTCGCAACGTATACGCCCATGTGTGGAAGTGCCTTATGCTCTGTAGCTGTTTCTTAGATGTTTTAGGAAACACCATACTGTTCTCCAGTGTGGCTGTTGGCAGTTTACATAGGGCCCATCAGGGTAACAAGGGTCCCTTTTCTCCATGGCTTGTCCTGCATTTCTGTTTTTACACTCTTTCAGAATGACCCTTTTGAGGGATTTGAATTGAGACTTCTTCGTACTGCTTATTTGCATTGCCCGCTTGTTTGGTTGGCCAAAAAGGGCCGTATGCGTTTTTCCTGAATATATTCAGGAAAAAAAGCATACACCGTTTTTGCCCTACTGCATCATTGTCGAAGGTCTGCCACTTTTCATGTGCTTTAAAGGCAAATCCCATCTACCTCTTGAAAACTGTTTCCTGGAATTCTGGCTTGCTTTCAAATCCTCTTCATTGTCTTACCTCAAGATATATTTGGACGATAGTACTCATTTATAACCCTGCAGGTTTGTGAATTGCAGTGCCCCTGAGCTCCATTTTTCAACTTGCATTTTTGTGAGCTAGCCACAAAACCGTAGGTTTGCTTCATGCCCTATGCTGGTTCCAGGTGGCAGGCTGAGTCTTTGGCTAATTCTTCTTCCTGATGGGAAATTAGTGTGGCATGTGCCTGTCCAAACACCTACAGCTAGTCTCTCATTGGTTCCCCCCTTCCCGTTCATCCTCCGGACAAATTGCGAAGTGTGCAAAACAGTCAGTAAAAGGCGCTGAATCTTGAAGTGGGGAGATTGTTACTAAAATGGCTGGAATGGCGAACCCGAGCACCAGGAGGTAAAAAATGAGCTGCGTTTTAGCAACCTTTCCCGATCACACGGTTTCCCATCCTCTGGGTTTCCCGTGCATGTTTTAGCTGTAGGAAGATTCCCTTAAACCTGGACAGTTGGGACCCATTTAATGGGTAGCACGCAGTATTGCTTTAAAGGGTCTGCATTTGCTCACCCAACCTCAACAATCCTCTCAGCTCCAAGTGTCCAGCCTTATGTCTCATCCAGCTGTTGGTGTAGATGTTGTCAATCCAGGGTGTATCACATCCCATGAACGAATTTTGTAAAAATTTCTCACTCACTCTTTGTGTTTGAAACTTATTTTTATACTGGGGTTTAGCTGATTTTCACTGCTGTGTTTATGCCGCTCTATACAGTTGATTAACTGGCAAAGAGATAGGAATACATAGGTTTTAAGATATTTACTAGTCAGATATATTCCTCTGCGGTGAAGATGGGGTGTTGAGTCCAGTTCATTGATCAAGGAGTAGGTCTTGTCTATTACATATTTGGTTGATGGAACGGTATCTGTGCTAATTTCAAACTCTGGTTTTATGCATCACCCCACCATACCTTTCCCCTTAAGCAGGCATAAGTGTTTTCTAAATGTGTGACTCTGTTCTATTTTGTAATTCAGCTCATGTGTAGCGATTTTTATGTCCCCTCTATAAGTGATATCTTATGATAAGTTTCTTTTTCTGCGTGACTTAACTTCACTTAGAATCATAGTATGTTAATCCACTCATGCTGCTATTAGCCTTTTGATATTTATTTCATGGCTGAGTGATATTCCGTTGTACATAAGTATCACAATTTCTTTATCCATTTTTCTCTTTCCTGAAATATTTAAGGTGTACCGAAGTCGAGGTTCTTGTAAACAGATCAACCTTAAACTTTGGGGTGCCTGTGTCATGTTGATTTCTAGTTTTCCCAAGATATACGCCTATGAGTGCAAGTGCCCTATGCTCTGTAGCTCTGTTTTTTAGATGTGTTAGGAAACACCATACACTTCTCCAGAGTTGCTGTTGGCTATTTACATCCCGCCCATCAGCGTAACAAGACTCCCCTTTCTCCATGGCCTGTCATGCCTTTCTTTTTTTTACACTTTTTTTAGGATGGCCCTTTTTACCGGTGAGAAGCGAGACTTTTTGAAGTGCTGATTTTCAAGCCCACTTGCTTAGTCGGCCAAAAAGGGCGGATTCGTTTTTTCCTGAATATATTCAGGGAAAAACGCATACGCTCTTTTTTGCCAACTGCATCATTGTCGGATTTCTGCCGCTTTAAAGGCGAGTCCAATGTATCCCTTGAAATCTGTTTCCTGCAATTCTTCCATGCTTTCAAATCCTCTTCGATGCCTTACCTCAATATATTTTTGGACGTTAGTTATCATTTATAACTCTTCAAGTTTGTGGCTTGCAGTGCCCCTGAGCTCCATTTTACAAGCTTTTTTTTTTTTTGTGAGCTTGCCCCCAAACCTCAGGATTGCTTCAGGCCCTATTCTGGTTCTGGAGGCGGGTAGGCTGAGCCTTTGTTTAATTCGTCTTCCTGATCAGAATTTAGAGTGGTATGTGCCTGTCCAAACACCTACAGCTTGTCTCTCATTGGTTCCCCATCTTCCCGTTTCTCCTCTGGACAAATTGCAAACTGCATGAAACAGGAGGTTAAAGGTGCTGATTCTCCAAGTGCGGAGGTTGTTAGTAAAGTGGCTGGAATGGCGAACCTGAGCACTAGGAGTTGAAAAATGAGGTGTGTTTTAGAAACCATTCCCAATCACACGGTGTACCATCATTTGGGGTTCCAGTGCACGTTTTAGCTGTAGGAAGATTCTCTTTAACCTGGAGAGCTGGGACTCATGGAATGGGTATCAAGCAGTATTACTTTAAAGTGTCTGCATTTGCTCTCCCAACCTTACCAATCCTCTCAGCCCCAAGAGTTTCCAGCCTTATGTGTCTTCCAGCTGTGTGTGTAGATTTTGTCAATCCACCTTGCATCACAGTCCCTGAAAGAATTTTTTAAGAGTTTCTCTTTCACGATCTTTATTTTTTTTTTGTTCTTTATATTTATAATGGGTTTTAGCTGATTTTCAATGCTCTATTTATGCCGCTTCACATCCACTTGATTCACTTACAGAGAGATATCAATAAATACATTTTAAGATTCTTACTACACATATATATTGTTCTGCGGCGAATAGGGTTTGTTGAGTCCAGTTCTTTGAGCCATGAGTCGGTCATGTCTATTACATATTTGGTTGATGGAACGGTATCTGTGCTAATTTCAAACTCTTGTTTTGTGCATCACCCCACCTCACCTTTCCCCTTAAGCAGCCATAAGTGTGTTTTCTAAATGTGTGACTCTGTTCTGTTTTGTAATTCAGTTCATGTGTAGCGATTTTTACGTTCCCTCTATAAGTTATATCTTATGATAAGTTTCTTTATCTCTGTGACTTACTTCTCTTAGAATCATCGTTCCTAAATCACTCATTATGCTGCTACTAACCTTATGACATTGATTCCCTGGCTGAGTGTTATTCCATTGTACATAAGTACCACAACTTGTTTATCCATTTGTCTCTTTCGTGGGATATTTAAGGTGTACCTGAGTCGAAGTTCTTGTAAACAGAGCAGCCCTAGACTTTCTGGTGCCTGTGTCCTGTCGATTTTTGTTTTTCGCAATGTATACGCCCATGTGTGGAAGTGCCCTATGCTCTGTAGGTGTTTCTTAGATGTTTTAGGAAACATCATATAGTTCTCCAGTGTGGCTGTTGGCAGTTTACATAGGGCCCATCAGGGTAACAAGGGTCCCTTTTCTCCATGGCTTGTCCTGAATTTCTGTTTTTACAGTTTTTCAGAATGGCCCTTTTGAGCGATGCGAAATGAGGCTTCTTTGTACTGCTTATTTGCATTGCCCACTTGTTCAGTTGTCCAAAAGGGGCCGTATTCGTTTTTGCTGAATATATTCAGGAAAAAACGCATACGCCATTTTTGACCGTCTGCATCATTTTCTGCCGCTTTTCGTGTGCTTTAAAGGCAACTCCTATCTACCTTGTGGAAACTGTTTCCTGAAATTCTGACTTGCTTTCAAATCCACTTCATTGCCTTACCTCAAGATATTTTTGGACGATAGTTCTCATTTATAACCCTGCAGGTTTTTGAATTGCAGTGCCCCCGCTCTCCATTTATCAACTTGCTTTTTTGGGAGCTGGCCGCAAAACCGCAGGATTGCTTCATGCCCTATTCTGGTTCCAGGTGGCAGGCTGAGTCTTTGGCTAATCCTTCTTCCTGATGGGAAATTAGTGTGGCATGTGCCTGTCCAAACACCTACAGCTAGTCTCTTATTGGTTCCCCCTCTTCCCATTCATTGTCTGGAGAAGTTGCAAACTGTACGAAACAGGAGATTAAAGGTGCTGCTTATCCAAGTTGGGAGATTGTTAGTAAAGTGGCTGGAATGGCGAACCGGAACAACAGGAGATGAAAAATGAGGTGCATTTTAGGAACATTTTCCAATCACATGGTGTACAGTCCTCTGGGTTTCCCATGCATGTTTTAGCTGTAGGAGGGTTCTCTTGAACCTGGAAATTTGGGACCCATGGAATGGGTCCCAGGCAATATTACTTTAAAGGGTCTGCATTTGCTCACCCAACCTCACTAATCCTCTTAGCCCGAAGAGTTTCCAGCCTTATGTCTCATCCTGCTGTTGGTCTAGACGTTTTCAATCCATGTTGCATCACAGCGCCTGAGCAAAAGTTGTAAGAATTTTTCTTTGTCTCACTGTCTTTTATTATTTTTTTAAATTTATTATTGTATTGGTTACAGCTGACTTTCAATGCTCTGTGTCTTGCTGCTATACATCCACTTGATTAACATACAGAGAGACATTAGTAAATTCTTATTTAGATTCTTACCAGTCGTATATATTCTTTTCCGTTGACATGAGTGTGCTGAGTGCAGTTCTTTGAGGTACAGTGTAGGCCTTGTTAATTATCAATTTGGTGTTTGGAACAGTATCTTAGCTAATTTCAACTTCCTGGATAATGTCTCACCAATCCCCACCTTTCCCCTTTAGCAGCCTTATGTGTGTTTTCTACATATTTGACTATGTTTCTGTTTTGTCATTTATTTCATGTGTAGCCATTTTTGATTCCACCTTTAAGTGATATGTGTCTTTTTCTTTCTGACTTATGTCACTTAGAATGATTGTACTTAACTCCTCCCGAGTTGTTGCAACTGGCTTTATTTCATTGATTTCCTGGCTGAGTAATATTCAATGCTACATAATTACCATATCTCTTTTATCCATTTTTTTCCTTCCAGGGACATTTAGATTGTATCCAAGTCGAGGCTTTTTTAAACAGAGAGGCAGTAAACGTTGGGGTACCTGTGTCCTGTCGAGTTTTGTTTTTCCTAAGATATACGCCCATGAGTGCAAGTGCCGTATGCTCTGTAGCTCATTTTTTATTATTTTTTAGTAAACACACTACACTTCTCCAGAGTGGCCGTTGGCAACTTACATTTCCACTATAAGCCTCACAGGGCTCCCTTTTCTCCTCGCCCTGTCCTGCATTTCTGGTGTTTACACTTTATGAGGACGGCTCTTCTGACTGATGCGAAGTGATACCTTTTGTAGTATTGATTTCCAGTGCCCACCTGTTTGGTTGGTTAAAAAGGGTGTATGCCCTTTTCTTGAATATATTCAGAAAAAACACATACGCCCTTTTGGGCCAACTGCATCGTTGGCGGTGTTCAGCCCCTTTTCTTGTGCTTTAATGACGAGTCCTTTCTACCTCTTCAAATCCCTTTCCTGCCATTCTCCCTTGCTTACAAGTCCTTTTCGGTGACTTACCTCAAGACATTTTTCGACGATAGATATTTTCAACTCTGCAGTTTCGTGAATTTTAGTGCCTCTGAGTTCCATTTTTCAACTTGTGTTTTTGGGAACTGGCCACAAAACAGCGGGATTTCCTCAAGCCCTATTCTGTTTCTGTAGGCAATCTTAGCCTTTGGTCAATTCATCTTCCTGATTGAAATTTGGGTGACATGTGCCTGTTTAAACACCTAGGACTTGTCTCTCATTGTCTCTCATCCTTCCGCTTCATCCTCTGGATAAATTCCAAACTGTGTGCAACAGGATATTGAAGGTGCTGACATCCCCAAGTGGGGAAATTGTTTGGAAAGATGCTGCAGGGGGGGACCCAAGCACCAACAGATAAGGAGATGAGGTGTCTTTTCCACTCTTCCCGATCACATGGTGTACCATCCTCTGGGTGTCACAGGCATGTTTTAGCTGTAGGAAGGGTCCCGTGCATGTAAGGAGAACACCAGGGATTTTTCCAAATCAGTGTCTCACCGAACCCCAAATGGGAATACTTAAGCTACGGCTACATGTATGTTCTTTAAGGGCCTTTGGCAGTAGGCAGAGCCAAAACTTTAGATGATTGAAGTCTTCAGGGTCAGAAGCGCTCACCATCGGCCTCTCTTAGGTTACATTTTATCTGTTGTTGATAGATGATGTCGATAAAAATATCTATTCTTTTTCAGATTTCCCCTTACAGGTTATTACAAAATATTGAGTGTAGTTCCCTGTGCTATACAGTAGTTCCTTGTTGATGATCTATTTTATACATAGCAGTGTGTATGTGTTAATCCCAAACTGTTAATTTATCCCTCCTCCCACCTTTCCCCTTTGGTAATAATAAATTATAAGATTTTATACTTCTCAGAAATGGGGGAGCTGAAAAAGAGGTATCATTTTTAATGGAAAAGCATTCAAAACAAGATTGAAGCTTCAGCCAAGATTATTAGATGTACATCCTTGGAAAGTAATCACTTCATTTCTCTAATGTTGAGCTGACAAATAAGACAAACCCCTTCACTGAACTTGCTTATAATAAAGTGATGGAAATATCAAATGGAAGTGTTAGAACATCTTATTTTACCCGAGCCTTATACACTGTTCTATGTTAATTACAGTTTGGCTCACACATCTGTTCATTGAAGTTACAATGTTTTCAATTTCTGTTACTGATCCTACACAGTGGGCCCCAACAAGTGTCCCCCTGCCCAGTGTCATTGGAGTCAACAGATCGAGACTGAGTTTGGTTCAGAAGCAAAGGAAACTGTATATTTTGATCAGAGAATGGAGAGGTGAGAGCATGCGCTCCCCCTCGGGCTGTGGGCTGGGCTGCTGTGTAGGGATCCCGTCAGTGTCAGCAGGAGGGAGGGGGCGGAGTTCTCGAGGGCTGGGTTGGCTGGAGTTCAGGCTCTATGTCGCAGAGCCTGCACGGGGCCCCACGAGCTGAGGTGTTGGCCAGCCATTTAGCACTAGGAAATCAGGTCTGAAGTGCTGGGTGTGGGACCTCTGCATGCAGAACCCTAGGAGCACGTGAAATTAGACAAAGCACCAAGGAAAAACAGGTTAGACTTTATTTTATTGCCCAGATTCTATTTTTATCTCCCAGGAATTTTTAATGGGCTTTGCCGGTGACAAACCCCTTCTCTGCCTTTTGTCCCATTCCTCATTGTTGGAGTGCTGAGGGTGCAGACCCCTCTTCTGTAAATGCTTCGTGCTGAGTGAGGAGTCCTCATACCTGGGGCAGAGGGGCAGAGCTCCCCAGCAGCCTCCAGGTGAGGTTGATTCTCCCCAGGGCTCCTGACTCACTGCTCGTCGGCCTAAGCACCAGCATTGGAAGTGTTATAGATTCCAATGACTTCTAAGAGTAAAGGAAAGAGATACGCAGAGATGCTGGGGGAGCCGGTTTTACCCCGCCCCACATTTGTTCGCCAAGGATAAGCTGATGGTTTCTGCCAGCCTAGATTCTCTGACCAGTAGTCTGCGCTTTCTACAATTAGGCCCCTGAATTAACGTACAAACAGCACCAGGTGTCAGAGACCTGCCCGCTCAACTCCCAGACAGTCCAGGGCCGGTGGTGATCCAGGACCATGACTGCCACTGAGTCAACGGCCTTTGAAGTAGCCAGGAGTCCAGCCTGTCTCATTGGCTGCCATCACCGTGGTGTCTGTAGACTTTTCTATGGTGACAGCATGATATACGGTTGCCCCGCCAAGCTTATTAGCTCCCCTCTGGGTGCAGTAAGTCCTGCAAGCAGTAGTCTGCTCTTTTGGGGCACACTCTTGTTGTTTTCCGGAAGAGAAGCTCCAGGTCAAGTGATGCTCACACGAGTCGTCATGGGGGCCCGTTGCCCCCAGTTGTCTCTCTGGAGGTTGGAGCTTGAGGGCCTCCTCACTCGAGGTCAGTGTGCCCACGGAGCGACCCCTGCAACTTCAAGGCAAGGTGGGTGGTTAGGATCACCACGTGGGGTCCTTTTCCCTTAGCAGGCAGCTGACCTTGCGGGCTGCTGATTTACAGGTTTTTAGATACCACCAGTATCCTGGCTGGATGGGGCGGCAGGCCCAGCTCTTGGTTACCGTAGTTTCTCCTACCTGGAGGGCATTCTTGAGTTGTTCCATTTCAAGTGGTCTGAGTTTTTGCACTAATACTCCAAGGGCGATTCACCTTCTACCGGGAATGTAAAGGTCAAAGGGTTTAGCTAAATTTGGGAGGGCCAGGGCCAGGGCCTGAATTAACTGCTCATTGCATTCTTGAAAGGCCGCTTCTGGATTCTATTCAAAAGGATCATCATCTTTTCCTTTCAATGTTTCATATAGAGGCCCAGCTATTAGACTGCAGTTAGGGATCCAGATGCAGCAATCCCCGGCCTCCCCAGGAACCCTTAAGCTGTCTTCTTGTTTTAGGAAGGGTAAGGCTGCAAATGGTTTCTTCCCTTTCCTGGGATGCGCTTCATCGACCTTCTGTGAGAATGAAGCCCAGGCAGGTCACCTTAGTCTGTGATATTTGAGCCTTTTTCTTGGACACCTTCTATCCTTTATTGGCTGGGTAGTTCAGAGACCTCCTTAGTAGGGCTGGCGATCAGAATGTCGTCTGCATATTGAAGGAGTGTTCCCTTTTCCAGAGGCAGAACTTTTAGGTCTTTAGCTAACATTTCCCCAAAGATGGTGTGGGAATTTTTGAACCCTTGGGGCAGGACAGCCCAGCAGTATTGTTTTTATTGTATGTTGATTCCTGCCACTCACAAGCCAAAATTTCTTGTGACTCTGGGACTAATGGAATACAGAAGAAGGCATCATTGAAGTCTAATACAGAATACCATGTCCTGGTGGATGGTAGAATGACCAACAGGGTGTAGGAATTAGGAACTACTGGATGTATATCCTCGGTGGCTTCATTGACTGTCCTGACATCTTTTACCAGGTCCCCAGCAGCCCACGGGGCTCTCGTGGTCAGGCCCCTCCCAGGATACGGAGCTCCCGTGGGCAGGTACCCCGGCAGGGCTGGGCACACAGGAACTGTGCACATAGCCCTCATTACAGAGCACCCCCTGCTCACCTGTCGCTCAGAGCTGACACAGAGCACCTCAGAGCAGGACTTGAACTAACAAACAGCAGCTCCGACAGGTCTGTGACACTGGGCATCACTCTGTGTGGTCTCCCTCCACCTGGTCTTCCAGAGACTTCCACTGCAGCCGGGACACCAGGCCTCTGTCTCAACCCACCACCCCTCTTCTCCCTGATTCCTGGGTTCCTCTCACTAGGCCGAGGGTCTTCTTGAAGTTGTCTCCCACTCATGGGCCAGATAAAATGATTAGAAAACAAGCCAGAGCTGCAGCCCCTTGTCTATTCTGATTCTCAGGAGCCCACACCTGTTCCTTGGACCTGGCCGGTTCAGCAAGTTCCATTTTATGCAACTGTGAGGCTCTGAGGGGCAAGGATTGGCTGACCTGGGCAGCCTGACCCTGCCGGCCAGCCCTCCCCAGGTGTGCCTGGGTTGAGGTCAATATAAACCGCTCCAGGCAGCGAGAGCCACTTCAGCTGTGCCTGAAGCCATATTCTCTGCCCCTTCTGCAGTGTCGGGGCTGGGCTGGTGGGAGGGAGTAAGGGGCTACGCCTTTGTGAGTGGTCCGGTGTGAGTGGGGCTCTGCTGGACTTTCTGCAGGAGTTGCCAGGCTGCCACCTGCTAAGAAGAGGATGTGTCACCCATACCTTCCACTGGAATTTCTCCCCGGGCAGAGGTGAGGAAGGAAAAAAGTGGGGCCGGAAGAGGCGGGGTATCTCAGGCAGGGAAATGGAAAGCTTCCAGAAGAGAGCCCGGGGCCAGGACCATCCTGGCTGGCCTGCAGGCACCAAGTCGGCCTGCATGCTGTCACTGGTGTGGCTCCATGGCCCTTCCTGTAGGCTTTCAAGTCCTTGCACACATTCAGGTGTTTTTCCTGGGAAGGGTGGGAAAAGTTCAGCAGCAGCTGGCCTGGGGCTCAGCTCACGTTTACTCACAGACGCCTCCTCATGGTCCCCCAGCTTTGCAATGAGGACGCTCCTTGTGGGGGGGCTGCTGGCTGCATGGGAGACGATTCCCCACCTCTGACCAACTTCAGAATTATTTACCACTGGAGCAAGTGCCCTGATAGGGTTTTCCTCTGTTTAACGGTTGGGTTCTGTTTTTCTTTTTTGTTTCTCTTTTGTGGTTCAAGGTAGATTTTATTCCTCTTTTTTGTATTTATAGATATAAGCATGGAAATAATTCATTCATATAAATACATCTATGCGAAGGGAAGAACTTTTTTTCTGTTTTATTTTTTGAATTTTTAAATTTCATTTTACTTATTTCTTAATACAGCTGGTTCTTATTGGTTATCTATTTTATACATATAAGTGTATACATGTCAATCCCAATCTCCCAATTCATCCCACCCCCCCCCCCATGGCTTTCCTCCCTTGGTGTCCATATGTTTGTTCTCTACATCTGTGTCTCTATTTCTGCCTGCAAACTGGTTCATCTGTACCAGTTTCCTAGGTTCCATATATATGCATTAATATACAATATTTGTATTTCTCTTTCGGACTTACTGCACTCTGTATGACAGCCTCTAGATCCATCGACGTCTCTACAAATGACCCAATTTCATTCCTTTCTATGGCTGAGTAATATTCTATTTTATATATGTACCACATCATTATCCATTCATCTGTCTCTGGGCATTCAGGATGCTTCCATGACTTGCCTATTGTAAATAGTGCTGCAATGAACATTGTGGTGAATGTGTCTTTTTGATTTATGGTTTTCTCTGGGTATATGCCCAGTAGTGGGATTGCTGGATCATATGGTAATTCTATTTTTAGTTTTTTAAGGAACCTCCATACTGTTCTCCATAGTGACTATATCAATTTACATTCCCACCAGTAGTGGAAGAGGATTCCTTTTCTCCACACCCTGTCCAGCATTTGTTGTTTGTAGATTTTCTGATGATGCCCATTCTAACAGGTGTGAGGTGATACCTCATTTGTAGTTTTGATTTGCATTTCTCTAATAATTAGTGACGTTGAGCAGCTTTTCATGTGCTTCTTGGCCATCGCTATGTCTTCTTGGAAGAAATGTCTATTTAGATCTTCTGCCCATTTTTGTATTGGGTTGTTTGTTTTATTTTAATATTGAGCTGCATGAGTTGTTTATATATATTGGAGATTAATCCTTTGTCCGTTGATTCGTTTGCAAATATTTTCTCCCATTCTGAGTGTTGTCTTTTCATCTTGTTTGTAGTTTCCTTTGCTTTTCAAAAGCTTTTACGTTTCATTAGGTCCCATTTGTTTATTTTTCTTTTTTATTGCATTACTCTAGGAGGTGGATCAGAAAAGATCTTTCTGTGATTTATGTCAGAGTATTCTTCCCATGTTTTCCTCTAAGAGTTTTATACTGTGCGGTCTTACATTAAGATCACTAATCCATTTTGAATTTATTTTTGTGTCTGGTGTTAGGGAGTGTTCTAATTTCATTCTTCTACATGCAGCTGTCCATTTTTCCCAGCACCACTGATTGAAGAGAGTGTCTTTTCTCCATTGTATAGTCATGCCTTCTTTGTCATAGATTAGTTGACCATAGGTGTGTAGGTTTATCTCTGGGCTTTCTTTTTTTTCTTTCTTTTTCCTTTTACACCTTTATTGGAGTATAATTGCTTTAAAATGGAGTGTTAGTTTCTGCTGTATAACAAAGTGAATCAGCTATACATATACATATATCACCATATCCCCTCCCTTTTGCATCTCCCTCTCACCCTCCGTATACCACTCCTTTAGGTGGTCACAAAGCACTGAGCTGATCTCCCTGTGCTATGTGGCTGCTTCCCAGTAGCTATCGATGTTACATTTGGTAATGTATATATGTCCATGTCACTCTCTCACTTTGTCCCAGTTTACCCTTCCCCCTCCCCATGTCCTCAAGTCCTTTCTCTACGTCTGTGTCCTTAATCCTGTCCTGCCCGTAGGTTCTTCATAAACTTTTTTTTCTTTAGATTCCATATATCTGTGTTAGCATATGGTATTTGTTTTTCTCTTTCTGACTTACTTCACCATGTAGGACAGACTCTAAGTACATCCACCTCACTACAAATAACTCAGTTTTGTTTCTTTTTATTGCTGAGTAATATTCCATTGTATATATGTGCCAGATCTTCTTTATCCATTCATCTGTCGTTGGACACTTAGGTTGCTTTCATGTCCTGGCTATTGTAAATAGAGCTGCAATGAAGATTGTTGTGCATAACTCTTTTTGAATTATGGTTTTCTCAGGGTAAATGCCCAGTAGTTGGATTGCTGGGTCATATGGTACTTCTATTTTTAGTTTTTTAAGGAACCTCCATACTGTTCTCCCTAGTGGCTATATCAATTTACATTCCCACCAACAGTGCAAGAGGGTTCCCTTTTCCCAATAAATGCCTCTCCAGCATTTACTCTTTGTAGATTTTTTGATGATTGCCATTCTGACTCCTGTGAGGTGATACCTCACTGTAGTTTTGATTTGCATTTCTCTAATGATTAGTGATGTTCAGCATCCTTTCATGTGTTTGTTGGCAATCTGTATATCTTCTTTGGAGAAATGTCTATTTAGGTCTTCTGCCCATTTTTGGATTGGATTGTTTGTTTTTGTGATATTGAGCTACATGAGCTGCTTGTAAATTTTGGAGATTTATCCTTTGTCATTTGCTTCATCTGAAAATATTTTCTCCCATTCTGAGGGTTGTCTTTCCGACTTGTTTATTTTTTCCTTTGCTGGGCAAAAGCTTTTAAGTTTCATTAGGTTCCATTTGTTTATTTTTGTTTTTATTTCTATTTCACTAGGAGGTGGGTCAAAAAGCATCTTGCTGTGATTTATGTCAAAGAGTGTTCTGCCTATGTTTTCCTCTAAGAGTTTTATAGTGTCAGGTCTTACATTTAGGTCTCTAATCCATTTTGAGTTTATTTTTGTGTATGGTGTTATGGAGTGTTCTAATTTCATTGTTTTATGTGTAGCTGTCCAGTTTTCCCAGCACCACTTACTGAAGAGACTGTCTTTTCTCCATTGTATATCCTTGCCTCCTTTGTCATAGATGAGTTAGCCATAGGTACGTACGTTTATCTCTGGGCTTTCTATCCTGTTCCATTGATCTATATTACTGTTTTTGTGCCAGTACCATATAGTCTTGATTACTGTCGCTTTGTAGTATAGTCTGAAGTGAGGAAGTCTGATTCCTCCAGTTCTTTTAATTTCCCTGAGGACTGCTTTGGCTATTCGGGGTCTTCTGTGTCTCCATACAAATTTTAAGACTTTTTTGTTCTAATTCTGTAGAAAATGCCACTGGTAATTTGATAGGGATTGCATTAAATCTGTAGATTTCTTTGGGTAGTATAGTCATTTTCACAATATTGATTCTTCTAATCCAAGAACATGGTTTATAACTCCATCTGCTTATATCATCTTTGATTGCTTTCAGCAGTGTCTTATAGTTTTCTGAGTACAGGTCTTTTACCTCCTTAGGTAGGTTCATTCATATGTATTTTATTCTTTTTGTTGCAATGGTGAATGGGATTGTTTTCTTAATTTCTCTTTCTGATCTTTCATTGTTAGTGTATTGGAATGCAAGAGATTTCTGTGCATTAATTTTGCATCCTGCAACTTTACCAAATTCATTGATTAGCTCTAGTAGTTTTCTGGTGGCATCTTTAGGATTCACTATGTATAGTAAAGTGTCATTTGCAAACAGTGACAATTTTACTTCTTCTTTTCCAATTTGTATTCCTGTTATTTCTTTTTCTTCTCTGATTGCTGTGTCTAGGACTTCCAAAACTATGTTGAATAATAGTGGTGAGAGTGGACATCCTTGTATTGTTTCTGATCTTAGAGTAATTGCTTTTAGTTTTTCACTATTGAGAATGCTGTTTTCTGTGGGTTTGTCATATATGGCCTTTATTATGTTGAGGTAGATTCCCTCTATGCCCACTTTTTGGAGACTTTTTATCATAAATGGGTTGGAATTTTGTCAAAAGCTTTTCCTGCATCTATTGGGATGATCATAGTTTTATTCTACAATTTGTTAATATGTTGTATCACATTGATTGATTTGTGTATATTGAAGAATCCTTGCATCCCTGGGATAAACCCCACCTGATCATGGTGTATGATCCTTTTAATGTGTTGTTCAATTCTGTTTCCTAGTATTTTGTTGAGGATTTTTACATCTATATTCATCAGTGATATTGGTCTCTAATTTTCTTTTCCTGTAGTATCTTTGCCTGGTTTTTGTATCAGGGTGATGGTGGACTCATAGAAGGAGTTTGGGAGTGTTCCTTCCCCTGCAAATTTCTGAAGAGTTTGAAAAGGTTGGGTGTTAGCTCTTGTCTAAATGTTTGATAGAATTCACCTCTGATGCCATCTGGTTCTGGACTTTTGTTTTTTGGAAGACTTTTAATCACAGTTTCAATTTCATTACTTGTGATTAGTCTGTTCATATTTTCTATTCCTGTTTCAGTCTTGGAAGGTTATACCTTTCTAAGAATTTGTCCATTTCTTCCAGGTTGTCCATTTTATTGGCATAGAGTTGCTTGTAGTCTCTTAGGATGCTTTGTATTTCTGTGGTGTCTGTCACAATTTCTCCTTTTTCATTTCTAATTTTATTGATTTGAATCCTCTCCCTCTTTTTCTTGAGTCTGGCTAAAGTTTTATCATTTTTGTTTATCTACTCAAAGAACCAGCTTTTAGTTTTATTGATACTTGCTATTGTTTTCTTTGTTTCTATTTCATTTATTTCTGCTCTGATCTTTATAATTTCTTTCCTTCTACTAAGTTTGGGTTTTGTTCTTCTTTCTCTAGTTCCTTTAGGTGTAAGGTTAGATGGTTTATTTGAGATTTTTCTGGTTTTTTGAGGTAGGCTTGTATTGCTATAAACTTCCCTCTTAAAACTGGTTTTGCTGCATCCCATAGGTTTTGGATCATCGTGTTTTTGTTGTCATTTTTCTCTAGGTAGTTTTTGATTTCTTCTTTTATTTCTTCAGTGAACTCTTGGTTATTTAGTAATGTATTATTTTGCCTCCATGTGTTTGTGTGTTTTACGTTTTTTTCCCTGTAATTGATTTCTAATCTCATAGCATTGTGGTCAGAACTGCTGCCTGATATGATTTCAGTTTTCTTAAATTTACTGAGGCTTTATTTGTGACCCAAGATGTGATCTATCCCGAAGAATGTTTCACGTGCAGCTGGGAAGAATGTGTAATCTGCTGTTTTTGGATGGAATGTCCTATAAATATCAATCAAATCTATCTGGTCTATAGTGTCATTTAAAGCTTGTGTTCCCTTATTAATTTTCTGTCTGGATGATCTCTACTGGTGTAAGTGAGGTGTTAAAGTCCCCTACTGTTATTGTGTTATTGTCGATTTCCTCTTTTATAGCTGTTAGCAGTTGCCTTATATACTGAGGTGCTCCTATGTTGGGTACATATATATTTATAATTGTTATATCTTGTTGGATTGATCCCTTGATCATTATGTAGTGTCCTTCCTTGTCTCTTGTAACATTCTTTATTTTAAAATCTATTTTATCTGATATGAGTATTGCTACTCCAGCTTTCTTTTTATTTTCATTTGCATGGAATGTATTTTTCCATCCCCTCACTTTCAGTTTGTATGTGTCCCTAGGTCTGAAATGGGTCTTTGGTAGACAGCATATATATGGGTCTTGTTTTTGTATCCATTCAGTGAGCCTGTGTCTTTTGGTTGGAGCATTTAATCCATTCACGTTTAAGATAATTATCAATATGTATGTTCCTATTACTATTTTCTTAATTGTTATGGGTTTGTCTTGGTGGGTCCTTTTCTTCTCTTGTGTTTCCCACTTAGAGAAGTTCCTTTAGCATTTTTTGTAGAGCTGATTTCGTGATGCTGAACTCTCTTAGCTTTTGCTTGTCTGTAAAGCTTTTGATTTCTGCATCAAATCTGAATGAGATCCTTAGTGGGTGGAGTACTCTTGGTCGTAGGTTCTTCCCTTTCATCACTTTAAATTTATCATGTCACTCCCTTCTGGCTTGTAGATTTTCTGCTGAGAAATCAGCTGTTAACCTTATGGGAGTTCTGTTGTATGTTATTTGTCATTTTTCCTTTGTTACTTTCAGTAACTTTTCTTTGTCTTTAATTTTTGTCAGTTTGATTACTATGTGTCTCGGCATTTTTCTTCTTTGGTTTATCCTGCCTGGAACTCTGTGCTTCGTGGAGTTCCGTGGCTATTTCTTTTCCCATGCTAGGGAAGTTTTCGACTATAATCTTCAAATATTTTCTCAGGTATTTTCTCTCTCTCTTCTCCATCTGGGACCCCTATAATGCGAATGTTGTTGCATTTAATGTTGTCCCAGAGGTCTCTTAGGGTGTCTTCATTTATTTTCATTCTTTTTCTTTATTTTGTTCCATGGCAGTGATTTCCACCTTTCTGTCTTCCAGGTCACTTATCCATTCTTCTACCACAGTTATTCTGCTACTGATTCCTTCTAGTGTATTTTTCATTTCAGTTATTGTATTGTTCATCTCTGTTTGTTTGTTGTTTAATTCTTCTTGGTGTTTGTTCCTTAATTCTTCTAGGTCTTTGTTAAGCATTTCTTACATCTTCTCAATCTTTGCCTCCATTCTTTTTCCAAAGTCTTGGATCATCTTCACTATCATTATTTTGAATTCTTTTTCTGAAAGGTTGCCTATCCCCACCTCATTTCATTGATTTTCCTGGGATTTATCTTGTTCCTTGATCTGGTATAAAGTCCTCTGCCTTTTCATTTTCTCTATCTTTCTGTGACTGTGGTTTTCCTTCCACAGGCTGCAGAATTGTAATTCTTCTTGCTTCTGCTGTCTGCTCTCCAGTGGATGAGTCTATCTTAGAGGCTTGTGCAAGCTTCCTCATGGGAGGGAATGGTGGTGGGTAGAGATGGGTGTTGCTCTGGTGAGCAGAGCTTTAATCTGTTTGTCTGTGGATTAAATAAAACTTTAATAAAAAGTTTAATCCACTTGTCTGCTGATGCTTGGGGCTGGGTTCCCTCCCTGTTGGTTGTTTGGCCTGAGGCAACCCAGCACTGGAGCCTACCTTGCTCTTGGTGGGGCTAATGGTGGACTCGGGGAGGGCTCACGCCAAGGAGTATTTCTCAGAACTTCTGCTGCCAGGGTCGTTGTCCCCATGGTGAGCCACAGCAACTCCCCGCCTCTGCAGGAGACCCTCTAATACTAGCAGGTAGGTATGGTCATTCGCCTACGGGGTGACTGCCCCTTCCCCTGGGTCCTGATGGGCTTACTACTTTGTGTGTGCCCTCCAAGAGTGGAGTCTCTGTTGAGACTCTGTGTCTCTGCGTGCAGTTGAGACTTGGAGTGGAGTCACACAGACCCTGGGTCCTGTGAAGCTTCAATGCTTTGTGGTTCTAGAAATACTATAGGAGACGGTCCACAGTAGGTGAAGCTAATGCTGTCAGTAGAGGTGGTGAAGCCAAAGATCTGTAGTTCTGACTAGAGGTTCCAGTGTACATACAGGACAAAATCGTCTCTTGTGAATGTAGTTCAGGCACGTTTAAGATGAATGCAGTCATGTTAATACCTAACATCTTTTATATTATGCTTCTCCTCAGGAACCCCTCCTCTGTTCCTGAGGCTCCTGTAAGTCATGTACAGGGGAATGGAGAGTGGGCTCTGTCCAGTCTGAGCCCTCAGTTACCCTGTGTGTATCTTAGGATACTTTGTATTTCTCTGGTGGCTGTTGTAACATCATCTCTTTCATTTCTGATTTATTTGGACCCCCTCTTTTTAAAAAAACATACTACTGTGTCTTTTATTCTTTACAGAAGTTTAGTAAGTGTTTGATCTTCTACCCTTACTCTATGTATACTTTTTGCCGTGAGATTTTTATTTAGTTTGTTTTCTTGTTACTATCAATAATTAGTGAGACTTCTTTTAAGCTACCTTCAACATTGCTTATAAAGCTGCTTTATTAGTGATGTCAGAGCTTTAATGGAAGTCGTGTTCTGGTTGTAAGTTAGAATGCAGTGTGCCAGCAAAAAGCCCCTTAAGTTTATGTCTCATTACTTCTTGTCCTTTTTTATTTTTTTTTCTGGTACCTGGGCCTCTCACTATTATGGCCTCTCCTGTTGCAGAGCACAGGCTCTGGATGCAACAGGCTCAGCGGCCATAGCTCACGGGCCCAGCCATTCTGCAGCATGTGGGATCTTCCCGTACAGGGCCACGAACCCGTGTCCCCTGCACCGGCAGGCAGACTCTCAACCACTGCGCCACCAGGGAAGCCATTGTTCTTTTTTTAATTTAATTTTTATTTTTTATCAGAGTAAATTTGATTAAAATGTTTTGTTTGTTCTAAGTGTGCAAGATGTGGTTCTTTTACACATATACATGTATCTATACTTCTTCAGGTCATTTTCTCCTGTGGGTTATGACACAATGTTGAGTCGTCTTCTCTTGGTATTCTGTAGGTCTTTGGTGATTATATATTTCACATGTGTTTGTATATCTTTGTTAACCCCAATATCGTAATGTATCCAAACCTCACACCTTTCCATTTGGTGAACCATAAGTTTGTTTAATGAATCTGTGATTACCCTTCTCTGTGGAAGTATCTTCAATCAATTTTTAGCTAACACCTGTAAGTGATATTATAGGTTATGTGTCTTTTGCTGTCTGACTTAGTACAATTTGCCTGATTACCTATAGAATCACCTATGGTGCTGCAAATGGCATTGTTTCATTGTTTTCCATATCTAATATTCCATTTGTACATGTACCAGTTCTTCTTCGTCCACTCACCTCTTGATGGACTTTTTGGTTGCCTCCAGGTCTTGACTATTGTAATACTGTTGCAATGCATATTTGCCTGCCTGTGTCTTTCCAATTGTGTCTTCTTATGTTATAGGCCCAGGAGTGGGCCTCCTGTATCATATGGTATCTCAGGGTTTACCTTTTAAAGTCACCACGATTCTGTTCTCATTAGTGGCTCTTTCCAGGTTACATCCAACTTAAAGTTGAGGGTATGCATTTCTCCACAACACTTTCAGCATTTATTGTTTGTACTTTCCTTGCTGATGGATATTCTGACTGGTGTGAGCTGATACGTCTTTGTGGTTGAATTTGCATGTGACTCATAATCCGTTGAAATTGAGCTTTAAGGCATGTCCTTTTTATTTTTCCAACTGTGATTACAGCTTAGTTCTTAAAGTGTTTTCTTAAAGTATGTGTCACATTTTGAAATTTATTGGCCAATACCTCCCTCAAGACATTTTGAGGGCAGGTTTCACTTACAGCACTGCAGTACTTGTTCACATAAAGTGACCATTAGCACAGGCTTTAAAGCTGCTTTTGCAGGTAACGGTCAGAGTGTGGCAGCCTTTCTTCATTCCCCATGCTGGTACTAGGGAAACAGACCTTCTGGCCAGTGGTCTTCCTCGGTTATAAATTAGAGTAGAATGTGCCCGGATAAACCCCAAAAGCGGATGTCTCCTTACTTTTGTTTGTGTTTTTATATTTAATTTATATTTTTATTGGAGTAATATTCCATTGTGTATATGGACCACTTCTTTGTGCATTCCTCTGTTGTTGGACATTTTCGCGGCTTCCAGGTGTTGGCTATATTAAATATTGCTGGAGTGCAAGATTGCCAGCCTGTGACTTTTTGATTCTCATTTTCTCAGGTGATAGGCCCAGCACTGGGTGTGACTGATTGACTAGTAGCTCAATGTTTACCTTTTCAAAGCACCTCCATTGTGTTTTCATTAGTGGCTCTTACCAAGTCCCCCTTAGAACCAAGGGTACACATTTCTCCACAATCCCTTCAGCATTTATTGTTTGCAGCATTTTTGCTAATGGCCATTCTGAATGCTGTGAGCTGATAAGTTTCTGTAATTTGGGTTTGCATGTCTTTAAAAATTCCTAAAATTCATCATTTTCCCATGCCTTTTACTTTTCTTTTAAAAAAAAAGTGTGAGTACAATATATCTCTTGAAATTTTCTTCTTGGAAGGTTGCCCTCTTTTGAATTTTTGGTTGATATTCGACCCCAGGATTTTTTTGGAGGGCAGGTGTCATTACAGAACTGCAAGTTTGGTGAATATTTAGTGACTATTAGAACTGAGTTTAAAGCTGCTGTTGTGGTAAATGGCCACAAGGAGGTAGCATTTCTCCATTCCCAAATCTGGGTACTAGGGCAGGAGAGCCTGTCTGGAAGTTGTGTACCTAGGTTGTAAGTTAGAATGGAATGTGCAAGGAGAAACGCCCATAAGTTTATGTCTCATTACTTCTTCTTGGTTTAAAAAAATTTTTTAATCAGGGTAATGATTAGAATATTGTTTGTCCAGGTGTTCACAATCTGGTTCATTTGTACAATATGTATGTCTATTCATGCTCAGATCCTCTTCCCATGTGAAATATTACAGAGTGTTCCATAGACCTCCCTTGCTATAAGGTTGGTCTTTTTGATATATGTTTATAATATGTATTTGTATACATATGGTAACGCTAATCTTAATTTATCCATTCTGCCCACCTTTCCTTTTAGATAAGCATACTTAATTTCTAAGTCTGTGACTGTCTTTCTCTGTGGAAATATGTTCATTTGTGTTAGTTATTAGATAAAGCCTGTAAGTGATATCATAGGATATAGGTCTTTTGCATTCTGACTTACCTCATGTTCTGTGATTTACTCCAAGCTCAACTATGGTGCCTCAAAGAGCAGTGTTTCATTGTTTTCCACAGCTAATATTCCATTGTGTACATGGACCACTTCCTCTTTATCCATTAATCTGTTGATGGACATTTTGCTTGCTTCCGTGTCTTGGCTATTGTGAATAAGGCTGCAGTGCAGCTTTTGCAGCCCAGGTCTTCTTGATTCTGTTCTTCTCAGGTGAGAGGCCCAGTGATGGGCCTGCTGGATTGAATGGTACCTCTACTTTTAAATGCAGCTCCTTTCTGTTCTCATTATTGACTGTTACCACTTTACATCTCACTACGAGCTAGAGGGTACACAGTTCTCAAAAACCACTTCAGCATTTATTATTTGTAGACTTTCTGCTGATGGTCAGTCGACCTGTGTGAGTTGAAACCTTTGTGTAGATTAGATTTACATGAGTGTAGTAATTCCTGAGGTTGAGCTTTTATCCAGTTTCCTTGTTTTTAAAAGACAGTGAGTAAAACTTACATCTTCATACTATCTTCTTGAAAAATTTGTCTGTTTTGAACTTTTTTGGCCATTCCCTACCTCAGCACAACTTTTTAGGGCAGGTGTCCTTTACAGCCCTGAGTCCTTGTGAATGTTAAGTGACCATTAGCTGTGGGTTTAAAGCTGCTCTTGCGGGAAAGAGCCACAAGGCGGCAGCATTTCTACATTTCCAATTCTGGGTTTTTGGGCAACAGACCTCTCCTGGGAATCGTGTTAGTAGGCTTCAAATTAGAGTGGAATGTGCCAGTGCAAACCCCCAAGAGCTTATATTTCCTTACTTGTTTGATTTTTAGTTTTTATTTTTAACAGATATCAGAGCAAATTTGATAAAAATGTTTCTCCTAGGTGTACAGAATCTGGTTCATCATATCAATGTATCTGTCTATTCATCTTTGGATCATTTCCCTTGTAGGTTATTACAGAGTGTTGAGTAGACCTCTCTTGGTATTCCATAGGTATTTTGTGATTATATATTTCATATGTATTAGTACATGTCTGTTAACCCCCATATCCTAATTCATACATTCCTTACACCTTTCCATTTGGTTAGACATAATTTGGTTTCTGAATCTATGAGTGTCCTTATCTTGGAAATTATTTCATGAGTATCAATTTTTACATAACACCTATAAGTGATGTAATAGGATATCTGTCTTTCGGTTTCTTTCTTACTTCAAGTTGGGTGATTATCTCTAGAGCCTTCTATGGTGGTGCCAACGGCACTGTTCCATGATTTTCCATGGCTAATATTCCATTGTGTGCATGGACGACTTCTTCTTTGTGCATTTTTCTGTTGATGGACATTTTGGTTTCTTCCAGGTCTTGACTATGGTACATGTTGCTGCAGTGAAGGATTGCCAGCCTGTGTCTTTTTGATTCTGGTCTAGTCAGGTGATAGGCCCATCAGTGGACCTACCAGATCACATGGTAGCTCAATTTTTACCTTTAAGCACACCTCCTTTCTGTTCTCAGTACTGGCTCTTACCAGGTTATATCTCACCAGAAGCTAGAGGGTACACAGTTCTCTTAAACCCCTTCATCATTTATACTTTATAGAATTTTTTGCTGATGATCATTCTGACAGCTGTGAGGTGAACGTTCTTGTAGACTGGATTTGCATGGTTTTATGTTGAGCATTTTTCCATGCCCCTTTTTTAACAAAAAAAAGAAAGAAAGAAAAATAAAGAGAATACAAAGTGTGCGTAAAATATGCCTCTTGAAATTATCGTTTTGAAATATACACGTCTTCTGAGATTTTTGCTCGATTTACGACCCAAGGATTTGTTTTGAGGGCAGGTGTCGTTTACAGGCCTGCAATTATTTTGAATATCAAGTAACCATTAGTGTTGGGTTTAGAGCTGCTGTTGTGTGAAACGGCCAGAAGGCGGCAGCAGTTCTCCTTTACCAAATCTGGTTACTAGGGCAACAGAGCCTCAATGGAAGTCGTGTTCTAGGTTGTAAGTTAGAATGGAGTGTGCCAGGAAAAAGCCCCTTAAGTTTATATCTCACTACTTCTTCTTCGTTTTTTAAACTTAATTTTCAGTTTTTATCACAGCAAGTTTGATTACAATGTTTTGCTTGTTCTAGGTGTGCAAGATGTGGTTCTTTTACACATATACATATATCTATAGTTCTTTGGATTCTTTTCCCATGTAGGTTATGACACAATGTTGAGTAGTCTTCTCTTGGTATTCCGTAGGTCTTTGGTGATTATATACTTCACCTGTGTTTGTATAGCTCTGTTAACCCCAACATCCTAATGTATCCAATCCTCACACCTTTCAATTGGTGAACCATACGTTGGTTTAAAGAATTTGTGATTGCCTTTCTCTGTGGAAATATCTTCAGTGGTATCAATTATTAGGTAACACCTATAAGTGATATCATAGGATATGTGTCTTTCACTTTCTGACTTACAAGTTGAGTGATTACTTCTAGACTCATCTACGGTGCTGCAAATGGCATTGTGTCACTTTTTTCCTTGGCTAATATTCCATCTGTACATGTACCAGGTCTTCTTTGTCCACTCTTCTCTTGATGGACGTTTTGGTTGCTTCCATGTCTTGGCTATTGTAATACTTCTACAGTGCAGATTTTCCTGCCTGTGTCTTTCCAATTCTGTCTTCTTAGGATATAGCCTGAGGAGTGGGCCTCCTGGATCATATAGTAGATCAAGGTTTACCTTTTAAAGGCACCTCCATTCTGTTCCCATTAGTGGCTCTTACCAGGTTACGTCCCGCTTCAAATTGAGGGTATGCATTTCTCCACAACCTCTTCAGCATTGATCATTTGTAGTTTTTTTGCTGATGGTTATTCTGCGTGGTGTGATCTGATACCTCTTTGTGGTTGGATTTGCATGTGCCTCATACTCCTTTGAAATTGAGCTTTCAGGCATGTCCTTTTATTGTTCAAACTGTTATTACAGCTGACTTCTTCAAATTGTTTTCTTGAAGTATGTGCCACATTTTGAAATTTTTTGTCCTTTACCTACATCAAGACATTTTAAGGGCAGGTTTCATTTGCAGCCTTGTAGTACTTGTGCATATGAAGTGCGCATTAGCACAGATTTCAAAGCTGCTGTTGCAGGTATCGGCCAGAGGGTGGCAGCATTTCTACGTTCCCCACTCTGGTACCTAGGGAAACAGACCTTCCTGTCAGTGGATTTCCTCAGTTATAAATTAGAGTGCAATGTGCCCTGATACACCCCCAAAAGCTTACGTCTCCTTACTTATGTTTGTTTTTTAAATTTAATTTATATTTTTTAGTGGAGTAATATTCCATTGTGTACATGGACCACTTCTTCTTTGTGCATTCCTCTGTTGATGGTCCTTTTCATTGCTTCCAAGTGTTGGGTATGGTAAATATTGCTGGAGTGCAGTATTGCCAGCCTGTGACTTTTGATTCTCATTTTCTCAGGTGATAGGCCTAACAGTGGGTATGATTCATGGGCTGGTAGCTCAATGTTTACCTTTTCAAAGCATTTCCATTGTGTTTTCATTAATGGCTCTTACCACGTCCCAATTAACACCGAGGGTACGCATTTTTCCACAACCCCTTCAGCACCTATTGTTTGAAGAATGTTTGCTCATGGCCATTTTGACTGGTGTGAGCTGATAGGTTTTTGTAATTTGGTTTTGCATGTCTTTAATAATTCCTAATATTCAGCATTTTCCCACACCTTTCACTTTTCTTTAGAAAAAAAAAGTGTGAGTACAATATACCTGTTGAAATTGTCTTCTTGGAAGGTTGCACTCTTTTGAATTTTGTGGTCGATTTTCAACCCCAGGATTTTTTTTTGAGAGGAGGTGTCCTTTATATGCCTACAATGATTGTGAATATTTAGTGACCATTAGCACTGGGTTTAAAGCTGGTGTGGGAAATGGCCACAAGGCGACAACATTTCTCCATTCCCAAATCTGCTTACTAGGGCAACAGAGCCTTTCTGGAAGTCCTGTTACTAGGTTGTAAGTTAGAACGGAATGTGCCAGGAAAAAGCCCCTGAAGTTTATGTCTCATTACTTCTTGTTTGTTGTTTTAATTGTTTTAATCGGGGTAATGATTAGAATACAGTTTGTCCTAGGTGGACACAATCTGGTTCATTTGTACATCATATATATCTATTCATATACAGATCCTTTTCCCATGTAAAGGATTACAGAGTGTTCTGTAGACCTCCCTTGCTATGTGCTCGGGCTTTTTGATATATGTAATTAACCTGTATTTGTATAGGTAAGGTAAACCTAATCTTAATTTATCCATTGCCACCACCTTTCCTTTTAGATGCACACAGTTTATTTTTTAAGTCTGTGTGTGTCTTTCTCTGTGGAAATATGTCCATTTTTGTCAGTTGTTAGGTAACACCTATAAGTTATCATAGGATATATGTCTTTTGCTTTCCAATTCTGTGATTATCTCTAGGCTCATCTATGGTACCTCAAAGAGCAATGTTTCATTGTTCTCCGTGGCTAATATTCCATTGTGTACATGGACCATTTCTTCTTTATCCATTCATCTGTGGATGGACATTTTGCTTGCTTCCCGTCTTGGCTATTGTGAATAAGGCTGCAGTGCAGCTTTTGCAGCCTGTGTCTTCTGGATTCCGGTCTTCTCAGGTGAGAGGCACAGCAGTGGGCCTGCTGCATCGAATGGTAGCTCAATTTTTACTTTTAAATGCAGCTCCTTTCTGTTCTCATTATTGGCTGTTACCACTTTACATCTCACCAGCAGCTAGAGGGTACACAGTTCTCAGAAACCACTTCAGCATTTATTATTTGTAGACTTTCTGCTGATGGTCAGTCGACCTGTGTGAGTTGAAACCTTTTTGTAGATTAGATTTGCATGAGTGTAATAATTCATGAGGTTGAGCTTTTATCCAGTTTCCTTGTTTTTAAAAGACAGTGAGTAAAACTTACATCTTCATGCTATCTTCTTGAAAAATTTGCCTGTTTTGAACTTTTTTGGCCATTCCCTACCTCAGCACAACTTTTTAGGGCAGGTGTCCTTTACAGCCCTGAGTCCTTGTGAATGTTAAGTGACCATTAGCTGTGGGTTTAAAGCTGCTCTTGCGGGAAAGAGCCACAAGGCGGCAGCATTTCTACATTTCCAATTCTGGGTTTTTGGGCAACAGACCTCTCCTGGGAATCGTGTTAGTAGGCTTCAAATTAGAGTGGAATATGCCAGTGAAAACCCTCAAGAGGCTTATATCTACTTACTTGCTGTTTGTTTTTAAATTAATTTTTATTAGGTATTAGAGCAAATTTGATAAAAATTTTATTTCTCCTAGGTGTACAGATTCTGGTTCATCATATCAATGTATCTGTCTATTCATCTTTGGATCCTTTCCCATGTAGGTTATTACAGAGTGTTGAGTAGTTCTCTCTTGGTATTTCATATGTATTTTTCGATTATATATTTCATATGTGTTAGTACATGTCTGTTAACCCCCATATCGTAATTCATTCATTCCTTACAACTTTCCATTTCATTAAACATCATTTTATTTTCTTAATCCATGATTTTCCTTCTCTTGGAATTAAGTTCATGGACATCAATTTTTAGGTAACACCTAGAAGTGATGTCATAGGATATCTGTCTTTCAGGTTCTTTCTTACTTCAAGTTGGGTGATTATCTCTAGATCCTTCTATGGTGGTGCCAACGGCACTGTTTCATTATTTTCCATGGCTAATATTCCATTGTGTACATGGACCACTTCTTCTTTGTGCAATTTTCTGTTCATGGACATTTTGATTTCTTCCAAGTCTTGGCTATGTTAAATGTTCCTGCAGTGCAGGATTGCCAGCCTGTTTCTTTTTCATTCTGGTCTGCACAGTTGATAGGCACATCAAAGGACCTACCAGATCACATGGTAGCTCAATTTTTACCTTTAAACGCACCTCCATTATATTCTCACTACTGACTGTTACCAGTTTACATCCCCCCAGCAACTAGAGGGTACACAGTTCTCTAAATGCCCTTCAGCATTTATTCTTTGTAGACTTTTTGCTGATGGTCCGTCGACTAGTGTGAGTTGAAACCTTTTTGTAGATAAGATTTGCATGAGTCTAATAATTCCTGAGGTTGAGCTTCTATCCATTTTCCTTCTTTTAACAAGAGAGTAAGTCAAAATACCTCTTCATACTACCTTTTTGAAAATTTTGCCTTTATTGAATTTTTTTGGCCATTCCTCACCTCAGGACATTTTTTTGAGGGCAGGTGTCCTTTACAGCCCTGAGTCCTTGTGAATGTTAAGTGACCATTAGCTGTGGGTTTAAAGCCGCTCTTGCGGTAAACGACCACAAGGTGGCAGCATTTTTACATTTCCAACTCTGGGTTTTTGGGCAACAAAGCCCTCCTGGAAATCGTGTTAGTAGGCTGCAAATTAAAGTGGAATGTGCCAGGGCACACTCCTAAGAGCTTATATCTCCTTACTTCTTGTTTGTTTTTTAAATTTAATTTTTATTTATTATCAGAGCAAATTTGATGAAAATGTTGTGTTTGTTCCAGGTGTACAGAATCTGGTTCATTATATCTATGTATCTATCTATTCATCTTTGGTTCCTTTCCCGTGTAGGTTATTACAGAGTGATGAGCTCAATTTTTAACTTTAAACGCAGCGGCATTCTCTTCTCACTACTGGCTGTTACCATTTTACGTCCCACCAGCAGCTAGAGGGTACACTGTTCTGTAAAACCGTTTCAGCATTCATGTTTTGTAGACTATTTTGCTGATGATCATTCTGATGGTGGTAAGGTGAACGTTTTTGTAGATTGAATTTGCATGGCTTTATTATTTCCTGATATTGAGCATTATTCCATGCACTTTTTTAAACAAAAAGAAAAAGAAAGAAAAAAATGTGCGTAAAATATGCCTCTTAATATTGTCTTTTTGAAATGTTGACATCTTTTGAATTTTCTGGTCGATTTACAACCCCAGGAAGTTTTTGAGGCCCGGTGGCCTTTACAGTCCTGCACATATTTTGAAAATTAAGTGACCATTAGCGCTTGGTTTAAAGCTGCTGTTGTGTGAAAAAGCAACAAGGTAGCAGCATTTCTCCTTTACCAACTCTGGTTACCAGGGCAACAGAGCCTTAATGGAAGTCCTGTTCTAGGTTGTAAATTAGAATGGAATGTGCCAGGAAAAATTCCTTTAGGTTTGTCTCATTATTTCTTGTTTGTATTTTTAATTTAATTTTTTATCACAGGAAATTTGATTAAATTGTCTTGATTGTTCTAGATGTGCAAGATGTGGTTCTTTTACACATATACATATATCTATTCTTCTTCGGATCCTTTTCCCATGTAGGTTATGACACAATGTTGAGTAGTCTTCTCTTGGTATTCTGTAGGTCTTTGGTGATTATATATTTCACCTGTGTTTGTATAGCTCTGTTAACCCCAATATCGTTATGTATCCAATCCTCACACCTTTCGATTTGGGGAACCATAAGTTTGTTTCATGAATCTGTGATTGCCTTTCTCTGTGGAAATATCTTCATTGGTATCAATTTTTAGGAAACACCTATAAATGATATCATACGATAGGTGTCTCGATTTCTCACTTACTACAAATTGCGTGATTACCTCTAGACTCATGCATGTATGGTGCTGCAAATGGCATTGTGTCATTTTTTTCCTTGGCTAATATTCCATCTATACACGTAGCAGTTCTTATTTGTCCACCCATCTGTTGATGGACTTTTGGTTGTTTCCATGTCTTGGCTATTGTAATACTGCTGCAGAGAAGATTTGCCTGCCTGTGTCTTTCCAATTCTGTCTTCTTAGGTTATAGGCCTAGGAGTCGGCCTCCTGGATCATATAGTTGCTCAAAGTTTACCTTTTAAAGGCACCTCCATTCTGTTCCCATTAGTGGCTCTTACCAGGTTACGTCCCGCTTCAAATTGAGGGTATGCATTTCTCCACAACCTCTTTAGCATTGATCGTTTGTAGTTTATTTTCTGATGGTTATTCTGAGTGGTGTGAACTGATACCTCTTTGTGGTTGGATTTGCATGTGTCTCATAATCCCTTGAAATTGAGCTTTCAGGCATGTCCTTTTAATTTTCAAACTGTTACTACAGCTTATTTCTTCAAATGGTTTTCTTGAAATATGGGCCACATTTTGAAATATTTTGGCCTTTACTTCCCTCAAGATATTATGAGGGCAGGTTTCCTATACAGCCCCGCAGTCCTTGTTCATATGAAGTAACCATTAGCACAGGTTTTGAAGCTGCTTTTGCAGGTAATGGCCAGAGTGTGGCAGCATTTCATAATTCTATGAAATGTAGTTAAACACACAATATATATATTTTTTCTTTTAAATCTCCATTGTTATTTTTTAAAGTACAATTATAATTCAAGTTCTTTGTAACAAGTGAAATTTAAAAAGATGAAAGGAAAAGATAATATCTTACCACTTACCATCCTTTCCCATTCCCTGAGACGACCAGCATAATGTGTAGATTTCTCATTTTATCCAGGTGTCCTATACATCTGGAACATCATGTTTTTCACTGTATAAAAACAGATTTAGCTCTCAGACTTTTTATAGGCTACAAAAGAGTCCATAGAACAGAAATACCAAGTATTTCCGACTTAGCTTTTTGAGGGACAATCAGGTTTCTTTCTGTTTTATTTTGTTGTTCTGCTAATTTGTTTAAACCTCAGAAAAATACTTTTTAAAATACAAAAAAATTAAGTTAGGGGTAAGGATTAGGGTTTAGCTTATGGGTTAGGATATGGGTTATGGTTAGGGTACGTGTTAGACTTAGTGTATGGGTTACCTTTAGGGTACGGGCTAGTGTTAGTGTACGAGTTAGGGTTTGGGCACGCTGTAGGGTTAAGGTATTTATTAAACCTCTCCAACTCTCCAGATATCACTTAGCCGGGAAAGGAATATTATTTGGGGTCCAGCCATGGAGAAGACTTTAGACAATAGGATAAGACAAAGAACACACACATTATAAATAAATCACGTTAGGATTTTTTTTTAAGCTCTACATTAAAACACTAGTGCTTAGGAAATCTAATGGAGGCAGAAGCAGTAAAGGGTAGTTTTATGGGAATAACATCACAGATTTTCTATAGAATACACAAATTTTGACTGGTTAGAAAGTCAAGGAGGAATGTTTTTGTTTTGAAGATATAAACCCTCTTGTAAATTGAGCTGTCATTGGAAGTTAGAAATTTTTTGTTGCTGTTGTATTCCTTTGTGTTTTCATGATTATTATTCTTGCATCTCCCTTGTTAAACTTTTGATTTGGGGAAGAGTGCCATTACTGGAAATGAGTTTACAGAATTATTCTCAAAGCAGAAGGAAATGGTTCTCACCTAAATATTAAGAAACGATCTCTATACTGGTCTACTAACAGAATTATGATTCAGGGATAATAATTCTATGAAATGTAATTAAGCACACAATATATATATTTTGTCTTTTAAATTTCCATTGTCACTTTTTAAAAGTACAATTATAATTCAAGTACTTTGTAACAAGTGAAATTTAAA
The DNA here is from genome assembly GCF_005190385.1 of Monodon monoceros. Classification (NCBI taxonomy): domain Eukaryota; kingdom Metazoa; phylum Chordata; class Mammalia; order Artiodactyla; family Monodontidae; genus Monodon; species Monodon monoceros. The sequence continues at coordinate 61,219,475 of NW_021703774.1, read as the reverse complement.
AAGATTAAAGGAAAAGAAAATATTTTACCACTTGCCATCCTTTCCCACTCCCTGTAACGACCAGCATAATGTGTAGCTTTCTCATTTTATCCAGGTGTTCCTTACATCTGGAACATCATGTTTCTCACTGTAGAAAAACAGATTTAGCTCTCACACTTTTAATAGGCTACATAACAGTCCATAGAACAGAAGTACCAAGTATTTCAGATTTAGCTTTTCGAGGGACACTGGGTTAGTTTCTGTTTTATTTTGCTGTTCTGCTAATTTGTTTTAACCCCAGAAAAATGTTTTTTAAAATGACCCCCCCCCAAAAAAAATTAAGTTGGGGGTATGGATTAGGGTTTCGGGCACAGGTTAGCATACAGGTTAGGGTATGGGTTAGGGTTAGGATACAGGTTAGCGTAAGGGTATGCATTAGAGTTAGGGTACGGGTTAGGGATAGGTTTAGGTTTAGGGTTAGTGTACAGTTTAGGATACAGGATAGGGTATGGCCAAGGGTTAGGGTTAGGATAGGGGTTAGGGTACGGTTTATTATGGTACGGGTTAGGATTAGGGTACAGGTTAGGGTACGGGTTAGGGTATGGTTTATGGTTAGAGTACGGGTTAGGTTTAGGGTACAGTTTAGTGTATGGCTACGGTTTAGGGTTAGGGTACGGGTTAGTGTTAGGACACGGTTTAGGATTAGGGTATGGGTTACGGTAGGGTTTAGGGTTAGGGTTAGGGTTAGCGTACAGGATACGTTTTGGGTACAGTTTAGGGTATGGCGACGGGTTAGGGTATGGGTTAGTGTTAGTGTATGGGTTAGGATTAGGGTACGGGTTAGGGTAAGGGTTACGGTTGGGGTTAGGGCATGGGTACGGTTTAGAGTACAGGTTAGGGTATGCCAACTGGTTAGGGTTAGGGTACATTTTAGGGTATAGCTACGGTGTACGGTTAGGGTACATGTTAGGGTAAGGGTTAGTGTTAGGTTACGTGTTAGGATTAGGGTATGGGTTAGGGTATGGTTTAAGGTTAGGGTTAAGGTACGGGTTAGGGTTAGGGTAGAGTTTAGGTTATGACTAAGGGTTAGGGGTAGAGTACGAGTTAGGTTTAGGGTTAGTGTTAGGGCATGGGTTAGGATTAGTGTACGGGCTAAGGCATAGTTTAGGGTTTGGGTTAGGTTTAGAGTTAGTGTAGGGGTTAGAGTTAGGGTAAGGGTTAGGGTTAGGGTATTGTTTACAGTTACAGTACAGGTTAGGGTTACGGTACACTTTAGCGTTAGGGTATTTATTAAACCTCTCCCACTCTCCAGATATCACTTAGCACGTAAAGGAATATTATTTGTGGTCCAGCCATGGAGAAGACTTTAGACAATAGGATAAGACAAAGAACACACACATTATAAATAAATCACATTAGGATTTTTTTAAAGCTCTACATTAAAACACTAGTGCTTAGGACATCTAATGGAGGCAGAAGGAGTAAAGGGTAGTTTTATGGGAATAACATCACAGATTTTCTGTAGAATATACAGATTTTGACTGTTTAGAAAGTTAAGGAGGAATGCTTTTGTTCTGAAGATATAAACTCTCTTGTAAATTGAGCTGTTATTGGAGGTTAGAAATTTTTTGTTGCTGTTTTGTTGCTTTGTGTTTTCATGATTATTCTGCTTGCATCTCCCTTGTTAAACCTTTGATTTGGGGCAGAGTGCCATTACTGGAAATGAGTTTACAGAATTATTCTCAAAAACAGAAGGAAATGGTTCTCACCTAAATATTAAGAAACAATCTCTATACTGGTCTACTAACAGAATTATGATTCAGGGGTAAAAATTCTATGAAATGTAATTAAACACACTATATATATATTTTTTTCTTTTAAATTTCCATTGTTACTCTTTAAAAGTACAATTATAATTCAAGTACTTTGTAACAAGTGAAATTTGAAAGGTTAAAGGAAAAGAAAATATTTTACCACTTGCCATCCTTTCCCATTCCCTGAAACGACCAGCATAATGTGTAGCTTTCTCATTTTATCCAGGTGCTCCCTACATCTGGAACATCATGTTTCTGACTGTAGAAAAACAGATTTAACTCTCACACTTTTTACGGGCTACATAACAGTCCATAGAACAGAAGTATCAAGTATTTAAGACTTAGCATTTTGAGGGACAGTCAGGTTAGCTTCTGATTTATTTTGTTGTTCTGCTAATTTGTTTAAATCCCAGAAAAATATTTTCTTAAATACAAAAAATATATAAATTAAGTTAGGGGTAAGGATTAGGGTTTGGGTTACGGGTTAGGGTATGGGTTAGGATTAGGGTACAGGTTAGTGTTAGGGTACAGTTCAGGGCTAGGGTACGGGTTAGGGTTAAGGTTAGGGTTTGTGTTACGGTTAGGGTTAGGGTTAGGTTTAGGGTTAGTGGGAGGTTTAGGGTACAGGTGAGGGTAAGGCTACGGGTTAGGATTAGGATATGGGTTAGGGCATGGTTTAGTGTTAGGGTACGGGTTAGTAGTAGGGTACAGTTTAGGGTATGGTTTTGGGTTAGGGTTAGGGTACAGTTAAGGGTATGTCTAGCTTTAGGGTTAGGGTATGGGTTAGGGTACGTGTTAGGGTTAGGGTATGGGTTAGGGTAAGGGTAGGGTTGAGGGTATGGTTTAGGGTTAGTTTTAGGGTTAGTGTATGGGATAGGTTTAGTGTACAGTTTAGGGTATGGCTATGGGTTAAGTTTAGGGTACGTGTTAGGGTATGGGTTAGTTTTAGTATATGGGTTAGTATTAGGGTACAGGTTACGGTAAGGGTTAGGGTTAGGTTTATGGAACGGGTATGGTTTAGGGTACAGGTTAGGGTACGACAATGGTGTAGGATTAGAGTACGTGTTAGGGTATGAGTCACTTTTAGTGTACGGGTTAGGATTAGGGTATGGATTAGGGTAAGACAGCGGGTAAGGATTAGGGTTAGGGTTATGGTTACGGTTAGGGAACGGGTATTGTTTAAGGTACAGGTGAAGGTACAACAACAGTTTAGGGTTAGCGTACGTGTTAAGGAATGGGTTAGTGTTAGTGTACTGGTTAGGATTAGGGTACGGGTTAAGGTAACGCTTTGGGTAAGGGTTACGGTTAGGGTTAGGGTTAGTGTTAGGGAACGGGTATGGTTTACGGTACAAGTTAGGGTACGACAACTGTTATGGATTAGCGTACGCATGAAGGTACGGGTTAGTGTTAGTGTATGGATTAGGATTACGGTATGGGTTAGGGTAAAGCTTTGGGTAAGGGTTACGGTTAGGGTTAGGGTTAGGGTTAGGGAACAGGTACGGTTTAGGGTACAGGATAAGGTACGACAACGGTTTAGGGTTAGCTTACGTGTTAGGGTACGGGCTAGTGTTAGTGTATGGGTTAGGATTATGGTATGGGATAGGGTAAGGTTTTGGGTAAGGGTTAGGGTTAGGGTTAGAGTTAGGGAATGGGTTAGGGTACAGCTTAGGGTATGCCAACGGTTTAGGGTTAGAGTACGTGTTAGGGTATGGGTTAGTTTTAGTGTACGGGTTAGAACTAGGTTACGGATTAGGGCAAGACATCGGGTAAGGGTTAGGGTTATGGTTAGGGAATGGGCATGGTTTAGGGTATAGGTGAAGGTACGACAATGGTTTAGGTTTAGCGTACGTGTTAACGTATGGGTTAGTGTTACTGTACCAATTAGGATTAGGGTATGGGTTAGGGTAAGGCTTCAGGTAAGGGTTAGGGTTAGGGTTAGGGAATGGGTACAGTTTAGGGTACAAGTTATGGTACAACAACAGTTTAGGATTACCGTACAAGTTAGGGTACGGGTTAGTGTTAGTGTAAGGGTTAGGATTATGGTACGGCTTAGGTTAACGCTTAGGGTAAGGGTGTTACGGTTAGCATTAGGGAACAGGTACGGTTTAGGGTACAGGTTAGGGTATGACAACGGTTTAGTGTTAGTGTATGTGTTAGGGTATGGGTTAGTGTTAGTGTACGGGTTAGGATTACAGTTCAGGATAGTGTAAGGCTTCAGGTAAGGGTTTGGTGTAGGGTTAGGGTAAGGGTTAGCATTAGGAAATGGGTATGGTTTAGGGTACAGGTTAGGGTACGACAACGGCTTAAGGTTAACTTATATGTTAGAGCATGGGTTAGTGTTAGTGTACGGGTTAGGATTAGGGTACAGGTTATGGTAACGCTTCGGGTAAGGATTAGGGTTAGGATTAGGGAACGGGTACGGTTTAGGGTACAGCTTAGGGTACGGCAACTATTTAGGGTTAGCGTACATGTTAGTGAATGGGTAAGTGTTAGTGTACGGTTTAGGATTAGGATACGGTTTAGGGTAAGGCTTCAGGAAAGGTTTAGGGTTAAGGTTAGGGTTAGGGTTAGTGTTAGGGAATGGTTACAGCTTAGGGTACAGGTTAGGGAACTAAAAATGTTTAGAGTTAGTGTACATGGTAGAGTACGGGATAGTGTTAACATACGGTTTAGGATTACGGTACAGGATAGGGTAATGCTTCGGGTAAGGGTTAGGATTAGGGTTATGGTTAGGTTTAGGGAAATGCTACGGTTTAGTGTACATGTTAGGGTACGACAAAGGTTTAGGGTTAGCGTATGTGTTATTGTATGGGTAAGTGTTAGTGTACAGATTAGGATCAGGGTACGGGTTAGCGTAAGGCTTAAGGTAAGGTTAGTGTTAGTGTTAGGGTTAGGGTTAGGGAACGGGTACGGATTAGGGTACGACTACGGTTTATGGTTAGCGTACATGGTAGGGTAATGTTTAGTGTTAGTTTAAGGGTTAGGATTACGGTACGGGTTAGGAAAAGGCTTCGAGTAAGGGTTAGGGTTAGGGTTAGGTTTAGGGATTGGGTACGGTGTAGGGTACAGGTTAGGGTACGACAAACCTTTAGGGTTAGTGAACGTGTTAGTGTATGGGTAAGTGTTAGTGTATGGTTTAGGATTAGGGTACGGGTTAGGGTAAGGCTTCAGGTAAGGGCTAGAGTTAGGGTTAGTGTTAGGGTTAGGCATAGCGAACGGGTACAGTTTAGGGTACGGCTTAGGGTATGATGACAGTTTAGGGTTAGTGTTAGGGTTAGGTTTAGTGTTTCAGTTACGGAACAGATATGGTTTAAGGTACAGGTTAGGGTATGACAACGGTTTAGGGTTAGCGTACGTGTTATGGTACGAGTTAGTGTTAGCGTACGGGTTAGGATTACGTTACGATTTAGGGTAAGGCTTCGGGTAAGGGTTAGGGTTAGGTTTAGGGAATGGGTATGGTTTAGGGTACAGTTTATTATATGAGAACGGTTTAGGCTTAGTGTAAATATTAGGTTACGGGATAGTGTTAGTGTACAGGTTAGGATTAGGGAATGGGTTAGGGTAAGGCTTTGGGAAAGAGTTAGGGTTAGGGTTAGTGTTAGAGAATGAGTACGGTTTAGTGTACAGTTTAGTGTACAATGGTTTAGGTTTAGCGTACGTGTTAGGGTACGGGTTAGTGTCAGTGTATGGGTTAGGATTCCTGTACAGGTTATGGTAAGGCTTCAGGTAACGTTTATGTTTAGGGTTAGGCTTCGGGTTAGGCTTAGGGAAAGGGTAAGGTTTAGCGTAGAGGTTAGGGTACAACAACGGTTCAGGTTTAGTGTACCTGTTAGGGTACGGGTTAGTGTTGGTGTATGGGTTAGAATTAGGGAACCGGTTAGTGTAATGCTTCGTGTGTAAGGGTTAGGGTTAGTGTTAGAGAATGGGTATGGTTTAGGGTATAGGTTAGGGTACAGCAACAGTTTAGTTTTAGCATACGTGTTAGGGTAGGTGTTACTGTTAGTGTGCAGGTTAGGTTTATGGTATGGGTTAGGGTAAAACTTTGGGTAAGTGTTAGGTTTAGGGTTGGGGTTAGGGTTAGGGAATGGGTATGGTTTAAGGAACAGATTAGGGTACGACAATGTTTTAGGGTTAGAATACGTGTTAGGGTATGGGTTAGTTTTAGTGTATGGCTTAGGATTAGGGTACGGATTAGGATAAGGCATCGGGTAAGGGTTACGGTTAGGGTTACGGTTAAGGAACGGGCACGTTTTAGGGTACAGGTTAGGTAATGACAACAGTTTAGTGTTAGCGTACGTGTTAGGGTACGGTTTACTGTTAGTGTACGGGTTAGGATTAGGGTATGGGTTAGGGTAAAGCTTCGGTTAAGTATTAGGGTTAGGGTTAGGGGACGGGTATAGTTTAGGGTACAGGTTAGGGTACGACAACGATTTAGGGTTAACGTACGTGTTAAGTTATGGTTTAGTGTTAGTGTTCGGGTTAGGGTAAGGCATCGGGTAAGGGTTAGGGATAGGGTTAGGTTTAGGGTTAGGGTTAGGGAACGGGGATGGTTTAGGGTACAGGTTAGGGTATGAAAATGGTTTAGGGTTAGCGTACATGTTAGGGTACGGGTAAATGTTAGTGTACGGGTTAGGATTAGGGTACGGGTTAGGGTAAGGCTTCGGGTAAAGGTTAGAGTTAGGATTATGGTTAAGGAATGGGGACGGTTTAGGGTACTACAAAGGTTTAGCGTTGCGTATTTGTTAGCGTACGGGTTAGTGTTATTGTATGGGTTAGGATTAGGGTACGGGTTAGGGTAAGGCTTCGGGTAAGGTTTAGGGTTAGGGTTAGGGAACGAGGACGGTTTAGGGTACAGTTTAGGGTATGACAAAGGTTTAGTGTTAGCGTACATGTTAGGGTATGGGTAGGTATTAGGTTATGGGTTAGGGTAAGGTTTAGCGAATGGGGACGGTTTAGGGTACAGGGTAGGGTACAACAAAGGTTTAGGGTTAGCGTACGTGTTAGTGTATGGGTTAGTGTTAGTGTACGGGTTAGGATTAGGGTACGGGTTAGTGTAAGGCTTCGTGTAAGGGTTAGGGTTAGGTTTAGGGTTAGGGTTAGGGAACGGGGACGGTTTAGCGTACAGGTTAAGGTACGACAATAGTTTAGCGTACGTGTTAGGGTGCAGGTTAGTGTTAGTGTATGGGTTAGGATTAGGGTACGATTTAGGGTAAGGCTTCGGGTAAGTGTTAAGCTTAGGATTAGGTTTAGGGTTATGGAACGGGTACTGTTTAAGGTACAGGTTAGGGTACGACAACGGTTTAGGGTTACTGTACGTGTTAGGGTACGTGTTAGTGTTAGTGTACGGGTTAGGATTAGGGTAAGGTTTAGGATAAGGCTTCGGGTAAGGGTTAGTGTTAGGGTTAGGGTTAGGGAACGGTGACGGTTTAAGGTACAGGTTAGGGTACGACAACAGTATAGGGTTAGTATACGTGTTAGGGTATGGGTTAGTGTTAGTGTATGGTTTAGGATTAGGGTACGGGTAGGGTAAGGCTTCGGGTAAGGGTTAGGGTTAGCATTAGGTTTAGGGAACAGTGATGGTTTAGGGTACATGTTAGGGTAAGACAATGGTTTAGCGTTAGCGTACGTGTTAGGGGTCGGGTTAATGTTAGTGTACGGGTTTGATTAGTGTACGGGTTAAGTTAAGGCTTCGGGTAAGGGTTAGTGGTTGGGTTAGGGTTAGGGTTACAGATAGGGAACGGGGATGGTGTAGGGTACAGGTTAGGGTACGATAATGGTTTAGGGTTAGTGTACATGTTAGGATACGTATTAATGTTATTGTAATGGTCAGGATTAGGATACGTGTTAGGGTAAAGGTTAGGGTTAGGTTTACGGTTAGGGTTAGGGTTAGGTAATGGGGACGGTTTAGGTTACAGGTTAGGGTATGACAATGGTTTAGGGTTAGCCTATGTGATTGGGTATGGGTTAGTGTTAGTGTACGGGTTAGGATTAGGGTACGGGTTAGCGTCAGGCTTCGGGTAACGGTTAGGGATAGGGTTAGGTTTAGGTTTAGGGTTAGGGAATGGGGACGGTTCAGGGTACAGTTTAAGGTACGACAATGGTTTAGGGTTAACGTACATGTTAGGTTATGTGTTAGTGTTAGTGTATGGGTTAGGATTAGGGTACGGGTTAGGGTAAGGCTTCAGGTAAGGGTTAGTGTTAGGGTTATGGTTATGGAATGGGGACGGTTTAGGGTACAGTTTAGGGTACGACAATGGTTTAGTGTTAGTGTACATGTTAGGGTATGGTTTAGTGTTAGTGTACGTGTTAGGTTTAGGGTATGGGTTTTGGTAAGGCTTCGGGAGAGGTTTAGGTTTAGGGTTAGGGTACGTGTTAGGGTATGGGTTAGTGATAGTGTATGGGTTAGGATTACGGTATGGGTAAGGTTAAGACTTTGGGTAAGGGTTAGGGTTAGGGTTAGTGTTAGAGTTACGGTTAGGGAACGGGGATGGTTTAGGGTACATATTAGGGTAAGACAATTGTTTAGGGTTAGTGTACGTGGTAGGGTACGGGTTAGTGGTGGTGTACGGGTTAGCATTAGGGCACGGTTTAGTGTAAGGCTTCGGGTAAGGGTAAGGATTACTGTTATGGTTAGTGTTAGGGAATGGGGATGTTTTAGGGTATAGGTTAGGGTATGATAAAGGTTTAGGGTTAGCGTACATGTTAGGGTACAGCTTAGTGTTAGTGTACAGGTTGGGTTTAGGGTACGGGTTAGAGGAAGCCTTCGGGTAAGTGTTCGGGTTAGGTTTCGGGAACTGGGATGGTTTAGGGTGCAGGTTAGGGTACGATAATGGTTTAGGGTTAGGGTACATGTTAGGATACGGGTTAGTATCAGTGTAACGGTTAGGTTTATGGTACGTGTTAGGGTAAGGCTTCGGGTAAGGGTTAGGGTTAGGGTTAGGGAATGGGGATGGTTTAGGGTACAGGTTAGTTTACGACAACGGTATAGGGTTAGCATACGTGTTAGGGTATGGGTTAGTGTTAGTGTACAGGTTAGGGTTAGGGTAAGGCTACGGGTAAGGGTTAGGGATAGGGTTAGGTTTAGGGTTAGGGTTAGGGAATGGGATGGTTTAGGGTACAGTTTAAGGTATGACAATGGTTTAGGGTTAGCATACATGTTAGGGTATTGGTTAGTGTTAGTGTACGCGTTAGGATTAGGATACCGCTTAGGGTAAGGCTTTGGGTAAGGGTTAGTGTTAGGGTTATGGTTATGGAATGGAGACGGTTTAGGATACAGGTTAGGGTACGACAATGGTTTAGTGTTAGTGTATGTGTTAGGGTACGGGTTAGTGTTAGTGTACGTGTTAGGATTAGGGTATGGGTTAGGGTAAGGCTTCGGGAGAGGTTTAGGTTTAGGGTTAGGGTTAGGCTTAGGGAATGGGGATGGTTTAGGGTACCGATTAGGGTACGACAATGGTTTAGTGTTAGCCTACGTTTTTGGGTAAAGGTTAGTGTTAGTGTACGGAGTAGGATTAATGCACGGTTTAAGGTAAGACTTTGGGTCAGTGTTAGGGTTAGGGTTAGGTAACAGGGATGGTTTAGGGTACATGTTAGTGTACGACAACGGTTTAGGTTTAGCATACGTGTGAGGGTACGGGTTAGTGTTAGTGTATGGGTTAGGATTATGGTACAGGTTTGGGTAAGGCTTCAGGTAAGGGTTAGTGTTAGGGTTAGAATTAGGGTTACGGTTAGGGAACGGGGAAGGTTTAGGGTACAGGTTGCGGTATGACAATGGTTTAGGGTTTTCATACGTGTTAGGGCACGGGTTTCTGTTAGTGTACGGGTTAGGATTAGGGTACGGGTTACGGTAAGGCTTCGGGTAATGGTTAGATTTAGGGTTAGGGTTAGGGAATGGGGACGGTTTAGGGTACAGTTTAAAGTACGACAATGGTTTAGGGTTAGACTACGTGTTAGCGTACGGTTTAGTGTTAGTGTACGGGTTAGCATTAGGGTACGGGTTAGGGTAATTCTTCGGGTAAGGGTTAGAGTTAGGGTTAGTGTTAGGGAATGGGGACAGATTAGGGTATATGTTAGGGTACTACAACAGTTTAGGTTTAGCATATGTGTTAGGGTACGGGTTAGTGTTAGTGTATGGTTAGGATTAAGGTACGGGTTAGGGTAAGGCTTCACGTAAGGATTATGGTTAGGCTTATGGTTACTGTTAGTGTTAGGGAACAGGGAAGGTTTAGGGTACAGGTTAGGGTATGACAACTGTTTAGGCTTAGCGTATGTTTTAGGGTATGGGTTAGTGTTAGTGTACGGGTTAGGATTAGGGTATGGGTTAGGGTAAGGCTTCGGGTAAGGGTTAGGGTTAGCGTTAGGGAATGGGGACACTTTAGGGTACAGTTTAGGGTATGACAACGATTTAGGGTTAGTGTACATGTTAGGTTATGGGTTAGTGTTAGTGTACGGGTTAGGGTTAGGATACGGGTTAGGGTAAGGCTTCGGGTAAAGGTTAGGTTTAGGGTTAATTTTCGGGAACGGGGAGGGTGTAGGGTACAGGTTAGGGTACAACAAAGGTTTAGCATTAGTGTACTTGTTAGGCTACGGTTTAGTGTTAGTGTACTGTTTAGGATTAGGGTATGGGTTAGGGTAAGGCTTCGGGTAAGGGTTAGGCTTAGCGTTAGGCTTAGGGAACGGGTATGGTTTAGGGTACAGGATAGGGTATGACAAAGGTTTACTGTTAGCATACGTGTTAGGGTACGGGTTAGTATTAGGTTACGGGTTAGGGTAAGACTTCGATTAAGGGTTAGGTTTAGGGTTAGGGTTAGGGAACGGGGACAGTTTAGAGTACAGGTTAGGGTAAGACAACGGTTTAGAGTTAGCGTACGTGTTAGTGTACAGGTTAGTGTTAGTGTACGGGTTAGGATTAGGGTAAGGCTTCGTGTAAGGGTTAGGTTTAGGTTTAGGGTTTGGGTTAGGGTTAGGGAAAGGGGACGGTTTAGGGTACAGGTTAGGGTACGACAATAATTTAGGGTTAGCGTACGTGTTAGGGTACGGGTTAGTGTTAGTGTACGGGTTAGGATTAGGGGACGGTTTAGGGTAAGGCTTTGGGTAAGTGTTAGGCTTAGGGTTAGGTTTAGAGTTAGGGAACAGGTACTGTTTAGGGTACAGGTTAGGGTACAACAGTTTAGGGTTAATGTACAGATTAGGGTACGTGTTAGTGTTAGTGTACAGGTTAGTATTAGGGTAAGGGTTAGGGTAAGGTTTCGGGTAAAGGTTAGGTTTGGGGTTAGGGTTAGGGAATGGGGATGGTTTAGGGTATAGGTTAAGGTAACTTAGGTTAGTGTTAGTGTACGTGTTAGGATTAGGGTACGGGTTAGTGTCAGGCTTCGGTAAGGGTTAGGATTAGTGTTAGGGTTAGGGAACGGGGACGGTTTAGGGTACATGTTAGGGTAAGACAATGGTTTAGGGTTAGCATACGTGTTAGGGTACGGGTTAGTGTTAGTGTACAGGTTACTATTAGGGTACGGATTAGGTTAAGGCTTCGGGTAAGGGTTAGTCTTAGGGTTAGGGTTAGGGTTAGTGTTACAGATAGGGAACGGGGATGGTTTAGGGTACAGGTTAGGGTACGACAACAGTTTAAAGTTAGCGTACGTGTTAGGGTACGGCTTATTGTTAGTGTACGTGTTAGGTTTAGGGCAGGGGTTTGGGTAAGGCTTCGGGTAAGGGTTAGCGTTAGAGTCAGGGTTAGTTTTAGGGAAGTGGGATGGTTTAGGGTACAGGTTAGGGTACGACCAAAGTTTAGGGTTAGTGTACGTGTTAGGGTACAGGTTAGTGTTAGTGTACGGGTTAGGATTAGGGTGTGGGTCAGTATAAGGCTTCACGTAAAAGTTAGGGATAGGGTTAGTTTTAGGGTTAGTGTTAGGGAATGGGGACTGTTCAGGGTACAGGTTAGGGTACGACAACTGTTTAGGGTTCGCTTATGTGTTAGGGTATGGGTTAGTGTTAGTGTATGGGTTAGGATTTTGGTATGGGTTTGGGTAAGGCCTCGGGTAAGGGTTAGGGTTAGGGAAACGGGACGGTTTAGGGTACAGGTTAGGGTATGACAACGGTTTAGTGTTAGCCTACCTGTTAGGGTACGGGTTAGTGGTGGTCTACGGGTTAGCATTAGGGTACGGTTTAGTGTAAGGCTTCGGGTAAGTGTTAGGGTTACGGTTACGGTTAGTGTTAGGGAATGGGGATGGTTTAAGGTATAGTTTAGGGTGTGATAAAGGTTTAGGGTTAGAGTACATGTTAGGGTATGGCTTAGTGTTAGTGTACGGGTTGGGTTTAGGGTATGGGTTAGGGGTAGCCTACGGGTAAGGGTTAGGGTTAGGTATAGGGAACGGGGACGGTTTAGGGTACAGGTTAGGGTACGACAACGGTTTAGGGTGAGCATAAGTGTTAGGGAACGGGTCAATGTTAGCGTACGTGTTAGGATTAGGGGACAGGTTAGGGTAAGGCTTCGGGTAAGGGTTAGGATTAGGGTTAGGGAATGGGGACGGTTTAGTGTACAGGTTAGGGTACAACAACGGTTTAGGTTTAGTGTACGAGTTTGGGTATGGTTTAGTGTTAGTGTACAGGTTAGGTTTAGGGTACGGTTTAGTGTAAGGCTTCAGGTAAGTGTAAGGGTTAGGGTTACAGTTACGTTTAGGCATAGGGAACAGGGACGATTTAGGGTAGAGGTTAGGTTACGACAACAGTTTAAGGTTAGCATACGTGTTAGAGTATGGGTTAGTGTTAGTGTATGGGTTAGGCTTAGGGTACGGGTTAGGGTAAGGCTTCGGATAAGGGTTAGGGTTAGGGTTAGGGAATGGGGACGGTTTAGGGTACAGGTTAATGTACGGCAACAGTTTAGTGTTAGCATACATGTTAGGGTACGGGTTAATGTTAGTATCTGGGTTAGGATTAGGGTATGGCTTCCAATAAGTATTAGGGTTAGGGTTAGTGTTAGGGTTAGGGTTGGGGAACGGGGATGGTTTGGGGTACAGGTTAGGGTACGACAATCGTTTAGGGTTTGCGTACGTGTTAGGGTATGTTTTAGTGTTAATGTACGTGTTAGGATTAGGGTTCGGGTTAGGGTTAGGCTTTGGGTAAGGGTTAGGGTTAGGGAACGGGGACGGTTTAGGGTACAGCTTAGGGTACAACTGTTTAGTGTTAGCATACATGTTAGGTTACTGTTTAATGTTAGTGTACGGGTTATGATTAGGGTATGGTTAGGGTAAGTCTTCGGGTAAGGGTTAGGGTTAGGGTTAGGGAACGGGGATGGTTTAGGGTACAGGTTAGTGTACGGCAACAGTTTCGTGCTAGCGTATGTGTTAGGGTATGGTTTAGTGTTAGTGTACGGGTTAGGATAAGTGTTAGGGTAAGGCTTCAGGTAAAGGTTAGGGTTAGGGTTAGGAAACAGGGACGGTTTAGGGTATAAGTTAGGGTATGACAACGGTTTACAGTTAGCGTACATATTAGGGTACTGGTTAGTTTTAGTGTACGGGTTGGGATTCGGGTACGGGTTAGGGTAAGGCTTCGGGTAAGGGTTAGGGTTAGGGAACGGGGATGGTTTAGGGTACAGGTTAGTGTATGACAACTGTTTAGTGTTAGCGTATGTTTTAGCGTACAGGTTAGTGTTAGTGTACGGGTAAGGATTATGGTACAGATTAGGGTAAGGCTTCATGTTAGAGTTAGGTTTAGGTTTATGGTTAAGGTTAGGGAACGGGAAGGTTTAGGGTACAGGTTAGGGTACGACAACAGTTTAGTGTTAGCGTACGTGTTAGGGTGGGGTTTAGTGTTAGTCCACAAGTTAACATTAGCGTACAGGTTAGTGTAAGGCTTCGGGTAAGGGTTAAGTTTAGGGTTAGGGTTAGGGTTAGGGAATGGGGACAGTTTAGGGTACAGTTTAGGGTATGACAATGGTTTAGGGTTAGCGAACGTGTTAGATATGGGTTTGTGTTAGTGTACAGGTGAGGATTAGGGTACGGGTTAGGGTAAGCCTTTGGGTAAGGTTTTGGTTTAGGGTTAGGGTTAGCTTAGGGTTAGGGAACAGGGATGCTTTAGGGTACAGGTTAGGGCATGACAACGGTTTAGGGTGAGTGTACGTGTTAGGATACGGGTTAGTGTTAGCGTACGGGTTAGGATTAGGGGATGGGTTAGGGTAAGGCTTTGGGTAAGGTTTAGGGTTAGGGTTAGGGGATGGGGACATTTTAGGGTACAGGTTAGGGTACGACAATGGTTTAGGGTGAGCGTACGTGTTAGGGTATGGGTTAGTGTTAGCATACGGGTTAGGATTAGGGGACAGGTTAGGGTAAGGCTTTGGGTAAGGTTTAGGGTTAGGGTTAGGGTAAGGCTGTGGGTAAGGTTTAGGGTTAGGGTTAGGGTTAGCGGATGGGTACGGTTTAGGGTACAGGTTAGAGTACGACAACAGTTTAGGGTGAGCGTATGTGTTACGGTACGTGTTAGTGTTAGCGTACGGGTTAGGATTAGGGGACGGGTTAGGCTAAGGCTGTGGGTAAGGGTTAGGGTTAGGGTTAGGGTTAGGGGATGGAGATGGTTTAGGGTACAGTTTAGGGTACGACAATGGTTTAGGGTGAGCGTACGTGTTAGGGTATGGGTTAGGATTAGGGAATGGGTTAGGGTAAGGCTTTGGGCAAGGGTTAGGGTTAGGTTTAGGGTTAGGGTTAGGGGATGGGGACGGTTTACAGTACAGGTTAGGGTACGACAACGGTTTAGGGTGAGCGTACGTGTTAGGGTACAGGTTAGTGTTATCGTACGGGTTAGGATTAGTGGACGGGTTAGGGTAAGGCTTCAGATAAGGGTTAGTGTTAGGGTTAGAGTTAGGGGACGGGGACAGGGACGGTTTAGGGTACAGGTTAGGGTACGACAATGGTTTAGGGTGAGCGTACGTGTTAGGGTACAGGTTAGTGTTAGCGTATGGGTTAGGATTAGGGGACGGGTTAGGGTAAGGCTTCGGGTAAGGGTTAGGTTTAGGGGACACGGACGGTTTAGGCTACGGGTTTGGGTATGACAACGGTTTAGGGTGAGGGTACATGTTAGGGTATAGCTTAATGTTAGCATACAGGTTAGGATTAGGGGACGGGTTAGGGTAAGGCTTCGGGTAAGGGTTAGGTTTAGGGTTAGGGTTAGGGGACGGGGACGGTTTAGGGTACAGGTTAGTGTACAACAACGGTTTAGGGTGAGCATACGTGGTAGGGTACGGGTCAGGACTAGGGGAAGGGTTTGAGTAAGGCTTCGGGTAAGGGTTAGGGTTAGGGGACGGGGATGGGGATGATTTAGGGTACAGGTTAGAGTACGAAAACGGTTTAGGGTGAGCGTACGTGTTAGGGTAGAGGTTAGTGTTAGCATATGGGTTAGAATTAGGGGCCAGGTTAGGGTAAGGCTGCGGGTAAGTGTTAGGGTAAGCGTTAGGTTTGGGGTTAGGTTTAGGGCATGGGAATGGTTTAGGGTACAGGTTAGGGTAGGACAATGGTTTGGGGGAGCGTACGTGTTAGGGTACGGGTTAGTGTTACGGTACGGGTTAGAATGAGGGGACGGGTTAGGGTAAGGTTTCGGGTAAGGGTTAGGGTTAGGGTTAGGTTTAAGGTTAGGGGACGGGGATGGTTTAGGATACAGGTTAGGGTACAACAACGGTTTAGAGTGAGCGTACGTGTTAGGGTATGGGTTAGTGTTAGCGTACGGGTTAGGATTAGGGGACGGGTTAGGGTAAGGCTTCAGGTAAGGTTTAGGGTTAGGCTTAGGGTTAGGGTTAGGAGACCAAGATGGTTTAGTGTACAGGTTAGGGTACGACAACGGTTTAGGGTGAGCGTACGTGTTAGGGTATGGTTTAGTGTTAGCGTACGGGTTAGGATTAGGGGACGGGTAGGTTAAGGCTTCGGGTAAGTGTTAAGGTTAAGGTTATGGTTAGGGCTATGGGACGGAGACTGGGACGGTTTAGGGTACAGGTTAGGTTACGACAACGGTTTAGGGTGAGTGTACGTGTTAGGGTACAGGTTAGTGTTAGCGTACGGTTTAGGATTAGGGGACGGTTTAGGGTAAGGCTTCGGGTAAGGGTTAGTGTTAGGGTTAGGTTCAGGGTAAGGGTTAGGGTACGGGTATGGTTTAGGGTACAGGTTAGGGTACGACAACGGTTTAGGGTTAGCATACGTGTTAGGTTATGTGTTAGTGTTAGCGTACGGGTTAGAATTAGGGAACGTGTTAAGGTAAGGCTTTGTGTAAGGTATAGGGTTAGGGTTAGTGTTAGGGTTATGGGACGGGGACAGGGACGGTTTAGGGTACAGGTTAGGGTACAACAACGGTTTTGAGTGAACGTACATGTTAGGGTACGGGTTAGTGTTAGCGTACGGTTTAGGATTAGGGGACGGGTTAGGGTAAGGCTTTGGGTAAGGGTTAGGGTTAGGGTTAGGGGACGGTGACAGTTTAGGGTACAGGTTAGTGTACGACAACGGTTTAGGGTGAGTGTACGTGTTAGGGTATGGGTTAGAGTTAGCGTACGGGTTAGGATTAGGGGACGGGTTAGTGTAAGGCTTTGTGTAAGGGTTAGGGTTAGGGGACGGGGACGGGGACGGTTTAGGGTACAGGTTAGGGTACGACAACGATTTAGGATGAGCACGGTACCCCAGCTTTGCAATGAGGACGCTTGTTACGTGGGGGCTACTGGCTGAATGGGAGATGATTCCCTACCACTGATCAACTTCAGAATTGTTTACAACTGGAGCAAGTGCCCTGATAATGTTTTCCTCTGTGTAACTGGTGGGTTCTGTTTTTTTTTCTTTCTTTCGTTTTTGTTTCAATGTAGATTTTATTCCTCTTTTTTGTATTTACAGATATAAGCATGGAGATAATTTATTCATATAAATACATGTATGTGAAGGGAAGAATTTTCTTCTGTTTTACTTTTTTACTTTTATTTTTTTTAATTTTTAATTTTATTTTTTTATACAGCAGGTTCTTATTGGTTATCTATTTGATACATATAAATGTATACATGCCAATCGGAATCTCTCAATGCCTCCCACCACCACCCCCCCAACAGCTTTCCCCCCTTGGTGTCCATACGTTTGTTGTCTACATCTGTTGCTCTATTTCTGCCTTGCAAAATGGTTCATCTGTACAATATTTCTAGGTTGCACATATATGCATTAATATACAAGATTTGTTTTTCTTTTTCTGACTTACTTCACTCTGTATGACAGTCTCTACGTCCATCAACGTCTCTACAAATGACCCAATTTCATTCCTTTTTATGGCTTAGTAATATTCCATTTTATATACGTACCACATCTTTATGCGTTCGTCTGTCTGTGGGCATTTAGGTTGCTTCCATTACCTGGATATTGTAAATAGTGATGCAGTGAACATTGCGGTGAATGTCTCTTTTTGATTTATGGTTTTGTGTGGGTATATGCCCTGTAGTGGGATTGCTGTATCATATGGTAATTCTATTGTTAGTTTTTTAAGAAACTCCATATTGTTCTCCACAGTGACTTTATCAATTAACATTCCCAGCAATAGTGGAAGATGGTTCCTTTTCTCCACACCCTTTCCAGCATTTGTTGTTTGTAGATTTTCTGATGATGTCCATTCTAACAGGTGTGAGGTGATACCTCATCGTTGAGTCTATTTCGTTGATCAAGGAGTAGGTATTGTCTATTACATATTTGGCTTATGGAACAGTATCTGTGCTAATTTCCATCTCTGGTTGTATACAGCACCCAACTCAACTCTACCCTTAAGCAAGCATAAGGTTTTTATCTAAATGTGAGACTCTGTTCGGTTTTGTAATTCACCTCATATGTAGCCAAGTTTAAACTCCCTCTATTATTGATATTTTAAGATAATTTTCTTTCTCTGTGTGACATATTTCTCTTAGAATCATCGTACTTAAATCCATTCAATTTGCTTCTACAGCTCTGATGACATTGATTTCATTACTGAGTGATATTACATTGTACGTAAGTAGCACAACTTCTTTATACATTATTTTCTTTCTGAGATATTTAAGTTGTACTGGACTTGACGTTCTTGTAAACACAGCAGCCCTAAATTTTGGGTTGGCTCTGTCTTGTTGATTTTAATTTTCCTAAGCTATAGGGCCATAAGTGGAACTGACCTAGACTCTGTAGCTTTGTTTTTCACATGTTTCAGGATACACCATACACTTCTCCAGAGTGGCTGTTGGCAATTTACATCCTACCAATCAGCATAACAAGGCTTCCTGTTCTCCATGGCCTGTCCTGTGTTTCTGACTTTTACACTTTTTTCAGATGGCCCTTTTGACCGGGGGGAAGTGAGACTTCATTGTAGTGCGTATTTCCATTGTACTCTTGCTTGGTTGGCCAAAAAGGGCGTATGCGTTGTTTCCTGAATATATTCAGGAAACAACGCATACGCCCTTTTTGGACAAGTGCAACATTGTCGACGTTCTGCCTCTTTTCCTATGCTTTAAATGCAATTCCAGTCTACCTGTGGAAACCGGTTTCCTGCAACTCTGTCCCGCTTTCAAGTCCTCTTCGAAGCCTTACTTCAATATATTTTTGGACGATAGCTGTCATTTATAACTCTGCAGGTTTGTGAATTACAGTGCCCCTGAGCTCCTATCTTCAACTCGCTTTCTTGTGAGCTGGCCGCAAAACCGCAGGATTGCTTCAGGCCCTAATCTGCTTCTGGAGCGGCACGCTGAGCCTTTGGTTAAGTCCTCTTTCTGCTGGGAAATTAGAGTTAAATGTTCCCGTCCAGACATCTACATCTAGTCTCCAATTGGTTCTCCCTATTCCTGTACTTCTTCCGCAGGAATTGCAAACTGTGCCAAACAGGAGGTTAAAGGCACTGACTCTCCAAGTGGGGAGAGTGTTAGTAAAGCGTCTGGAATGGCGAACCCGACTACCAGGGGATGAAATCTGAGATGCATTTAAAAACATCTCTCGATCACACGGTGGACCATACTCTGGGTTCCCCATGCATGTTTTAGCTGAAGGAAGAATCCCTTAAACCTGGAGAGTTGGGACCCATTAAATGGGCACCATGCAGTATTACTTCAAAGGGTCTGCATTTGCTCATCGAACCTCACCAATCCTATCAGCCCCAAGTGTCCAGCCTTATGTCTCACCCAGCTGTGGGTGTAGATGTGGTAAATCCAGGTTTCATCACAAGCCCTGAATGAATAATAAAGAATTGCTCTCTATTTCACTGTCATTGTGTTTTGTTTTTGAAATTTATTTTCATAATGGGATTTAGCTGATTTTCACTGCTGCATTCATGCCGCTGTACTGTACATACACTTGATTCTCTTACGGAGACATATAAATCCATAGATTTTAAGATTCTTACTAGTCAGGTATATTCCTAGGCGTTGAATATGCGGTGTCGAGTCCATTTCGTTGAGCACGGAGTAGGTCTTGTCTATTACCTCTTTGGCTTATGGAACGGTATCTGTGCTAATTTCTATCTCTTGTTTTATGCAGCATCCCAACTCACCTTTCTCCTTAAGCAAGCATAAGTTGGTTTTTTAAGTTTGAGACCCTGTTCTGTTTTGTCACTCAGTTCATGTGTAGCCACGTTTACATTCCGTGTATTAGTGATATCTTATGATGTTTCTTTTTCTGCGTGACTTATTTCACTTAGAATCATCCTACCTGAATCCACTCATTATGCTGCAAGGGCCTGATGACATAGATTTCATTGCTGAGTGATATTCCATTGTATGTAAGTACCACAACTTCTTTATCCATGTTTCGCTTTCTGGGATATTTAACTTGTACCATAGACGAGGTTCTTGTAAACAGAGCCGTCGCAAACTTTGGGGTGGCTGTGTCTTTTTGATTTTAATTTCCCTAAGCTATAGGACCATAAGGGGAAGTGCCCTAGGCTCTGTAGCTTTGTTTAGATGTTTCAGGAAACACCATACACTTCTCCAGAGTGGCTGTTAGCAATTTACATCCCGCCCATCAGCATAACAAGGCTCCCTGTTCTCCATGGCCTGTCCTGCCTTTCTGGATTTTACACTTTTTTCAGATGGCCCTTTTGACTGTGGGGAAGTGAGACTTCATCGAAGTGCGGATTTCCATTGCACGCTTGCTTGGTTGGCCAAAAAGGGCGTATGCGTTTTTTCCTGAATATATTCAAGAAAAATCGCATACGATCTTTTTGGCCAAGTTCATCATTGTCTACGTTCTGCCTCTTTTCCTATGCTTTAAATGCAATTCCAGTCTACCTCCTGAAATCGGTTTCCTGAAATTCTGCCCCGCTTTCAAGTCCTCTTCGCAGCCTTTCTTCAATATATTTTTGGACGATAGCTGTCATTTATAACTCTGCAGGTTTGTGAATTACTGTGCCCCTGAGCTCCATTTTTCAGCTCTTATTGTTGTGATCTGGCCTCATAACAGCAGGATTGCTTCAGGGCCTGTTCTTTTTCTGGGTCGCCTTGCTGTGCCTTTGGTTAATTGTTCTTCCTGATGTGAATTTAGAGTTACATGTGCCCATCAAAACCCCTACCGCTTGTTTCTCGCTGGTTCCCCCTCTTCCGGTTCATCCTCCGCACTAACTGCAGACTGTGCGATACAGGAAATTAAAGGCATTGACTCTCCAGGTGGGGATATTGTTAGTAAAGCAGCTGGAATGTCGATCCGGAGCCCCAGGAGAGGAAAAATGAGGTGCGTTTTGGAAACCTTTCCCGATCACATGGTATACCATCCTTTGGGTTTCCCATGCATGGTTTAGCTGTAGGAAGATTCCCTACAACCTGGAGTGTTGGGACCCTTGGAATGAGTAGCATGAAGTATTGCATTAAAGGTTTGGCAGTTGCTCACCAAAGCTCACCAACCCTCTCAGGCCCAAGTGTCCAGCCTTATGTCTTTTCCAGCTGTGGGTTTATATGTGGTCAATCCAGGTTGCATCACAGCTCCTGAACGAATTTTGTAAGAATTTTTCTCTCTTTCGTTGTTTCTGTGTTTTGTTTTTAAAATTTATTTCTATAATGCGGTTTAGCTCATTTTCACTGCTGTGTTTGTGCCGCTCTGCACACACTTGATTCCCTTATGGAGATATATCAATACATAGGTTTTAAGATTCTTATTACTCAGATATATTCCTCTGCGGTGTATAGGGGGTGTTGAGGCCAGTTCATTGAGCAAGGTGTAGATCTTGTCTAGTAGCTATTTGGTTTATTGAACGGTATCTGTGCTAATTTCAAACTCTGGTTTTATGCATCACCTCACCTCTCCTTTCCCCTTAAGCTGACATAAGTGTGTTTTCTAAACGTGAGTCACTGTTCGGTTCTGTAATTCATTTGTTGTGCAGCCATATTTACATTCCCTCTATAAGTGATATCTTATGATATGTTTCTTTTTCTGTTTGACTTATTTCAAGTAGTATTATCGGACCTAAATCCACTCTTTATGCTTCTACTAGCCTTATTACATTGATTTCATGGTGAAGAGATATTCCATTGTACATAAGTACCACATCTTCTTTATCCATTGTTCTCTTTCCTGGGATATTTAAGGTGTACTGAAGTCGAGGTTCTTGTAAACAGAGCAGCCCTAAACTGTGGTGTGCTTGTGTCCTGTTGATTTTTAGACTTCCCTAGATATACTCCCGTGATTGGAAGTGCCCTATGCTCTGTAGCTCTGTTTTTTAGATGATTTAGAAATCACCATACACTTCTCCAGAGTGGCTCTCGGCAGTTCACACACCGCCCATCAGCGTATAAAGGCTCCCTGTTCTCCATGGCCTGTCCGGCATTTCTGGTTTCTACAATTTTTTCGGATGGCCCTTTTGACCGGTGGGAAATGAGACTTCTTTGTTGTGCGTATTTGCATTGATTGCCTGCTTGGTTGCCCATAAAGTGCGTATGCGTTGTTTCCTGAATATATACAGGAAACAACACATACGCCCTTTTTGGCCAACTGCATCATTGTGGAAATTCTGCCACTTTTCATGTGCTTTAAAGACTAGTCCAATCTATCTCTTGAAATCTGTTTCTTGCAATTCTGTCTTGCATTCAGATCCTCTTCTTTGCCTTACCTCAATATATTTTTGGACGTTAGTTTTCATTTATAACTCTGCAGGTTTGTGAATTGCAGTGACCCTGAGCTCCATTTTTTAAGTTGTTCTTTTGTGAGCTGGCCTCAAAACCGCAGGATTGCTTCAGGCCCTATTTTGGCTCTGGCGAGGCGGGCTGAGCCTTTTTTAAATTCTTATTCTTAATGGGACATTACAGTGTCATGTGCCTGTCCAAACCCCTACAACTATTCTCTCATTGGTCCCCCCTCTTCCCATTCATCCTCCTCACAGTTTGCAAAATGTGCGAAACAGAAGTTTAAATGTGCTGATTCTCCAAGTGGGGAGATTCTAAGTAATGTGGCTGGAATGATGAACAGGAGCACCAGGAGAGGATAAATGAGGTGCATTTTAGACACATCTCCTGATCACATGGTGTACAGTCCTCTGGGTTTTCCATGCATGTTTTAGCTGTAGGAAGATCCCTTGAACCTGCAGATTTGGGACCCATTGAATGGGTACCAGGTAGTACTACTTTAAAGGGTGTGCATTTCCTCATCCAACCTTACATTTCTCTTAGCGCAAACAGTTTCTAGCCTTGTCTCATCCTGCTGTGGGTCTGGATGTGTTCAATCCATGTTGTATCACCGTCCCTGAGGAAAAGTTGTAAGAGGTTTTCTCTGTCTCTTTGTCGTTTATTTTTTCAATTTATTATATTTGTTACAGCTGGTTTTCAAAGCTCTGTTTCTTGCTGCTGTACACCCACTTGATTCACATACAGAGAGACATCAATAAATGCTTTTTCAGATTCTTACCAGTCGTATATATTCTTTTCCGGTGACTTGAGTGTGCTGAGTGCAGTTCTTTTAGCTACCGTGTAGGCCTTGTTGATTATCAATTTGGTATTTGGAATGGTATCTTTGCTAATTTCAACCTCCTGGATAATGCCTCACCCCTCCCCACTTTTCCCGTTTAGCAGCCTTATGCGTGTTTTCTACATATTTGACTATGTTTTTGTTTTGTAATTTATTTCATGTGTAGCCATTTTGGATTCCACCTTTAAGTGATATGTTATGATATGTGTCTTTTTCTTTTTGAATTATGTCACTTAGAATGACCATACATAACTCCTCCGGAGTTGTTACAACTGGCCATATTTCATTGATTTGCAGGCTGAGTAATATTCCACTCTACATAAGTACCACATCTCTATCCATTTTTTCCCTCCAGGGACATTTAAGTTATATCCTAGTCGAGGATCTTTTAAACAGAGAGGCGGTAAACATTGGGGTGCCTGTGTCCTCTTGATTTTTGTTTTTCCAAGATATACGCCCATGAGTGCAAGTGCCCTATGCTCTGTAGCTCATTTTTTAGATGCTTTAGTGAACACAATACACTTCTCCAGAGTGGCCGTTGGCAATATACATTTCCACTATAAGCCTCACAGGGCTCCCTTTTCTCCTTGCCCTGTCCTGCATTTCTGGTGTTTACACTTTATGAGGACGGCTCTTCTGACTGATGCGAAGTGATATGTTTTGTAGTATTGATTTCCAGTGCCCACCTGTTTGGTTGGCTAAAAAAGTGTATGCCCTTTTCTTGAATATATACAGAAAAAAACGCATACACCCTTTTTGGCCAACTGCAATGTTGGCAATGTTCAGCCCCTTTTCTTGTGCTTAATGGCGAGTCCTTTCTACCTCATCCAATCCCTTTTCTGCCATTCTCCCTTGCTTACAAGTCCTTTTCTCTGACTTTCCTCAAGACATTTTTCAGTGATAGATATTTTCAACTCTGCAGTTTTGTGAATTTTAGTGCCCCTGAGTTCCATTTTTCAACTTGTGTTTATGGGAACTGGCCACAAAGCTGGGGAATTTCCTCAAGCCCTATTCTGTTTCCACGGGCAAACCTAGCCTTTGGTCAATTCGTCTTCCTGATTGGAAATTAGAGTGACATGTGCCTGTCCAAACACCTAGGACTTGTCTCTCATTCTTCCTCATCCTTCCGCTTCATCCTCTGGACAAATTCCAAATGGTACGCAACAGGATGTTGACAGTACTGACATCTCCAAGTGGGGAGACTGTTAGTAAAGACGCTGGGGGGGTGAACCCGAGCACCAGGAGATGAGGAGATGAGATGCCTTTTCCAAACTCTTCCCGATCAGACGGTATACCATCCTCTGGGTGTGACAGACATGTTTTAGCAGTAGGAAGGGTCCCATTCATGTAAGGAGAACACCAGGGCTTTTTCAAAATCAGTGTCTCCCTGAAACCCAAACTGCGGAATTTTTTAAGCTACAGCTACACATATGTTCATTAAGGGCCTTGGGAAGTAGGCAGAGTCCAAACTTTAGATGATTGAAGTCTTCAGGGTCAGAAGCACTCAGTACCGACTTCCCTTAGGTTCCATTTTAACTGTCATTGATAGATGATGTCAATAAAAATATCTATTCTTTTTCAGATTATTTCCCCTTATAGGTTATTGCAAAATATTGAGTGTAGTTCCCTGTGCTATACAGTAGTTCCTTGTTGATGATCTATTTTATACATAGCAGTGTGTATGTGTTAATCCCAAACTGTTAATTTATCCCTCCTCCCACCTTTCCCCTTTGGTAATAATAAATTATAAGATTTTATACTTCTCAGAAATGGGGGAGCTGAAAGAGAGATATCATTTTCAATGGAAAAGCATTTGAAACGAGATTGAAGCTTTAACCAATATTATTAGATGTACATCCTTGGAAAGAAATCACTTCGTTTCTCTAATATTGACCTGAGAAATAAGACAAACCTTTTCACTGAACTTTCTTGTAATACAGTGATGGAAATATCAAATGGAAGTGTTAGAAACATCTTATTTTACCCGAGCCTTATACACTGTTTTATGTTAATTACTGTTTGGCTCACACATCTGTTCATTGAAGTCACAATGTTCTCAATTTCTGTTACTGATCCTCCAGAGTGGGTCCCAACAAGTGTCCCCCTGCCCAGTGTCATTGGAGACAACAGATCGAGAGTGAGTTTGGTTCAGAAGCAAAGGAAACTTTACATTTTGATCAGAGAATGGAGAGGTGAGAGCATGTGCTACCCCGCGGGCTGTGGGCTGGGCTGCTGTGCACAGATCCTGTCAGAGTCAGTGGGAGGGAGGGGGCGGAACTCTCAAGGGCCGGGTTGGCTGCAGCTCAGGCTCTATATCGGGGAGTCTGCACTGGGCCCCTGGAGCTGAGGTGTCGACCCAGCCATTCTGCGCTAGGAAATCTGGTCTGAAGTGCCGGGTGTGGAACCTCTGTATGCGGGACCCTAGGAGCACGTGAAATTAGACAAAGCACAAAGGATAAAAAAGGTTAGACTTAATTTTATTGCCCAGATTCTATTTTTATCTCCCAGGGATTTTTAATGGGTTTTGCCTAGGACAAACCCGTCTTCTGCCTTTTCTCCCGTTCGTCATTCTTGGAGTGCTGAGTGTGCAGACCCTTCTTCTGTAACTGCTGAGTGCTGAGTTAGGAGCCCTCATACAAGGGGGCGAGGGTCAGAACTTCTCCCCAGCAGCCTCCAGATGACGTTGATTGTCCCAAGGCCTCCTGCCTCCCTGCTCGTCCGCCTGAGCACCAGCATTGGAAGTGTTATAGATTCTAATGACCTTTAAGGGTCCACGAAGGAGATGTGCAGTGACGCTGTGGGGTCCGGTTTCACCCTGCCCCACATTTGTTCGGCCACCTGAGGCTGACCGTTTCTGCCAGCCTAGATGCTCTGACCAGTAGTCTGCACTTTCTTCAGTTAGGCCCCTGAATTAACGTAAAAACAGCACCAGGTGTCAGAGCCCTGCCTGGTCAACTCCCAGACAGTCCAGGATCAGTGGTGATCAAGGACCATGATGGCCACTGAGTCAACGGCCTTTTGAAGTAAACAGGAGTCCAGCCGGTCTTATTGGCCACCATCATCACGGTGTCTGTAGGCTTTTCTATGGTGACAGCGTGATATACGGTTCCCCCGCCAAGATTATTAGCTCCCCTCTGGGTGCAGTAAGTCCTGCAAGCAGTAGTCTGCTCTTTTGGGACACACCCTTGTTGTTCTATGAGAGAAACTCCAGGTCAAGTGATGGTCACACGAGTCGTCATGGTGTCCCGTTGCCCCCAGTTATCTCTCTGGAGGTTGGAGTTGGAGGGCCTCATCACTCGAGGTCAGTGTGCCCACGGAGCGAACCCTGCAACTTCAGGGCATGGTTGGTGGTTAGGATCACCACGTGGGGTCCTTTTCCCTTAGGAGGGAGGTGGCCTTTTGGGCTGCTGATTTCCAGGTTTTTAGATACCGCCAGTATGTTGGCCACATGTGGCGGTGGGCCAAGCCCCTTAGTGAACGTAGTTTATCCTACCTAGATGGCATTCTTGCGTTGTTCCATTTCAAGTGGTCTGAGTTTTTGCACTAATACTCCAATGGCGATTCACCTTTCACCAGGAATGTAAAGGTCAAAGGGTTTAGCTAAATTAGGGAGTTCCAGGGCAAGGGTCTGAATTGACTGCTCTTTCCATTATTGAAAGGCCACTTCTGGATTCTATTCTAAAGGATCATCATCTTTTCCTTTCAGTGTTTCATATAGAGGCCCAGCTAGTAGACTGTAGTTAGGGATCCAGAAGCAGCAAACCCTGGCCTCCCCAGGAACCCCTAAGCTGTCTTCTAGTTTTAGAAAGGGGTAAGGCTGCAAATGGTTTCTTCCCTTTCCTGGGATGGGCTTCCCCGCCCTTCTGTGAGAATGAAGCCCAGGCAGGTCACCGTAGTCTGTGATATTTGAGCTTTTTCTTGGACAACTTCTATCCTTTATTGGCTTGGTAGTTCAGAGGCCTCTTTGTAGGGCTGACGATGAGAATGTCATCTGCATATTGAAGGAGTGTTTCCTTTTCCAGAGGTAGAGCTTTTAGGTCTTTAGCTGAGCTTTCCCCAAAGATGGTGTGGGAATTTTTGAACCCTTGGGGCCATACGGCCCGGAAGTATTGTTTTAGTTGTATGTTGAGTCCTGCCACTCACAAGCCAAAATTTCTTGTGACTCTGGGACTAATGAAATACAAAAGAAGGCATCATTGAAGACAAATACAGAATACCATGTCCTGGTGGTTGGTAGAATGACCAGCAGGGTGTAGGAATTAGGAACTACTGGAGGTGTATCCTCGGTGGCTTCACTGACTCTCCTGACATCCTTTACCACGTCCCCAGCAGCCCATGGGGCTCTCGTGGTCAGGCCAATCCCAGGATATGGAGCTCACCTGGGCAGGTACCCCACCCCCACCCCAGCCCACGGGGCTCTCGTGGTCAGGCCCCTCCCAGGATATGGAGTTCCCTGGGCAGGTCCCCTGCAGCCCATGGGGCTCTCGTGGTCAGGCCCCTCCCAGGATACAGAGCTACCCTTGCAGGTACCGTGGCAGGGCTGGGCACACAGGAACCGTGCACATAGCCCTCATTGCAGAGCACCCCCTGCTCACCTGTCGCTCAGAGCTGACACAGAGCACCTCAGAGCAGGACTTGAACTAACAAAGAGCAGCTCCGACAGGTCTGTGACCCTGGGCATCACTCTGTGTGGCCTCCCTCCACCTGGTCTTCCAGAGACTTCCAGTGCACCCGGGGCACCAGGCCTCTGTCTCCACCCACCACCCACCCCTCCTCTCCCTGACTCCTGGTTTCCTCTCATTAGGAGAGGGTTTTCTTGAAGTTGTCTCCCACTCATGCGCCGGATAAAATGATTAGAAAACAAGCCAGAGCTGCAGCCCCTTGTCTATCCTGACTCTCAGGAGCCCACACCTGTTCTTTGGACCTGGCCAGTTCAGCAAGTTCCATTTTCTGCAACTGTGAGACCCTGAGGGGTGATGATTGGCTGACCTGGGCAGCCTGACCGTGCCGGCCAGCCCTCCCCAGGTGTGCCTGGGTTGAGATCAATATAAACACGGCTCCAGGCAGCAAGAGCCCCTGCAGCTGTGCCTGGCGCCATTTTCTCTGCCCTGTCAGCAGTCTCGGGGCTGGGCTGGTGGGAGGGAGTGAGAGGCCACGGCTTTGTGGGTGGCCCAGTGTGAGTGGGGCTCTGCTGGACTTTCTGCAGCAGTTGCCAGGCTGCCACCTGCTAAAGAAGAGGATGTGTCACCCATACCTGCCGCTGGAATTTCTCCCTGGGCAGAGGTGAGGAAGGAAGAAAGCAGTGGGGGCCGGGACAGGAGGGGTATCTCAGGCAGGGAAATGGAAAGCTTCCAGAAGAGCACCCAGGGCCAGGACCATCCTGGCTGGCCTGCAGGCACCTAAGTCGGCCGGCATGCTGTCGCTCGTGTGGTTCCATGGCCCTTCCTCTAGGCTTTCAAGTCCTTGTACATATTCAGGTGTTTTACCTGGGAAGGGTGGGATCTGTTCAGCAGCAGCTGGCCTGGGGCTCAGCTCACGTTTACTCACAGATGCCTCGGCACGGTCCCCCAGCTTTGCAATGAGGACGCTTGTTGCGTGGGGGCTGCTGGCTGAATGGGAGACGATTCCCCACCACTGACCAAATTCAGAATTGTTTACAACTGGAGCATGTGCCCTGATACGGTTTTCCTCTGTGTAATTGGTGGGTTCTGTTTTTTTTTTTCTTTTCTTCGTTTTTGGTTCAAGGTAGATTTTATTCCTCTTTTTTGTATGTACATATATAAGCATGGAAATAATTTATTCATATAAATACATGTATGTGAAGGGAAGAATTTTTTTTTCTGTTTTACTTTTTATAATTTTATTTTTTTAATTTTGAATTTTATTTTATTTTTTTATACAGCAGGTTCTTATTGTTTATTTTATACATATAAATGTATACATGCCAATCCCAATCTCTCTAACGTCTCCCACCACCACCCCCCCAACAGCTTTCCCCCGTTGGTGTCCATACGTTTGTTGTCTACATCTGTTGCTCTATTTCTGCCTTGCAAAACGGTTCATCTGTAAAATTTTTCTAGGTTGCACATATATGCATAAATATACAAGATTTGTTTTCCTCTTTCTGACTTACTTCCCTCTGTATGACAGTCTCTAGATCCATCGACGTCTCTACAAATTACCCAATTTCATTCCTTTTTATGGCTTAGTAATATTCCATTTTATACTTGTACCACTTCTTTATGCATTCGTCTGTCTGTGGGCATTTAGGTTGCTTCCATTACCTGGATATTGTAAATAGTGATGCAATGAATATTGCGGTGAATGTCTCTTTTTGATTTATGGTTTTGTCTGGGTATATGCCCAGTAGCGAAATTTATGTATCATATGGTAATTCTATTGTTAGTTTTCTAAGAAACTCCATATTGTTCTCCACAGTGACTGTATCAATTTACATTCCCAACAATAGTGGAAGAGGGTTCCTTTTCTCCACACCCTTTCCAGCATTTGTTGTTTGTAGATTTTCTGATGATGCCCATTCTAACAGGTGTGAGGTGATACCTCATGGTTGAGTCTATTTCGTTGATCAAGGTGTAGGTCTTGTCTGTTACATATTTGGCTTATGGAACGGTATCTGTGCTAATTTCAACCTCTGGTTTAATACAGCACCCCAACTCATGTTTTCCCTTAAGCAAGCATAAGTTTTTTGTCTAAATGTGAGACTCTGTTCGGTTTTTTAATTCAATTCATGTGTAGCCAAGTTTACACTCCCTCTGTTAGTGATATCTAATGATAATTATCTTTCTCTGTGTAACATATTTCTCTTAGAATCATCGTACTTAAATCCAGTCAATTTGCTGCTACAGGCCTGATGACATTGATTTCATTGCTGAGTGATATTCCATTGTACGTAAGTAGCACAACTTCTTTATCCATTTTTTTCTTTCTGGGATATTTAAGTTGTACTGCACTCGAGGTTCTTGTAAACACAGCAGCCCTAAATTTCGTGTTGGCTGTGTCTTGTTGATTTTAATTTTCCTAAGCTATAGGGCCATAAGTGGAAGTGCCCTAGGCTCTGTAGCTTTGTTTTTCACATGTTTCAGGATACACCATAAACATCTCCAGAGTGGCTGTTGGCAATTTACAACCCGCCCATCAGCATAACAAGGCTCTCTGTTCTCCATGGCCTGTCCTGTGTTTCTGGTTTTTACACTTTTCTCAGATGGCCCTGTTGACCGGTGTGTTTTGGGGGGAAGTGAGGCTTCATTGTAGTGCGGATTTCCATTGCACGCTTGCTTGGTTGGCCAAAAAAGGCGTATGCGTTTTTTCCTGAATATATTCAGGAAAAAACGCATACGCCCTTTCTGTCCAAGTGCATCACTGTCAAAGATCTGCCGCTTTTCCTATGCTTTAAATGCAATTCCAGTCTACCTCCTGAACTCGGTTTCCTGCAATTCTGCCCCGCTTTCAAGTACTCTTCGCAGCCTTACTTCAATATATTTTTGGACGATAGCCGTCATTTATAACTCTGCAGGTTTGTGAATTACAGTGCCCCTGAGCTCCTTTCTTCAACTCGCTTTCTTGTGAGCCGGCCGCAAACCCGCAGGATTGCCTTAGGCCGTGATCTGGTTCCAGCACGGCACGCTGAGCCTTTGGTTAATTCCTCTTCCTGGTGTGAAATTAGACTTAAATGTGCCCATCCGCACACCTACAGCTAGTCTCTCATTAGTTCTCCCTATTCCTGTTCACCTTGCGCAGAAATTGCAAACTGTGCCAAACAGGAGGTTGAAGGCACTGACTCTTCAAGATGGGAGAGTGTTAGTAAAGCGTCTGGAAAGGCGAACCCGAGTACCAGGTGCCGAAAACTGAGATGCATTTAAACACGTTTCCCGATCACACGGTGGACCATACTCTGGGTTCCCCATGCATGTTTTAGCTGAAGGAAGAATCTCTTAAACCTGGAGAGTTGGGACCCGTGGAATGGGTACCATGCAGTATTACTTCAAAGGGTCTGCATTTGCTCACCGAACCTCACCAATCCTATCAGCCCCAAGTGTCCAGCCTTATGTCTCACCCAGCTGTGGGTGTAGATGTGGTAAATCCAGGTTTCATCACAAGCCCTGAATGAATTATTTAAGAATTGCTGTCTATTTCACTGTCATTGTGTTTTGTTTTTGAAATTTATTTTTATAATGGGATTTAGCTGATTTTCACTGCTGCGTTTATGCCGCTGTACACACACTTGATTCTCTTACGGAGACATATAAATCCATAGATTTTAAGATTCTTACTAGTCAGGTATATTCCTAGGCATTGAATATGGGGTGTTGAGTCCATTTCGTTGAGCAAAGAGTAGGTCTTGTCTATTATATATTTGGCCTATGGAACCGTATCTGTGCTGATTTCAATCTCTGGTTTTATGCAGCACCCCAACTCACCTTTCCCCTTAAGCCAGCATAACTTGGTTTTCTAAATTTGAGACCCTGTTCTGTTTTGTAATTCAGTTCATGTGTAGCCAAGTTTACATTCCGTGTATTAGTGATATCTTATGATATTTCTTTTTCTCTGTGACTTACTTCACTTAGAATCATCCTACCTGAATCCACTCATTATGCTGCTATGGGCCTGATGACATAGATTTCATTGCTGAGTGATATTCCTTTGTACGTAAGTACCACAACTTCTTTATCCGTTTTTCGCTTTCTGGGATATTTAACTTGTACCATAGACGAGGTTCTTGTAAACAGAGCCGTCCCAAACTTTGGGGTGGCTGTGTCTTTTTGATTTTAATTTACCTAAGCTCTAGGACCATAAGTGGAAATGCCCTAGGTTCTGCCGCTTTGTTTTTTAGATGTTTCAGGAAACACCATACACTTCTTCAGAATGGTTGTTGACAATTTACATCCCGCCCATCAGCATAACTAGGCTCCCTGTTCTCCATGGCCTGTCCTGCATTTGTGGATTTTACACTTTTTTCAGATGGTCCTTTTGACCAGGGGAAGTGAGATTTCATTGTAGTGCGGATTTCCATTGCACGCTTGCTTGGTTCGCCAAAAAGTGCGTTTGCGTTTTTTCCTGTGAAAAAACGCATACGCCCTTTTTGGCCAAATGCATCATTGTTGGCGTTCTGCCTCTTTTCCTATGCTTTAAGTGCAATTCCAGTCTACCTCCTGAAATCGGTTTTCTGCATTTCTGCCCCGCTTTCACGTCCTCGTCGCAGCCTTACTTCAATATTTTTTTTGGCGATAGCTGTCATTTATAACTCTGCAGGTTTGTGAATTACAGTTCCCTTGAGCTCCTTTCTTCAACTCGCTTTCTTTTGAGCTGGCCGCAAAACCGCAGGATTGCTTCAGGCCCTAATCTGGTTCCGGCATGGCACGCTGAGCCTTTGATTAATTCTTCTTCCTGGTGGGAAATTAGAGTTAAATGTGCCCATCCAGACACCTACCTCATTCCCATCCCCTTTGTGATGTGGGCCCTCTGGTGAGAGTCTGATCCTGACTGGATTCCTCACATTTCTGTGAGGTGGGCCCTCTGCTCTGAGGTCACTCCTGCCTGGCTGGCACACGTCACCTTGGCGTCGTGGGCCCTCTGTTGGCAGTTGGAACTTCCTGGGAGTCTCCTCCCCTCGGTGATGAGGACCCTCTGGCGTCAGGCCCTAAGTGCTGGGCTCCCCACATTTTCTGATGTGTGCCCAGTGGTGCGAGGACACTCCTGCCATGTTCCCATCCCCATCGGGATGTGGGTCTTGTGTTCTGAGGTCCCAACGGCTGGGTTGCTCACAGTTTCATGATGTTGGCCCTCTGCTCTGATTTCACTCCGGCCTGAATCCCGTAGCCTCGGTGTTCCTGGCCACCTCCTGTGAGGTTCTTACTGCTGGATTCCTCACCTTTTTTATTCTATGGGCCCTCTGTTGTGAGGCTCCTCCTGCCTGCCTCACTCCCAGCCCTTTGGTGATGTGGGTCCTCTGGTTTGAGGCCACATGTGCTGGTTTCCTCACCTTCCTGTGATGTGGCCCCACTGGTGTGAGGACACTCCTGCCTGGTTCCCATCCCCTTGGTGATGTGGGCCCTCTGGTGAGAGTCTGATCCTGTCTGGATTTCTCACACTTCTGTGAGGTGGGCCCTCTCCTGTGACATCACTCCTGCCTGGCTGGCACACCTCGACTTGGCGAAGTCGGCCCTCTGGTGTCAGTTGGAGAGTGCTGGAAGCCTCCTCCCCTCGGTGATGAGGGCCCTCTGGTGTCAGGCCCTAACAGCTGGGCTCCCCACGTTTTCTGATGTGAGACCAGTGATGCCAGGACACTCCTGTCAGGTTCCCATCCTCATGGGGTCATGGGCCTTCTGCTCTGGGGTCCCAACGGCTGGGTTGCTAACAGTTTCATGATGTGGGCTCTCTGGTGTTAGTTTACTCCGGCCTGGATCCCATAGTCTCTGTGCTCTGGGCCCCCTGCTGGGAGGTTCCAACTGCTGGATTCCTTACCTTTTTTATTCTTTGGGCCCTCTGTTGTGAGGCTCCTCTTGCCTGCCTCACTCCCAGCCCCATGGTGATGGGTGTCCTCTGGTTTGAGGCCACAATTGCTGGGTTCTTCACCTTTCGATGATGTGGCCCCACTGGTGTGAGGACACTCCTGCGTGGTTCCCATCCTCTTGGTGATATGGGCCCTCTGGTGAGAGTCTGATCCTGGCTGGGTTCCTCACCCTTCTGTGAGGTGGGCCCTCTGCTGTGAGGTCACTTCTGCCTTGCTGGCGCACGTCGCCTTGGCGACGTGGGCCCTCTCCTGGCAGTTGGAGCCTGCTGGGAGCCTCCTCCCCTCGGAGATGAGGTCCCTGGAAAAAACGCATACGCCCTTTTTGGCCAAGTGCATCATTGTCGACAGTCTGCCTCTTTTCTTATGCTTTAAATGGAATTCCAGTCTACCTCCTGAAATCGGTTACCTGCAATTCTGCCCCGCTTTCAAGTCTTGTTCGCAGCCTTACTTCAATATATTTTTGGACGATAGCTGTCCTTTGTAAGTCTGCATGTTTGTGAATTACACTGTTCCTGAGCTCCTTTCTTCAACTCGCTTTCTTGTGAGCCGGCCGCAAAACCGCAGGATTGCTTCAGGCTGTAATCTGCTTCCGGCACAGCACATTGAGGCTTTGGTTAATTCCTCTTCCTGGTGGGAAATTAGAGTTAAATGTGCCTGTCCAGACACCTACAGCTAGTCTCTCATTGGTTCTCCCTATTCCTGTTCATCTTCCGCAGAAATTGCAAACTGTGCCAAACAGGAGGTTAAAGGCATTGAGTCTTCAATTGGGGAGAGTGTTAGTAAAGCGTCTGGAATGGTGAACCCGAGTACCAGGGGAAGAAAACTGAGATGCACTTGAACACGTTTCCCGATCACACGGTGGACCATACTCTGGGTTCCCCATGCATGTTTTAGCTGAAGGAAGAATCCCTTAAACCTGGAGAGTTGGGACCCGTGGAATGGGTACCATGGAGTATTACTTCAAAGGGTCTGCATTTGCTCTCCGAACCTCACCAATCGTATCAGCCCCAAGGGTCCAGCCTTATGTCTCACCCAGCTGTGGGTGTAGATGTGGTAAATCCAGGTTTCATCACAAGCCCTGAATGAATTATTTAAGAATTGCTGTCTATTTCACTGTCATTGTGTTTTGTTTTTGAAATTTATTTTTATAATGGGATTTAGCTGATTTTCACTGGTGCATTTATGCCTCTGTACACACACTTGATTCTCTTATGGAGACATATAAATACATAGGTTTTAAGATATTTACTAGGTAGGTATATTCTTATGCGTTGAATATGGGGTGTTGAGTCCATTTCGTTGAGCAAGGAGTAGGTCTTGTCTCTTACATATTTGACTTATGGAACGGTATCTGTGCTAATTTCAATCTCTGGTTTTATGCAGCACCGCAACTCCCCTTTGCACGTAAGCAAGCATAAGTTGGTTTTCTAAATTTGAGACCCTGTTCTGTTTTGTAATTCAGTTCATTGTAGCCAAGTTTACATTCCGTGTATTAGTGATATCTTATGATATTTCTTTTTCTGTGTGACTTATTTCCCTTAGAATCATCCTACCTGAATCCACTCATTATTCTGCTTCGGGCCTGATGACATTGATTTCATTGCTGAGTGATAATCCTTTGTAAGTAAGTACTAGAAGTTCTTTATCCATGTTTCGCTTTCTGGGATATTTAACTTGTACCTTAGAGGAGGCTCTTGTAAACAGAGGCGTCCGAAACTTTGGGGTGGCTGTGGTTTTTTGATTTTAATTTCCCTAAGCTATAGGATCATAAGTGGAAGTGCCCTAGGCTCTGTAGCTTGGTTATTTAGATGTTTCAGGAAACACCATACACTTCTCCAGAGTGGCTGTTGGCAGTTTACATCCTGCCCATCAGCATAAGGAGGCTCCCTGTTCTCCATGGCCTGTCTTGCTTTTCTGGATTTTGCACTTTTTTCAGATGGCCCTTTTGACCGAGGGGGAAGTGAGAGTTCATTGTTTTGCGGATTTCCATTGCACGCTTGCTTGGTTGGCCAAAAAGCGCGTATGCGTTTTTTCCTGAAAAACAGAGAAAGAGAAAGGACAGATAGAACCCTAGAAGAAATGGTGAAAGCAAAGCTGTACAGACAAAATCTCACAGAGAAGCATATACGTACAGAGGCAAAGGGGAAAAAAATCATAAATCTTGCTCTCAAAGTTAAGCTAGTCAATTTGGGATGATTTGTTATGTATTTAGGTATTCCACAGATGCAGGGTGTATCAAGTTGATCATGGCGCTTTCATCCCGTGGTTTTGAGACTGCTGGGGGAGGTTTCCGTTTTTTTTTTTTTGTTCACACAGTTTCCGGGGCTCAGGTTTGGATTTGGATCGCCTGTGCATGTAGGTCGCTGGAGGGCATTTGTTTTTCACTGAGAAAGGAGTGTGTTAAAGGAGTCGCTGATTGGGGTGTAGGTTCAATCAGGCCGGGGGGGAGAGAGGGCCATGGAGTGTGGGGCAGGCCTGTGGTGGCAGAGGCCGGCATCATGTTGCACCAGGGTGAGGAGTGATGTGCATTTTCCTGGGGAAGTTGTACCTGGATACTGGGACCCTGGTTGTGGCGAGCTGCAGAGGGTCACTGGAAGGGAGGTGTAGATAGTGACGTGTGCTCGTATACAGGCTTCTTGGTGGTGACAGCAGCTGTCTTAGCATCTCATGTGTGTCTCTGGGGTGTGCAATGTTAGCCGTGGCTCGTGCCCATCTGTGGAGGTCGTTTAAGTAGCACTTTGAATCCCCTCTTGTCACGCACTAGCAAAGAAACAATGAATAAAACGTCTTTTCCCTCTTCGGCAGGTGTAGACTTTTCCTCGGAATTCCCCCCAGGCAGCTGTGGCGCATTAACACCTTCAGGTTGTGTTTAGGTCCCTAATCTAAGTCTTCTTCATGCGTTCTGATTGAAGCCCGAGCTTCTGCTCTGAGCCAAGCTTGCTCCGGCGGGGGAGCAGAGAAGCCTCTCTGGCTGGTGAATGTCGGTTGGCACCAATCCTCTGTGTGTGAATGTGTCCACTTTGTCCTCTGCACCCCTGTGGCTGCGGTCTCCTCCGTGGCCCTGAAGATTTTCCCCTCTGCCACCCACAGTTTCCCCGCCGAGAAGGGGCTTCCTAGTGTGTGGAAATCTTTCCCGCTTCATAGCTCCCTACCACTGGTGCAGGGTTTGTTCCCATTGTTTTGTGTCTATTTATTTTTTTTGTTCTATCCAGGTACGTGGGGAGTTTCTTGCCTTTTGGGAGTTCTGAGATCTTGTGTCAGTGGTCAGTATGTGTTTTGTAGGAGTTGTTCTATGTGTAGATTTATTTGTGGTGTATCTGTGGGCAGGAAGGTTATCTCTGCGTTGTACTCTTGTGACATCTTCCGCCTGGTCCAAACGTTTTAATAATAGTTATTTTTGTAATGCATGAGCATGGAATGTTGTTTTGTATTGTGTCTTTAGTTTCTTTATCAATGGTTTATAGTTTTTTGAGTATAAGTGTTTCATGTCCTTGGTTAAATTTATTGCTAAATGGTTCGTTAGTTTTGATGGAATTGTAAATGGTATGGTTTTGTAATTTTTTTTGCTGGTGGTTCATTAGTAGTGTATAGAAACTGAAGTGATTTGTGTATATTGATTTCATATTATTTTGCAACTGTACTGAATGTATTTTTTACCGTATTTTTTGAAGTAATGTGAAAAATTGCAATACTAAAATCTCACAGTTTCTCTTGCTCCCCAGATAATCTACAGGACCGAAGAGACGGTAGCTACTAATATACTCTTTTCTTGGTGCCTGTTCATACCACGTGGAGTGCTACAAGGGAAATATGTATCACATCTTTGTTTGAATGTGGTCTGGGTAAGTCTTGGCCTCTATCAGTAAAGTTTATGTCTCTCTTATCTGATTTTCTGGTATGATATTGATATGGTTGCCTGTGTAGAAAAGTAATTTAGTTTCCAGTAATTTAAAGGTAGCAAGAAGGTGCAATAATGGCAAAAAGTACTCACAGTTGCCCAAGGAACCGGCATATAAGCCCTACATGTAGAAATCCTGATGTCCACGTTATATTTTAATATTCAGCCCCGCTTCAACTTTCATATACTGTCCCAATGTGTGAAAATGTCCTTTTCCATCATCATCTAGTTTTCTTTTTCTGGAACTGTTTTTGAGTTTTTCCCTGAGTTGGACCACCTTGATGGATTTGAAGCAGACAAGATGAGTATGGGATCTAGGTGGACTTTTCTGTATGGGTTTTTTTAGTAAGAAGAATGTTTTTAATGTTCATTTCTGTAACAAGAAGTATCAGCGCTGCACTTTTTGTTAATTGTCATTAAAATTAGAAAAGACGACTTTAGCATTTAATTCACTTTATGTGTCCAGTTTTGTGGTATTAACTACCTTCATATAGTTGTACAAAGAAGTTCACTAAGATGTGTAACTGCTGTGTGCATGGTAGTTGTTACCGAGGAAATTGAGTATCAGTCTGAAATGGCGCAAGACATCACCTTAAATATCGTCTTCATCTCAAAGGAAAAAGAAGGAAGGCTATAGTTGTTCCTTTCGATATTTATTTGATTGTATATGGCTTCTAAGTGATGTTGTATAACTAGTTGTGGAGACGTTTTGGGATAGGTGGCTTTATTTTAGTTTTAATTTTCAAATTTAGTGGATTCTGTAGGCTCGATACAAGGTTTACGAACTTCATAGTGGATCAGGTCATCCCATGGTGTAACTGGTATTCGTGGTTTGTTCAGTAAGTAAAGTTTGTGTGATACGAGTTGTCCGTGGAGTAATGCAGGTTAGTTTGTGTTATAGATTTGTGTCAGGATGAAAGGATAAGAGCAACAGGACTTGATTTATTAAAGTGCTTTGAAAGTAATTGATAGTGAAGTATAGTGTATGTGCAGCGTTGTGTCAATTTCTACTGCGCTGCAAAGTGATTCATATATACATTTATTTATATACATATATTTTTTATGTTGTTTTCCATTATGGTTAATTATAAGGCATTGAATATAGTTCCCTGTGCTGTACAGTAAGACCTCGTCTATTTATCTGTCGTATATATAATAATTTACATTTACTGATCCCAAACTCTCAATTCATCCTTGTCCCATGTCTTCCCTTTGACAACCAGCAGTCTGTTTTTTATATTTGTGAGTGTGTTTTTGTTCTGTAGATAGGTTCATTTTGGTCTCATTTTATAATCCAGAGATAAAAGTGATATCATATGGTATTTGTTGTTTTCTGTCTGACTTACTTACTTCAGTTTGTATGATAATCTCTAGGTCTATGCATGTAGCTGCAAATGGCGTTATTTAATTCTGTTTTATGGGTGAGTAATATTCCATTTTATATGTGTGTGTACTATATGTTCTATATCCATTCATCTGTTGAGGGACATTCAGGTTGCTGCCATGTTTTGGCTATTGTGAATAGTGCTGTTGTGAATGCTGAGGTGCACGTATGTTTTTGAATTATAGTTTTGTTTGGATGTGTGCCCAGGAGTGGGATTGCTGGTGTATATGATTATTTTATGTTTAGTTTTTGAGGAACGTTCATACTGGTTTTCATAGTGGTTGCATCATTTACATTCTCCCCAGTAGTGTAGGAGGGTTCCTTTTTCTGCACAGCCCTTCCGTCATTTATTTCTAGATCTTTGAATGATGCGCATTGTGACCACTACGAGGTGATAACTAAGTGTAGTTTTGATTGATGGGTATTGTGTAATAATTAGCGATGTGGACCATCTTTTCAGGTGCCTCTTGGTCTTCTGTATGTTTTTGCAGAAATCTGTAGTTAGATCTTCTAAAATTGTGTATATTATTTTATTTTTTTTTGTTCTTTGAGTTGTATGAGCTGTTTGTATATTTTAGAATTAAGCTCTTGTTGATCACATCATTTGTAGGTATTTTGGAACAACTGGATAGCCTCATGCAGAAGAGTAAAGTTGGAACCTTACCTACCCTTCCCCCATATGCAAAATCAATCGAAAATGGACGAAAGGTCTATATGGCAGAAGCAAAATTATAAAACTCGTAGAAGAAAACGTGAGAGAGTCCCTCTTCATGACCTCGGATTTGATCATGTTTTCTTAGATCTACCAAAAGCAGAAGCAAGAAAATACAAAATAGATGAATTGGAGTTTGTGAAAATGAAAAACAGTTGTGTATAAAAGGAGCAAGGAGCAAGATTATCCGTCATCAAAAATGGCAAAGATGTTTGTTTGTTTGCAAACCATGTATGTGATAAAGGATTGTAGCCCACCAGCGAAGCCCCTGGTGGTCCAGTGGAGTGTCTGTGAGGCCGTACCGTCCTCGGTGGCTAGGGGATTTCAGGCCCTACAGCAGCCGAGGGGTGGATACGGGTCATTCTCAGCACCCTCAGGGAGTGAGTTCTGGATGGTTTTGAGCTCAGATGCCCTCCCATCACTGCCCTGTAAGCCTGAAGGTTTCAACATGTTTGTAGAAGGACACAGAGTATTTGCAAGTGTTTGAGAATGAAGAGAACAGTCTTCAGTTTTCTGAAAGGGAATGTTATTATTTCATATCATGACCATTTTCAGTCTCACTCTCAGGGATTCCCTCCCCGATTTTTGTGAGAGTGGCTATGGGGGTTTCGCTGTCTCTAGTCTCCACACCACGTGACTAGGGTAGTGGGGCCAGACCCTGGTGGAGCTTAGCTTCGCTGGAGACTAATGTAGACTCTCAGTTTGCGATTGAATGTTGATGCCTGTGGTTCTCTCCGTCGGCGATTTTCATGTTTTCCTGTGTCTCTCTTCCTGTTTTCCTTTAGTGTCAGATTTACCTGAAGGCCACCACTCACAGCTTCTGCGGAGCAAGAGAGTTCTCCTGGAAGGAAAGGTTTGGGAAAATCAGAGGGAGAGATAAGGGATGCAGCTGATTCCTGCCTTGTGCTGATGCCGAAGCGGGTGAGGAGAGAGAATGTCAAATCCTCCAAGTAATTATCGGGGGGGGGGCGCATCCAGTGTTCTCCTGCTCATTGTAAGAATGTTATTACTGGATTTTAATGTGGTACATAATTTATATTATAAATATGCAGGGGGGGGACATCCAGTTAAAAATGTTAGAGGTAAGTGCAAGGGGTGTACAACAAACAAGAACCCAGAACCCTGTGTTCAGCCAGTGGCTGAGAGGTTCCTACCGTGAGTTGCAGTCTCTTGGAGGGTGGAGTGGTTATGACTTTTCTGCAGCCGGTGAGTGTACACAGGCACATCACATGTGGGACCACTGTATTGCAGAATGTTATCGTGGCTGCTGACACGTAGTTGGGTAGAGATGCGGACAAGAGAAAACTGCCCAGTAGCCTTGGAGAAGCCTGGAGTGAGGCCTTAGTAAGGGCCAGTGTCATGTCATTAGTTAGGGGCAGCATCAGGGCCAAAGCTAAGACCATTGTCAGGGCATTAGTCAGGGATATAATTACGGTGTTTGTTAGTTAGGTAAAGAGTCAGGTTATTAGTTACGGACAGTGTCAGGGCCTCCGGTAGAGAATTTGTTAAGGTG
The DNA here is from genome assembly GCF_005190385.1 of Monodon monoceros. NCBI lineage: Eukaryota > Metazoa > Chordata > Mammalia > Artiodactyla > Monodontidae > Monodon > Monodon monoceros. The sequence goes on along the minus strand of NW_021703774.1, from coordinate 61,178,741 downwards.
TTAGTGAAGAAGAGCATTGGAGCTTTACTGATATTAGGGAAAGCGTCAGGACATTAGTTAGGGCCAGCTACTAGGCCTTAGTTAAGGATAGTGTCAGGACGTCAGAGAAAATTTGAGGGCCTTAGTATAAGCCTGTTGCGGCCGTTAGTTAGAGACACATTAAAGGCTTTCTTAGGGACATATTCCGGGCAGTAGTAATGGTCAGGATAGGGGCATCATTTTGTGACAGTAAATTTTATGAGTGACAGCTTCAGGGCCATAGTTAGGGAGAGCATCAAGGCCTCACTTAGAGATAACGTAGGGCCTTAGTAAGAGAGAGTTCAGGTCGTTAGTTAGGGACATCGTAAGAGACTTTCTTAGGGACATAGTTAGGGCACTAGTTATGGACAGCATCAGGGTATTATTTAGTGACAGGTTAGACTATAAGGGACAGCATCAGGTACTAAGTTAGGGAGAGTGTCAGTGTTTCACTTAGAGATAACGTGAGTGCCTTAGTTAAACACAGTTCAGGTTGTTGCTGAGGGATATATTCAGGACTTTAGAGGGAGTATCATGGTCATAATGAGAAGCAGTGTCAGGGTATTAGTTAGGGGCAAAGTAGGGTGTTAGTTAGGGAAAGAGTCAGGTGATTAGTTACAGAGAATGTCAGGGTTTTAGGTAGGGACAGCGCCAAGTCGTTAGTTAAGAAGAGTGTCGGGACCTCTCTTAGGGGTAGCGTCAGGATATTAGTTAGGGAGAGTCAGGACATTAGAGTTTCAGATTCTGAGGTAGAGACAGTATCAGGGTGTTAGGGACAGAATCAGGGTGATATAGAGGAACACCTTAGGGTATTAGGGACATCTTCAGGGCGTTAATTATCTATAGCATCAGGGTATTAATTAGGGAAAGAGTCAGGGTATTATTATAGATAGTGTCCGTGCTTTACATAGAGAGAGCATCAGGGCCTTAGTTAAGGACGGCTTCAGAGACATAGTTAGGGACATATTCTGGGCCTTGGTTATGGAGGGGATCAGGGTGTTATTGAGAGATCCATGAGGATATTAGGGACAGTATCAGGGTGTTAGGGAAAGAGTTGAGCATTATTATAGACAGTGACAGTGCGTCAGGTGGAGACATCGTTTGAGTGTTTGTTAGTTAGGAAGAGGGTGAGGGCGTTTGTGAGGGACAGGGACATCGTCAAGGTCTTAGATTGGGCAGTATCAGGGCTGTAGTGTCGACTAGTGTCACGGCATTAATGAGGGAAAAAAGTAGGGTGTTTGTTTGTTAGTTAGGGCAAGAGTCAGGTCATTAGTTACACACAGTTTTAGGGACTCAGGGAGAGTGAGCATGAAGGACTTAGTTAGTTAGGAAGAGCATTAGGGTCGCAATTAGATTCAGCATCAGGACGTTATTTAGGGCCGGCAAGAGGGCCTTAGTTAGGGACAGCGTTGTCAGGACCTCAGAAATAAGTTGAGGGTTTTAGTAAGAGACAGTTAAGGCTGTTAGTTAGGGACACTTCAGAGACTTTCTTAGGAATATATTTAGGGCCCTAGTAACAGAATCAGGGTGTTATTTTGTGAGCGCTTAGGCACTAAGGGACAGTATCAAAGCCTAAGTTAGGGAGGGTGTCAGCGTTTTGGGGATAGTGTTGGGGACTTTGTAATTTATAGGTTAGGGTATTAGCTAGGGAAAGTGTCAGGGGTTAATTCAGGGCAGTGTCAGAGTTTTAATGACGGACATCTGCAGGGCATTAGTTAGTTATGCAGAGGAGCAGGTCCATACTTGGGATCAGTGTCAGGTCATCATTTAGGGGCAGTGTGAGGGCCTTCTGTAGAGACAGCATCAAGGCCCTTAGTTCGGAAGAGGGTCAGGGCCTTAGTACAGGGTCAGAGTCGTCTTCAGGCATATATTCAGGGCCTTAGTAATGGGCAGGTTCAGGATCCTAGTGAGGGACATTGAAGTCTATTAGAGACATCGTGAGGGCCTTAGATAGGGTCACGGCTGTAGTTAGGACCAGTGTCAAGGCATTATGTAGGGAGAAAGTTAGGATGTTTGTTAGTTAAGGAAAAAAGTGAGGAAATTAGTTATAGACAGTGTCAGCTTCTCAGGCAGAGTCTTCAAGGTCTTAGTGAAAGAATCAGAATCTCAGGTAGGAGCTGTATCAGGGCATTACTTACAGACGGTGTCAAGGCGTACCGTCAGGGCTTTGGGTAGGGGGCAGTGTCAGGGAGTAGTTAGGTAAAGAGCGACTCAGGGTCTTAGTTAGAGACAGTGTCAGTTCTTCATTAGGGACACTGTCATGGCGTCTGTTAAAGATACAGTGAGGGTCTTAGTTAGCGACGTCTTGGGCTATTAGTGACATCGTCTGGACTTTAGTGTTGTCTTTTGTTTATTATGTATGGCCTGAATCAGGGCATTAATGAGGGACAGGGCAAGTTATTAGGGATTGTGTCAGGGTGTTTGTTAGTTAGTTAGGGAATGTGTCAAGAAGTTTGTTAGAGATAGAGTGATGGCAGTAGTTAAAGACAGAGTCAGGGACTTAGTCAGAGACAGTCTCAGTTTTTAATTAGGGAGAGTGTCAGTGCGTTAGTTACAGATAAGTTGAGGGTCTTTGTTAACGACATTTAGGGCCTTATGTCGGGACAGCATTAGGGATTTAGTTAGCATAAGAGAGTTGACGTTATGTAAAGAGAAGGTTAGGTTAAGGTGTAGGAATGGCGTCAGAAAATGACGTAGGTTTAGTGTGAGGACCATACCCACTTAGAGTATCAGTGCCTAATTTAGGTGCAGTGTCAGGGCTCCAGGAAGGGACAGCGTTAGAGCCTGAGGTAGGGAGAGCGAGAGGGCGTGATTGAGGCCTGGAGTCAGGGCCTGTGGTAGAGAGAGCGTCACGGGCTCAGTTAGGGACAGCGTCAAGGCTTTTGTGGGACAGTTTCAGGACTTTAATAAAACATGAGTCAGGATAGTGTCAGGACTGTAGATATTCACGAGTTTTAGTTTAGTCAGGGAAAGTGTCAAGGCCTTAGATCGATAGGAGTAGCATGGGTGTGTCTTATGTACCGTGCCAGGGCTTGAGTTAGTTAGGAATAGTGTTTGTTAGGGCGTTAGTTAGGGACAGTGTCCCAGCCTTGGGACTAAATTCAGGGCCTGAGGTATTCACAGCATAAGGGCTTCAGTTGGCGTAAGAGGTAGGAAAGTTGCTATGGACAGGGTTAGTTTAAGTTTTGGGATCGTCTCAGGAAATGACGTAGGGCCACTGTGAAGAGGTTAGTCACTGAGAGTGTTGGGGACGTATTTAGAAGTAGTGTCATGGCTGCAGGTAGGGACAGAGGGAGAGTGCCAGGGACTGAGTGAGGCCTTTTGTCAGGCCGTTAGGTGAGGACACTGTCTGTCAGGGCATGATGTAGGAGGTGTATCATCAGGGTCTTTGTTAGGTTAGCAATATGGTTTTACTTAAAGACCTGATCAGGGTTTGAGGTAGTTACAGTGTCAAGGGGTCACTTAAGCATAGCTGCAGGGCCTGAGTTAGTTAGGGTAGGTACAGCCTTAGGCCTTCAGTTACGGACAGGGGTTCCTTAAGGATAGTGTGTGAGTTAGTTAGAGAAAGTTTCAGGGATTTAGTTAGTTAGGGAGAGCATTAGGTCTTCAGTGAGGATAAGAGGCCGGTAATTATCTTGGGAGAGAGTTAGCTTACAGGTCAGGAATAGTGTGTAGCCCTTAGTTATTGAGAGTATCAGGGCTGTAGTTAGGACCAGTGGTAGGGCTTGATGGAGGGATAGTATCAGCCCAAGTAAGGTACGCCAATGGGGCCCAGTGAGGCTTATCTGTAGATTTTGAGCGAGGGACACTGTTAGGGCAAGATGTAGCAGTAGTATACGTGTCTGTTTAGGATCAACCTTTGGGTGTCACTTAGTTACGGAGATTGTCAGGGTGTACTTCGGGATAGTTTTAGCAGATTGGTAATATGGGTCATGGTATTGTTTCTGGATAATGTCAGGACTTTAGCTATTGATGCCGGCACGGCCTTAGAGGGGGAGCATCAGAGCCTCTGTTAGGTCCAGTGTGAGTTAGGAGGAGTCTCCAGGCCTTAGTTAGGGACGGGTTCACGAACTTGGGAGTTAACTATAAGTTGAACAGTTACCCGAACCCGTACCGTAATAAACACGTATGCTAATACTAAACTGTTCTTTTATACAGAAACCTGTACTGTCCCCTATCACATACGTTCACCCTACCCCTACCCCTTACCCGAAGCCGTCCCCTAATCCTAACCAGTACGCTAACACTAAGCCGTCCCCCAATCAACACGTACGCTCACC
>NW_021703774.1:61168710-61173443 GCF_005190385.1 Monodon monoceros | reverse complement strand
GAGCTCACCTGGGCAGGTACCCCGGCAGGGCTGGGCACACAGGAACCGTGCACATAGCCCTCATTGCAGAGCACCGCCAGCTCACCTGTTGGTCAGAGCTGACCCAGAGCACCACAGAGCAGGACTTGAACTAACAAACAGCAGCTCCAACAGGTCTGTGACCCTGGGCTTCACTCTGGGCGGCCTCACTCCACCTGGTCTTCCAGAGGCTTCCACTACAGCCGCAGCACCAGGCCTCTGTCTCCACCCACCACCCCTCCTCTCCCTGACTCCTGGTTTCCTCCCATTAGGAGAGGGTCTTCTTGCAGTTGTCTCCCACTCATGGACCAGATAAAATGATTAGAAAACAAGCCAGAGCTGCAGCCCCTTGTCTATCCTGACTCTCAAAACTCTACACTTGTTCCTTCGACCTGGCCGGTGCAGCAAGGCCCATTTTCTGCAACTGTGAGCCCCTGAGGGGCGAGGATTGGCTGACCTGGGCAGCCTGACCCGGCCGGCCAGCCCTCCCCAGGTGTGCCTGGGTTGAGGTCTATATAAACACCGCTCCAGGCAGCGAGAGCCCCTGCAGCTGTGCCTGACGCCATATTCTCTGCCCCGTCAGCAGTCTCGGGGCTGGGCTGGTGGGAGGGAGTAGGGCCAACGGCTTTGTGGGTGGCCCGGTGTGAGTGGGGCTCTGCTGGACTTTCTGCAGGAGTTGCCAGTCTGCTACCTGCTAAAGAAGATGATGTGTCACCCATACCTGCTGTTGGAATTTCTCTGTGGGCAGAGGTGAGGAATGAAAAAAGCAGTGGGGGCCGGGACAGGAGGGGTATCTCAGGCAGGGAAATGGAAAGCTTCCAGAAGTGCGCCCAGGGCCAGGACCATCCTGGTTGGCCTGCAGGCACCAAGTCGGCCTGCGTGCTGTCGCTGGTGTGGCTCCACGGCCCTTCCTGTAGGCTTTCAAGTCCTTGCACACATTCAGGTGTTTTACCTGGGAAGGGTGGGAACAGTTCAGCAGCAGCTGGCCTGGGGCTCAGCTCACGTTTACTCACAGACGCCTCGGCACGGTCCCCCAGCTTTGCAATGAGTACGCTCCTTGCGGGGGTGGGGGGGGCTGCTGGCTGCATGGGAGACGATTCCCCACCTCTGACCAACTTCAGAATTGTTTACCACTGGAGCAAGTGCCCTGATAGGGTTTTTCTCTGTATAACTGGTGGGTTCTATGGTTTTTTTTCTTTTTTTGTTTCAAGGTAAGTTTTTTTATTGTTCTTTTTTCTTTTCTTTTTTTTTTTTTTTGCGGTACGCGGGCCTCTCACGGGCCCAGCTGCTCCGCAGCATGTGGGATCTTCCCGGACCGGGGCACGAACCCGTGACCCCTGCATCAGCAGGCGGACTCTCAACCACTGCACCACAAGGGAAGCCCTCAAGGTAGGTTTTATTCCTTTTTTTTGTATTTGTAGATATAAGCATAGAAATAATTCATTCATATAAATACGTCTATGGGAAGGGAAGAACTATTTCTTTCTTTTTTTAAAAATTTTTTATATTATTTATATTTTTATACAGCAGTTTCTTATTAGTTATCTTTTATACATATTAATGTATATATGTTAATCCCAGGCTCCCAGTTCATCCCACCCCCCCAGCCACTTTCCCCCCTTGGTGTCCATACGGTTGTTCTCTACATCTGTGTCTCTATTTCTGCCCTGCAAACCTGTTCATCTGCACCATTTTTCTAGGTTCCACACACATGCGTTAATATGTGATATTTGTTTTTCTCTTTCTGACTTACTTCACTCCGTATGACAGTCTCTAGATCCATACACGTCTCTACAAATGACCCAATTTTGCTCCTTTTTATGGCTGAGTAATATTCTATTGTATATATGTACCACAACTTCTTTATCCATTCGTCTGTAGATGGGCATTTAGGTTACTTCCATGACGTGGCTACTGTGAATAGTGCTGCAATGAATATTGTGGTGAATGTGTCTTTTTGAATTATGGTGTTCTCTGGGTATATGCGGGATTACTGGGTCATATGGTAATTCTATTTTTAGTTTTTAAAGGAACCTCCATACTGTTCTCCATAGTGAATGTATCACTTTACATTCCCAACAACAGTGCAAGATGGTTCCCTTTTCTCCACACCCTCTCCAGCAGTTGTTGTTTGTAGATTTTCTGGTGATGCCCATTCTGACTGGTGTGAGGTGATACCTCATTGTAGTTTTGATTTGCATTTCTCTAATAATTAATGATGTTGAGCAGCTTTTCATGTGCTTCTTGGCCATCTGTATGTCTTCTTTGGAGAAATGTCTATTAAGGTCTTCTGCCCATTTTTGGATTGGGTTTTTATTTTTTTAATACTGAGCTGCATGAGTTGTTTATATATTTTGGAGATTAATCCTTTGTCCATTGATTCATTTGCAAATATTTTCTCCCATTCTGAGGGTTGCCTTTTCATCTTGTTTATCTTTTCCTTTGCTGTGCAAAAGCTTTTAAGTTTCATTAGGTCCCATTTGTTTATTTTTGTTTTTATTTCCATTACTCTAGGAGGTGGATCAAAAATATCTTGCTGTGATTTATGTCAAAGAGTGTTCTTCCTATGTTTTCCTCTAAGAGTTTTATAGTGCCCCATCTTACTTTTAGGTCTCAAATCCATTTTGAGTTTATTTTTGTGTATGGTGTTAGGAAGTGTTCTAATTTCATTCTTTTACATGTAGCTGTCCAGTTTTCACAGCACCACTTATTGAAGAGACTGTCTTTTCTCCATTGTATATCCTTGCCTCTTTTATCAAAGATTAGCTGACCATAGGTGCATGGGTTTATCTCTGGGCTTTCTATCTTGTTCCATTGATCTATATTTCTGTTTTTGTGCCAGTACCATATTGTCTTGATTACTGTAGCTTTGTAGTATACTCTGAAGTCAGGGAGCCTGATTCCTCCAGCTCTGCTTTTTTCCCCCAAGACTGCTTTGGTTATTTGGGGTATTTTGTGTCTCCATACAAATTTTAAGATTTTTTGTTCTAGTTCTGTAAAAAATGCCATTGGTAATTTGATAGGGATTGCATTGAATCTGTAGCTCGCTTTGGGTAGTATAGTTATTTTCACAATGTTGATTCTTCCAATCCAGGAACATGGTATATCTCTCCATCTGTTTGTACCATCTTTAATTTCTTTCATCAGTGTCGTATAGTTTTCTGCATACAGGTCTTTTGTCTCCCTAGGTAGGTTTATTCCAAGGTATTTTATTCTTTTTGTTGCAGTGGTAAATGGGAGTGTTTCCTTAATTTCTCTTTCAGATTTTTCATCATTAGTATATAGGAATACAATAGATTTCTGTGCATTAATTTTGTATCCTGCAACTTTACCAAATTCATTGATTAGCTCTAGTACTTTTCTGGTAGCATCTTTAGGATTCTCTATGTATAGTATCATGTCATCTGCAAACAGTGACAGTTTTACTTCTTCTTTTCCAATTTGTATTTCTTTTTCTTCTCTGATTGCCACGGCTAGGACTTCCAAAACTGTCTTGAATAATAGAGGTGAGAGTGGACATTCTTGTCTTGTTCCTAATCTTAGAGGAAATGCTTTCAGTTTTTCCTCATTGAGAATGATGTTGACTGTGGGTTTGTCGTATATGGCCTTTATTATGTTGAGGTAGGTTCCCTCTATGCCCACTTTCTGGAGAGTTTTTATCATAAATGGGTGTTGAATTTTGTCAAAAGCTTTTTCTGCATCTATTGAGATGATCTTCTGGTTTTTCTTATTCAATTTTTTCATTTGGTGTATCACACTGAATGATTTGCGTATATTGAAGAATCCTTGCATCCCTGGGATAAATCCCACTTGATCATGGTGTATGATCCTTTTAATGTGTTGTTGGATTCTGTTTGCTAGTATTTTGTTGAGGATTTTTGCATCTATATTCATGAGTGATACGGTCTGTAATTTTCTTTTTTTTGTAGTATCTTTGTCTGGTTTTAGTATCAGGGTGATGGTGGCCTCACAGAATGAGTTTGGGGGTGTTCCTTCCTCTGCACTTGTTTGGAAGAGTTTGAGAAGGATGGGTGTTAGCTCTTCTCTAAATGTTTGATAGAATTCACCTGTGAAGCCATCTGGTCCAGGACTTTTGTTTGTTGGAATATTTTTAATCACAGTTTCCATTTCATTACTTGTGATTGGTCTGTTCATATTTTCTATTTCTTCCTGGTTCAGTCTTGGAAGGTTATACCTTTCTAGGAATTTGTCCATTTCTTCCAGGTTGTCCATTTGATTGGCATAGAGTTGCTTGAAGTAGTCTCTTAGGATGCTTTGTATTTCTGTGTTGTCACTTCTCCTTTTTCATTTTTAACTTTATTGGTTTGAGTCCTCTCCTTCTTTTTCTTGATGAGTCTGGCTAATGGTTTATCAATTTGTTTATCTTCTCAAAGAAGTAGCTTTTAGTTTTATTGACCTTTGCTATTGTTTTCTTTGTTTCTATTTCATTTATTTCTGCTCTGGTTTTTATGATCTCTTTCCTTCTCCTAACTTTGGGGTTTTTTTTGTTCTTTTTTCTCTAGTTCCTTTAGGTATAAGGTTAGACTGTTTATTTGAGATTTCTGTTGTTTCTTGAGGTAGGCTTGTCGAGCTATAAACTTCCCTCTTAGAACTGCTTTTGCTGCATCCCATAGGTTTTGGATCGTCGTGTTTTCATTGTCATTTGTCTCTAGGTATTTTTTGATTTCCACTTTGATTTCTTCAGTGATCTCTTG
>NW_021703774.1:61162114-61168510 GCF_005190385.1 Monodon monoceros | reverse complement strand
AGTGAAGCCACCAAGGATATACATCCAGTAGTTCCTAATTCCTACACAAAGCTCGTCATTCTACTATCAACCAGCACCTGGTATTCTGTATTAGACTGAAAAGATGCCTTCTTCTGTATTCCATTAGTCCCAGAGTCACAAGAAACTTTAGCTTTTGACTGGCAGGACTCAACATACAACAGAAAGAATCCTGCTGGGCCGTCCTACCACAAGGGTTCAAAAATTCCCCCACCATCTTTGGGGAAACTTTAGCTAAAGACCTAAAAGATCTACCTCTGGAGAAGTGAACCCTCCTTCAATATGCAGACGACATTCTGATCGCCAGCCCTACTAAGGAGGTCTCTGAACTACCCAGCCAATAAAGGATAGAAGGTGTCCAAGACAAATGCTCAAATATCACAGACTAAGGTGACCTGCCTGGGCTTCATTCTCACAGAAGGTCGGAGAAGCCCATCCCAGGAAAGGGAAGAAGCCATTTGCAGCCTTACCCCTTCTAAAACTAGAAGACAGCTTAGGGGTTCCTGGGGAGGCCGGGGTTTGCTGCATCTGGATCCCTAACTACAGTCTAATAGCTGGGCCTCTATATGAAACATTGAGAGGAAAAGACGATGATCCTTTTGAATAGAATCCAGAAGTGGCCTTTCAAGAATTGAAAGAGAAGTTAATTCAGGCCCTGGCCCTGGCCCTCCCAAATTTAGCTAAACACTTTGACCTTTACATTCCCAGTAGAAGGTGAATCGCCCTTGGAGTATTAGTGCAAAAACTGGGACCACTTGAAATGGAACAACTCAGTATGCCGTCCAGGTAGGAGAAGTTATAGTCACCAAGGGCTTGGCCCGCTGCCAGGATACTGGGGGTATCTAAAAACCTGGAAATCAGCAGCCCGCAAGGCCAGCTCCCTCCTAAGGGAAAAGGACCCCACGTGGTGATCCTAACCACCCACAATGCCCTGAAGTTGCAGGGATCGCTCCGTGGGCACACTGACCTCGAGTGAGGAGGCCCTCCAACTCCAACCTCCAGAGAGACAACCGGGGGCAACGGGCCCCCATGACGACTCGTGTGACCATCACTTGACCTGGAGCTTCTCTCAGAAAACAACAAGAGTGTGTCCCAAAAGAGCAGTGCTTGCAGGACTTACTGCACCCAGTGCGGAGCTAATAAGCTTGGCAGGGGAACCGTATATCACGCTGTCACCATAGAAAAGCCAACAGCCACCGCGGTGACAGCGGCCAATGAGACCGGCTGGACTCCTGGCTACTTCAAAAGGCCGTTGACTCAGTGGCCGTCATGGTCCTGGATCACCACCGGGCCTGGACTGTCTGGGAGTTGAGCGGGCAGGGCCCTGACACCTGGTGCTGTTTGTACGTTAATTCAGGGGCCTAATTGAAGAAAGCGCAGACTACTGGTCAGAGCATCTAGGCTGGCAGAAACCTTCAGCCTAAGGTGGCCGAACAAATGTGGGGCGGGGTAAAACCGCCCCCCCCCCCCAGCGTCTCTGCGCATCTCTTTCCTGGACCCTTAAAGGTCATTGGAATCTATAACACTTCCAATGCTGGCGCTCAGGCGGACGAGCAGTGAGGCAGGAGGCCTAGGGACAATCAACCTCACCTGGAGGCTGCTGGGGAGAAGTTCTACCCCTCCCCCCCGGGTATGAGGACTCCCAACTTAGCACGAAGCATTTACAGAAGAGGGGTCTGCACCCTCAGCGCCCCAAGAATGAGGAACGGGACAAAAGGCAGAGGAGGGGTTTGTCACTGGCAAAGCCCATTAAAAATTCCTGGGAGATAAAAATAGAATCTGGGCAATAAAATAAAGTCTAACCTTTTTTTCCTTTGTGCTTTGTCTAATTTCACTTGCTCCTAGGGTTCCGCAGGCAGAGGCCTCACACCCGGCACTGCAGACCCGATTTCCTAGTGCAAAATGGCTGGGCCAACACCTCAGCTTGCGGGGCCCCGTTCAGACTCCGCGACATAGAGCCTGAGCTCCAGCCAACCCGGCCCTCGAGAGCTCCGCCCCCTCCCACCTGCTGACGCTGACCGGATCCCTACACAGCAGCCCGGCCCACAGCCCGCGGGGGAGCTCTCGCTCTCACCTCTCCATTCTCTGATCAAAATATAAAGTTTCCTTTGCTTCTGAACCAAACTCAATCTCGATCTGTTGGCTCCAATGACACTGGGCAGGGGGACCCTTGTTGGGGCCCACTCTGGAGGATCTGTAACGGAAATTGAGAACATTGTAACTTCAATGAACAGATATGTGAGCCAAACTGTAATTAACATAGAGCAGTGTATAAGGCTCGGGTAAAATAAGATGTTTCTAACACTTCCATTTGATATTTCCATCACTTTATTATAAGCAAGTTCAGTGAAAAGGTTTGTCTTATTTGTCAGGTCAATATTAGAGAAATGAAGTGATTTCTTTCCAAGGATGTACGTCTAATAATCTTGGCTGAAGCTTCAATCTTGTTTTGAATGCTTTTCCATTGAAAATGATACCTCTCTTTCAGCTCCCCCATTTCTGAGTATAAAATCTTATAATTTATTATTACCAAAGGGGAAATGAGGGAGGAGGGATAAATTAAGAGTTTGGGATTAACACATACACACTGCTATGTATAAAATACATCATCAACAAGGAACTACTGTATAACACAAGGAATTACACTCAATATTTTGTAATAACCTATAAGGGGAAATAATCTGAAAAAGAATAGATATCTATATCGACATCATCTATCAACGACAGATAAAATGTAACCTAAAGGAGGTCGATGGTGGGCGCTTCTGACCGTGAAGACTTCAATCATCTAAAGCTCGGAATCTGACTACTGCCCAAGGCCCTTAATGAACAAACATGTGCCCGTAGCTTAAAAATTTCCCAGTGTGGGGTTCGAGTAGACACTGATTTGGAAAAATCCCTGGTGTTCTCCTTACATGCAGGGAACTCTTCCTAAAGCTAAAATATGCCTGTGACACCCAGAAGATAGTACACCCTTTGATCGGAAAGAGTTTGGAAAAGACACGTCATCTCCTCATATCCTGGTAGTCGGGTTCACCCCTCCAGCCTCTTTCCTAACAAGCTCCCCACTTGGAGAATCAGCACCTGTAACCTCCTGTTTTGTACAGTTTGCAATTTTTCCGAGGATGGACGGGAAGAGGGGGAACCAATGAGAGACAAGCTCTAGGTGTTTGGACAGGCACATGTCACTCTAATTTCCAATCAGGAATAATTAACCAAAGGCTCAGCCTGCCGCCCCGGAACCAGAATAGGGTCTGAAGCAATCCTGCTGTTTTGCGGCCAGCTCCCAAAAAAGCGAGTTGAAAAATGGAGCTGAGGGGCACTGCAATTCACAAATCTGCAGAGTTATAAATGATAACTATCGTCCAAAAATATATTGAGGTAAGGCAACGAAAAGTATTTGAAAGCAAGGCAGAGTTGCAGGAAACAGTTTTCAAGAGATACATTGGACTCGCCTTTAAAGCACATGAAAAGCGGCAGAACTTCGCCAATGATGCAGTTGGCCAAAAAGGGAGTATGTGTTTTTCCTGAATACAATAGTATATATATATATATATATAAAATATATACTATTTTACAATTTTTTACCATTTCTAAAACCTAAAATAAATGGTAAGCAGGAGGACTGGAATGAGGTGGGAATATTCCTAAATTACCAAATTCAGGTTAGAAAAGTATTTAAATATGTGTTTGTTACATGTATATATAGAAGCATGTAACAGTTCAAAAATATTTTTTCTAGGTCTTCATCTACCTGAAGGTTTACATATTGGGCATTTCAAGTTGTCCTAAGGGTTACAGATACATAAAAATTGGATAGGATTGAACAGTTATACTTTTTATTTTTTTAAATGATTTCCACATTCTTCATCATATAATTTGTCTTTTCTGATAGAAACTTGTACCTCTGGCCACACTAAATTTTGTTTCTGTGGCTTTTTTTCCATCGTGGGTTTTACCGTGCTGTTGCACACATAACCTAGAAATATGCTAAAATATCACAGATTAAATGCTCTGTATATGATTCCTTCCTAAAGCATAGCAGACTTTGTCAGTGCCCTACCTAACCTCAGGTCTGACTTGTACTTACTCCACCAACGTCCAGCTGCCTGAGGTCTTCTGGCATCAGGAGCTTCTGCTTCTCTAGTGAGGTCACTGGAACCTAAATTAGTTTAAATTTTAAAAGCAATTTAGTAGGATGCATCAAAGGCCTTAAAAACGTGCATACCCTTTGATCCAACAAGAGGAAATAATCAGATAGATGGGTCAAGAAGCATATTTAAGGATGTTTTCACATTCTTACCTAATTAAAAAAGCAGAATATCTAAATGTTAAAAAAGAGGACCGTTAAACAAATTATAACAAATTTATGCAATGGATCACTGTTCAGTACTTAAAATGATATAAATGTATATTGATGGCTTTGAAAGTTCACAATATATCATGTGACTATATTGGTTCATTGGTAAATATATGTTGGGACAATCTTTGCTTTTTAGTGCAATCTCTTAACTGTGGGTATTTGGCTAATGAGATCTTGGCTAAAAAGGACCACTTTTTTAAAAGTTACATATATATATGCACACACACATACCACATAGGAAAACATCTAGAATATTGACAATAACTTGTAATTTATTGTCAGTATTCTAGATCTTGCATAGGGTGGTAAATGTTTATTAGCTTATTAATAAATAATAAAGAGGGTCAATGATGAGAATGTGTTACAAAGTAAGGGTTATGATTATTTCAAATTTGTGCAGTTGAAGTCCATTAAAGAAAGGAAAGAAAGGAAAGGGGAAAAAACATCTAGGAGGTTATACTCTAAACTGTTCATGGGAGTTATATCTGACTAGAACTTTAAGGATGATTGTTTTCTTTTTCACTCATTTACAAGTTTCTAATATGACTATAATTCTATATTATGTATATAATGGAGAAATAATAAAAGTCAAAACCATTAAATTTAAGATTAAAAATATTCAACAATAACAACAACAGTGAAGCTTTACTCTCTTAAATACACGAAAGACTATTGTGTGTGTTGGCCAATTATGTTCCTTTGTAGCAAATGCATTACACTGATTTGTGGGGCATCCCATGTAGAATACAGACAAAACATTTCTGTAAACAATGGATAAAGTATATTGAATTTGATTAATTTCACCTATGTCAGGCCACTTTTCCACAATACTTGGAGAAAATGCTGGGTTGTTTATCAACTAACACATAAAAGAAAAGAAGCTACTCGGAAATATAAAGCCATTTGGAAAACACTCCCCTGGGTTGTAAGGTGTTATTGATATGGAGGTGCCTGAATGTAGCTACTTTTTTAGGGAAAGGAGAATTTCTAAATGTTACTACTTAAGTTACCTTATCTTAAATAAAGGAGAACTGCAGGTGTAATTTATTTAAACATTCATAGTTTCAAATAGTGAAGTCATTTTAAAAAACTGAGGTTGCTTTGGGACTTGGTTATATGTCTCTGCTAAATATTCCCTAGTACTTTCCCTAGGATTACATTTTATTGTCTTGGAGTGTTCAAGTACCTGTCTTTCTATATTGTAAGTGCAATAAGAATAGGAATGATATCTGTCTTACTGGCACATTAATAGGAACTTAATATTTTTTAAAAAATGAAAGAATGTATAAGTGAATGAGTGGATAGAGTTGTGAATTTTAAAAAAATTTTATTGGAGTATAGTTGATTTACACTGTTGTGTTAGTTTCTGCTGTACAGCAAAGTGAATCAGTTATACATTACATATACAGTTATACATTACATCCACTCTTTTAGATTCTTTTCCCATATAGGTCATTACAGAGTATTGAGTAGAGTTCCCTGTGCTATACAGTAGGTCCTTATTAGTTATCTATTTTATATATAGTAATGTGTATATGTCAATCCTAATCTCTCAGTTTATTTCCCCCCCTTTTCCCCTTGGTAACCATGTTTGTTTTTTATATCTGTGACTCTATTTCTGTTTTGTAAATAAGTTCATTTGTACCATTTTTTCTAGATTCCACATATAAGTGATATCAGATATTTGCCTTTCTCTGTGTGACTTACTTCACTCAGTATGACAATCTCTATGTCCATCCATGTCGCTGCAAAAGGCATTATTTCATTCTTTTTTATGCCTGAGTAATATTCCATTGTATGTATGTACCACATCTTCTTTATCCATTCCTCTGTTGATGGACATTTAGATTGCTTCCATGTTCTGGCTATTGTAAATAGTGCTGCAATGAACATTGGGGTGTCTGTATCTTTTTGAATTATGGTTTTCTGCAGATATATGCCCAGGAGTGGGATTGCTGGATCATATAGTAGCTCTATTTTTAGTTTTTCAAGGAACCTCCATTCTGTTCTCCATA
>NW_021703774.1:61084720-61162014 GCF_005190385.1 Monodon monoceros | reverse complement strand
AAGTGTATGTTACATTAAGATTTGAGATTTTAAGGTAAAATATTTACATCTGTAGTTGACACCAACCAACTGCAGTAAATGAAATGCCAAGATAGAAATATAGTGCTAAAAGTTCCTATGAGGTGTAAGAATGTAGAGGAAAATGGTAGATAAGCTACAATAGCATAATTACATAAATTCAGAGCTGGGAGGGAACTTAAGGCACCTAAAAGTCAATCCTTTCATTTAGTACATGAATAAATTAAATAACTTACAAGGTCACATAGCTCATTACTGATAATACCAGACTGTGGGCAAGGACTCCTGACTTGCTGTTTCCACCAAACCTAAAGAAGGACTGACTATCATCTAAACCAAGGAAAGGGGGGTGGTCAGAGACAATCATCTTGTTCATTGAACATGCTGGTCCAGACTGGTTCTTCAGCCTCAAAGAGCAGCAAAAATGTGGGGTCATTAGGAATGGCATTGTAGAGGAAGCAGAAGAGTTCACATTCAGAATACAGGATGCAGTTCTGTGTCCACACTGGAGGAAAGATACATTAAAGCTGGAGAAAGAACCACAGGAGGAAATGAAACTGATCTGAGAGTTGGAAGAATAGTATATAAACACTCTGACATTTCAGCCTGAGCCGTTAAAAGAAAATAATTGTTGGAACTGGACCTGAAACGTCTGAAGTCAGCATAGAGGAAAATGAGACGCTTCCACAAAATAGCCCTGGACACCATTGTCAGATGTTGTCATGAATTAAATGACCCATAAGACTGATCCAGTATGATAATTACTATGGCCTTGTTTACAAAACCCTTTTTCTTGTCATTTCAATTCCCACTTGATCCCTACAAATGCCACCAATGGAAAGGGGACAATGAATGCCTAGTTGTTTCCCTTGGTGACAGTGGTGCTTCAGGTGTCAACAGGATGACACTTACTTGGAGTCCCTCCTCTGTTGACCTTCATTTCATTCCAAATCCTGGATTATTGTGAATGAGAGACACCTCCTCCCCATCAATCATAACTGTCAACTACTGATGTCTTTTATCCATTTTCTCTTGTTGGCGTAAACAGTAATTTCATGCCTGTGAATATTTTCCTGTGTAAGTATGCCTTGATTTGTAATAGCCATAGTGAAAACTGTTTTTTATGAAACTGTCAGAGCATTCAAAAGGTAAGTGTTTTGTGTATCCAGAAATAAATAAATTATCCCTTTGTTTCCCATCTTTGGTGTGTTCCATTTCTTGCTTCAAGTTAATCAGATGTCACAGTCATCGGCTTTCTTTTCCTAGGGTTTTTTCCTTCTTTTATCTTCCCTTTTGTATTTAACTTTTAATGTTCATCTTTTGCATATATATTTTTAAACTCTGATATTTTCATATTTATTTGAAAGCTTAGAGGTTTTAATGGTATTAATGTGTGCATTTTCATTAGATAGCAAAAACTGACCAAATCCTCTGCTAGTGAGCAATTATTGTAAAAAACTTTGCAAAAAATATGAATTTTAAATACTGAATAATAACACTAAACTGCTAATAATGATAATCTCTAAAGGAGGGGATTAAGGAGAACTTTAACATTCTGTATACAACTTTTCTGCGTTGCTTGATTTTTATACACTAAACATCTATAACTTAAGTGAGAAAACAATTATAATAAATTATTAATAACTGAATATTGAACATGAGATATTGAGCTAATAGAAAGCTGAAGTCAATAAATATCTTTCTCAATGTAAATAGGTCTCTTAGGACCTCTTCCAAGCTAGCAAAATACTGTTTAGTTCCTGGTAGGAGATAATTTGCTGTATGGACCCTTGGTTACTATAGACAAGCATTTCTTAGGATGAGCTCCACAAAATACTAGCTCTGCCCCTTAGTAATAGGCATACGGGAAAAAAAAGGATTCTGTGCTTTGGTAACTTTGGTAAAACACTGGTTTAAACAAACATAAATAAGTTTCTTCACTGCAGTATATCTCAGAGTGTTTAATATGCTACTGCACAAGTGGGAACAGAGGGTATTACACAGGTTTTTCCAAACTTATTTGTTCCCAATACCTTTGTTCCTCCCAGAACTACTGTTCCAAGGCACATATTTTGGGAAACACTGCTGTAGGGTGTTCAAGAAAGAGTTCATTTCATAGTGATAGGTAATGAAAGACCCTACCCCTTCTTATTTATCACAGGATTTATCCATATATAAAGATACCCTTACTGAATGAAGTAAGTCAGACAGAGAAAGACAAATATCATATGATATGGCTTACATGTAGAATCTAAAAAAATGGTACAAGTGAACTTATTTACAAAACAGAAATAGAGTCACAGATGTAGAAAACTAACTTATGGTTATCAAGGGAGAAAGGGGGTGGGAGGGATAAATTGGGAGATTGGGACTGACATATACAAACTACTATATATAAAATAAATAACTAATAAGAACCTACTGTATAGCACAGGGAACTCTACTCAATACTCTGTAATGACTTATATGGGAAAAGAATCTAAAAAAGAGTAGACATAGGTATATGTATAACTGATTCACTTGGCTGTACAGAAGAAACTAACACAATGTTGTAAATTAACTATACTCCAACAAAAATTATTTAAAAAAAATAAAGTTACCCAGTTTGTTGCATGTCATTTTTGAGCCAGATATAGAATATTGAAGGTATAGATTTTTCCAATATTAAACTAATACTTTTTTTTAACTAAACAAAACTTGTTTGTGATGGATTGTCCTTTTTATATATTGATGGATTTAAAATTGTGGTTTACGTTCAGGATTTTTACATATTACGCTTATAAGAGAGACTAACCTTTAATTTTCCATTCTTGTAACGTGTTGTCAGGTTTTGGTGTTAAAGTTCTGCTGGTCTCATAAAATGAGTTGCTTAGTGTTCCATCGTTTTTCTTCTCTATGGTAGAGCCTGTGAAATCTTGGTATTAACTCTCCTTTGAATGTTTGGTATAACTCACTAATGAAAGTATCAGAGCCTGGAAATTTATCTTGCTGTGTTTTATTTCACTCGATAGTTTTCAGTTTTGCAAGAGAATCTCACTTCTGCAAGAGGAGTCAGGCGCCATTCAGTGTAGTGGCCACAGTCCCACAGCCTTGCCAGCAATAAGCAGTGGACTTAGTTGGGCACAAGGGAAATGCTTCAAGCAGCTCTGCCAGCTTCAAGATGACGTTCAGGTTCAGAGCAAGTGGTGAAGCAGCCAGAAATTTAACGGTAATTCTGGAAATGAGACAGGCATAGAATAGCTGAGATAAGCTCCTCATACATCCTTGGCTGACTGAGACACTACACATGGTTAGAAAAGATCCAAGAGACCTTGGAGAGACCAGCAAAACGTAAAAGATGAGGGACACTTGAGCACAGGCTGAAACTTTGAATGCATTCCCCAGTCCACACACATATCAGTCAGCAGAGGGCAGGAGCCTAATTGGCTCAAGATGTTTGAGTACAACCTCTGCCCAAAGCACTGACTGACCAGTAAGCTATGCAGTCAAAGAGGAAATCACTAGGGAGCCAGTTTAAGCAAACATAACAAATTAACAAACAAAAAAAGAATAGCAGAGGCATCAGTGGCTGCACATCAGGGAGATAGATTCTGCAGTTTAAATCTAGGCATGTTATTAAACAAAAAAACCAAAACTCCAACAATCCTCAAAAATATAAAATGGAACTCAGAGTAGCTACAATATATTATCTAAAATGTCCATTTTTTTAAATCAAAAACTACTAGATATGCAAAAAAACCCAGAAAAGTTCTACCCATATACAGAGAAAAAAGCAGTTAGAAGAAACTATAAGTGGGCCCAGCTTTTAGCTTTAGCAGGGAAACACTCCAAAGCAGCTATTATAAATATGTTCAAATAATTTTAGAAATGCTAACAATGAATCAACACAAATCAAATCTCAATAAGGAAACAGTATAAAAAGGAACGAAATGGAAATTCTAGATTTGAAAAGTATAATAACTCAAATGAAAAATTCACTAGATGGTCCCAGCAGCAGATTTGAGATGACAGAAGAAATAATCAGTGAGTCTGAGGATAGACTAATAGAAATTATCCACTCCAAAGAACAGAGAAAAAAGAGGATTGAAGAAAAATAAACAGGGTCTTAGAAACCTTGGAGTCAAGCATTCCAACTTAAATGTAATGGGAGTCCCAAAATGGGGAGAGAGAAAGGAGTAGAAAAAAGATTCCAAGAAATAATGGCTGAAAACTTCCCAAATTTAATGAAAAACTTTAACTTACACATCCAAAAGCTCAATGAAATTTGAATAGGATAAACTAAAAGAAAACCACACCTAGACATATGAGGCAAATTTCTGAAAGCCAGGGACAAAGAGAAAAATCTTGAAAGCAGCGAGAGAAAATGACTCATCATATATAGGGGGAAAACAATTAACGAACTAACTTCTAACTTCTCACTAGAAATACTGAAGGCCAGAAAGACAGCGGAATGACTTATTAAAAGGGCTGGAGAAGACGTAGAGAATGGACTTGAGGACACGGGGAGGAGGAAGGGTAAACTGGGATGAAGTGAGAGAGTGGCATGGACATATGTACACTATCAAACGTAAAATAGATAGCTAGTGGGAAGCAGCCGCATAGCACAGGGAGTCAGCTCGGTGCTTTGTGACCACCTGGAGGGGTGGGATAGGGAGGGTGGGAGGGACACACAAGAGGGAAGAGATATGGGGACATAAGTATATGTATAACTGATTCACTTTGTTATAAAGCAGAAACTAACACACCATTGGAAAGCAATTATACTCCAATAAAGATGTTAAAAAAAAAAAGGGCTGGGGAAAAAATACCATCCTCTTAACCACGAATTCTATATTCAGTAAAACCATTCTTTGAAAAAGAAACTGAAATAAAGATATTACCAGACAAGCAAAAACCGAGAGAAGATGTTACTAGCAGACTTATTATATTATACTGTTAGATCTACTACAGATTGTCAGGCTATATAAAGAAGCAAGATCCAACTATATACTGTTCACAAGACACACACTTTAGATTCACAGACACAAAGAAGTTAAAACTAAAAGATGGAAAATGATATACCATGCAAACAGTGATCATAAGAGAGCTGGAGTGGCTTATTAATGTCAGACAAAACAGGCTTTAGGGCATAGGATATTCCTAGAGATAAATAGGGACATTTCATAATGGAAAAGGATATGTATATCCTTTATATATATCTATATATATATGACCACTCATAAATTTACATGTACTTAACAAAACCCCAACATACATGTAGCAAAAAGTGATATAACTGAAAGGAAAAATAGATAATTCAACAATTTTAGTTAGAGATTTCAACACTTCACTCTCCATATGTGGTGGCCAGGAGAAATGCCTCAAAGAACTCCACCCACAAGGAGCAGAACTGACCAAGAGCCTGAGCCACTGTGCTGCATTTGCTCCCTGACTGTGCTTCCCATAGGCTACTGCCAGCCAGTTGGAATACTCCATGTCACTGGAATACTAAGGCAGGTCCATTCCTAGGAGAAATGAGGCTCTTCTGATTGTTAACTTGAGGACTCCCAACAGCTTGGCTGAACCTTTCTTAGTCTGCACGGTAGTCTAGCGTGCTTCTGCCCAATCTCCCTTACCCCTCTCCTTCACTCAGAGCCAGGTCTGTATTGCAGTCTGGGGTCTCTTCCAAGTTTTTCCAGCCCCCTCTTTCCTCTCACGGTCATTACCCCTAATCTTCATGTGTTTAATCCCATCTTGGCATCTGCTTTTTAGAGGACCCAGATTAGCACCACTGGTACCAAGAGTGGTCCAAGAAAATAGGTGGTCAGACAGAGATTTGGAATGGCTCACTTGCTGCCCAGTAGAGGAAGAAGATGTGTCCTGGTTGGGGAATGGGACGTGGCACAAGATGGTGCCTCAGTTGCTAAAGGTTTCACTGGTGGTGGCCTGTGAAAATGTCCTGGTGGCGGAGAAAGCCGTGGCAGGAGCCATGTTTCAGGCCTTTCAGAAAATGCGGGGGACCAGTGCCTAGAAAGACCGGAGTTGGCCGGTTGCTGCTAAGTTGTGACATGCTATTGTTAGCAAGCAGTTAATGGTTAAGTGTGAGAGTCAGAGAACCTCTGGTAGCTTACAAAGAGGTCCTGATTGTAAGGTCGGATCTTAACAAACGGCACCGCGAAACAGAGGAAAGCTTCAAGTGAGCTTTATTAGGGAGCGCTCCCGGGCGAGGTTCACTGGTCCGAGAGAAAGGGGCCAGAGAAGTCGCACCCGGGCGAGGGTTGGGCAAGATTTTATAGGGGAAGAAGGGAAAGGGGTGTGGTGAATCTGGGAGGGTGCAGGGTATTCCTTATTTGGTGGTCTTTTCGGGTATCCTGGGGGACCGTTAGTCCCGCCCCTCGAAAGGCGGGAAGGCTGGGCTGGGTTAGAAGTCCCCAGGTCAGTTCCTGGAACTGGGTGGTCCGGAATGTCTCCAGGGCAGTTTCTGGAACTGGGTGGTCCGGAGAATTTCGGTCTGATGCAACCTGTGAATCTGATTGTGTTCCCCTGCCTCGGGCCAGTTGGCCTTACACTGATCTTTTGCAGTAGAAGTGCAGGCACATTTGAGCAGCAGGCTGAAGACCTAGTTGTTAGAGGCTCAGAGCTCAGTAGTTGTTTACACTGGTCAGCCAAGGCAGGACCGGTAGGAAAATGTCAGGGTCTTGGTGATAAAAACCTAGGATCCTAAAATATGGGTGGGGACATCTGGATGGGTGCCTTTGAGGATATTGCCTCGGCAACCACCGTGCCCCCGGGCCCTCTGTGCTCGCAGAGATGGCCCATATTCCTTAAAAAGAGATTAACACTTCCATTGTGCTGGCAATAGGTGCTCTCCTCAGAAGCTGTTCTCACCCCCACCACCTCCCCTGGCCACCAGGATGAAAACTGGGGCTATGTCAGGCCTGAGTAAATTATACTCAAAATTCTACTTGTGTGTGTATGTGTGTGTGTTCCTGGGGAATCGCCTGCTTTTTTTAGTTTTCTCAGTCTCTGACTAAAAATATTTCTGAAACACTAGGTTCCATCACTCAAAGCCTTAGGCCTCTTTGCCACCAGAAACAGCTGTAATTTCATTATGAAGCAGATTTGAACTAATTTTCTCTCCTAATGATCTGGGGAGAGGTTGCTTCGAGATACCAAAGTAACTTTTCAGCAACATACCATTTGAACTCTGAGCAAAAACTAACCTGCTAAATCTGCAATCTCATTTAGCCTCCAACACCAATTAGTACCTCAGTCCATCACCCTGAGGACAGTCAAACCTGCCATCCTTGGCCACCAGTCTAAATACAAGCCAAGCCACCAGACTAAATGTAGCTACTGCTCTGAGGTTGATGCCATTAGCCGTACCGTCCTCTGCTTCTCCTGTTGACAATTACCAGGGCTGGGACTGGGGTGAGGCAAGGAAGGCGTCTAGAGCAAACACGTAAAGAGGACTTCTTTTTAAGTTCCACCCTACGCTAGCACTTCCTCCATCCAAGAGTCAGAGCCTCCTTACATTTTGCACCCTAGGGGTCTCCCTTGTGTCACGCTAGTCCCCAGCACTGTACATCACCAACCACGATGCATCCATTATGGTGTAATGGACAGAGCATCAGCCCCAGGGTGGAGGGTGGAGGGGTAGAAGTAGAAGTAGATTAATTACAGAGAAAGTGACCTTGTAGCTAATTGAGGAAGGTGAAGGAAGTCATTGTAGAAAAGTGGGATGGGCAGTGTGGTAATCTGGTGATAGGAAAAGAAGCAAAGGGTCAGATATCTGCAGGTCTGGGATAAGACCTGGGAACAAAATGAAGCTAAATGGCTTAGAACAAGGAGAGTGAACAAAATAGTGATGCTGGGAGCTGGCTGGGCAAGACAACTGAACTCCTTATTTTATTTAAAGTCTTATTTTCATAGAATCACACTAGAAAATTCTGTTATAAGGTAAGGAGAGAAAATCAGAAAATCCCTATAGAACTAAAATCTATATGTTAATGTTTTCAAAGTCTGGGAAGACTTCTGTGGGCATGTGGGATTTCTGAAGTTGGGCCAGCTAAAATTTAAGGGCCCTTGTATGACTATTATTTTTCTGAGGAAGAGGAAGAGCATATGTGCAAAAATCAATATACTGAATTTAACAAAATTAACGACTTGCATTTGGGTACTGTTTTATAGGTTACAAAGTCCTCTGACCATTGTCTTTTTAGTTCTCAAGTCTTTTTTCTGTGCCTTTGCCATTTCTGTTCCCAATTCTGAAAAATCTGTTACCCCTCCTAGACTGCAGGTTGAGACTTAATTTTTGAAACTGCTTTGAGATATAATTTACATACCATACAATTCACCAACTTAATGATTCAATGATGGTTCTTAGGCAAAAGTTGTGCAACCATCATGACAATTAATTTTAGAACATTTCCATTACCCTAAGAAAGATATCCTGGACCCATTAGTCGCCACTCCCTATTTATCCCCCAACTTCTCTAGCTGTAGGCAAGCTCTACTTGTAGTTACCTATTCTGGACATTATATTTCATTTTTAGTTTAAAGTGTCCTTGGGGATTAGGAGTCCTTACCTTTGGAATTCCTAATCTCTAAATGGTATGACTCTTGCAATAATCAGGGACCTGTGACAGAAATAGGAGGGAAAGAGAAATGATATTTAACAACCACTATATGCATACCGACATAGATTCATTATTTTCACAACCATCCTATGAGCCAGGTACCATTTAACAGCTGAAGAAACCAAGGATTATAGAAAGTAAGTAACTTGCCAAAGGTTACAAAGTTAGTAACAAAGCAAGGATGTAAAGCTTGCTTTTCTGACTAGAGCTCACACTGTCTTTGTTCCACTAAATCAGTAGTTCTCAAACTTTGGTGGGCACTAGAGTCAAGTGGAGGGTTTATGAAAGACAAATCACTTGGCCCCTCCCACAGACTTTCAGGTTTATTACCTCTGGGGTGGGGCCCGTGGATTTGCCTTCAGAGGCTGCTGAAGCTGCTCTTTCTGGGACTGTGCTATATCCTGCTGCTTAACAGTACCCGAGAACAGGATTGATTAAGATCACAGAGCCAGATGCTGAAGTAGCTTTCATATCATCTGGTCATCTTTTCAGAACAGTACTTATGACCTGTCAAAGCAATTGCTGATTGATAAAAGGCAGGAGGTAGTTGGAAAGGCAAAACAGGGAACTAACATGCTGCAGAAGACATACTGAAGTGTGAGAACATTTTTTTCTGGTTGGGAAATGTGATAAGCAATTAGAGAGTTAGCTATGGTGCATGAAGCACCTAGAGGTAGCATTTGTCAGCTGGAGGCAAAATGTAAGGTTGCTTGTCTAGTTCAGAACTATAGCTGCTTTAAGGAGAGAAGGCAGGCAGATAGAGGAGTGTCAACAGCAAGGTCTTTTCTCCTTCTTTGGCTACAGCTATAGTTGCACACTCATGCTGACTTCATTCCCAAATGTTAACTAGGCCAGAGCTTGATCAGACTGAAATGTGAATTTGTATTAAAAAAATTCTCACAGATACTGAGAAAATGTGTTCCCTTGAATCTGTTCTAGCTCTGGATTTTATTGAAAATGTTTGATTTTTTTTTTTTTTTAGTGGGAGGGGAAAGAGGGCATCTGGAAATCACTTAATCCAAATCTGCAGTGTTATTGCTAGAGGAGGCTCAAACATGATTTGAACATCCCTAGCTGTGGGATTTGGTGAACAGGCTCCCAAGAGAGGATGACACAGCACAGGGAATAGCACAGACAGCCTGCCTTGCTTTTTAGAGAGCAAAGATGCAAAAGTCCTTGCTCAGGTCACCAGTGCTGAGAATACTCTTAATAATTTAAATGGACAAGGGGAACTTCCTTATGTGTAGGTGAGCCTGCCCTAGAGACAGAATAGAGAAAAAACAGCAAGGTGAAAACGGAGTGCAGAGTGCAGCTGGATTAGGCCTTTATATAGATAGCTTTTGTTTTTTTTCAGAGCACTTTTTTTTTAAAGTTATTTATGTATTTATTTTTGGCCGTGTTGGGTCTTCGTTATTGCGTGCGAGCTTTCTCTAGTGGTGAGCAGGGGCTACTCTTCGTTGTGGCGTGCAGTGGCTTCTCTTGTTGCGGAGCACGGGCTCTAGGCACGTGGGCTTAAAGTGGTTGTGGCACGCGGGCTCAGTAGTTGTGGCTTGCAGGCTCTAGAGCTCAGGCTCTGTAGCTGTGGCGCACAGGTTTAGCTGCTCCTTGGCATGTGGGGTCTTCCCGGACCAGGGATGCAACCTGTGTCCCCTGCATTGGCAGGCAGATTCTTAACCACTGTGCCACCAGGAAAGTCCCCAGAGCACTTTTACGTATATTAACTCATGTCAAATATTATTATTATTAAACAGGGTGCAGATAAGTGTAATGAGTTAGCTCAGTTAATGAGTTAGTTTAACTAGTTAATAGATGCACGTACTAGGATTAGAGGTAGACAGTTACTTGGAATGCCAGGAAAACAAAACATTCAGAAATAATAGTAACCACATAAATGCAATCTAGGGAAAACCACATTTCCTTCCAAAGTGGTGGAAGTGAAGTTTACTTGTTGGTATTTTCTTACCTCTTTAATATTTGTTCATTCATTCATCCATCCATTCATTCAACAAACATGTATTGAGTGCTTCCTATTTCCAATTATTTTGCTCTGTGGGCCTTGGGAATGTAGAAATGAGATATGGTGTCCATTCATTCAACAAATATTTATGAAGGTCCTACTATGTCTCAGAAATTGTTTTAGGTGCTAGGGATATAGTAGTTAAAAACAGACAAACAGGGGCTTCCCTGGTGGCACAGTGGTTAAGAATCCACCTGCCAATGCAGGGGACATGGGTTCGAGCCCTGGTTGGGGAAGATCCCACATGCTGCAGAGCAACTAAGCCCGTGCACCACAACTACAGAGCCTGTGCTCTAGAGCCCGCAAACCACAACTACTGAAGCCCTCGTGCCTAGAGCCCATGCTCTGCAGCAAGAGAAGACACCACAGTGAGAAGCCCGCGCACCGAAGCGAAGAGTGGGCCCCGCTCAGCAACAAAGACCCGACACAGCCAAAAATAAATAAATTAATTAATTAAATTAAAAAGGAAAAGATTAAAAACAAACTAGACAGACAAAGCAAGAAATGTATAAACCAGTTTGGAGTAACAAAGGGAAACAAACTATAATAAAAATAATAAAAATGTGATAGAGGATGGGTAGACAACTAGTGTGATGAAACAAGTATAGTACAATGTTAACAGCAGAATCTAGGTGGTGGCTATATCAGTGTTTACTGTAAAATCTTTCAACTGTATGTCTGAAAATTCTTATGATAAAATATTGTAGAAGAAAGTTATAGGAATGATAAAAAAAAAGGCAGAGATTTGGGGAAAGTTCATGGAGGACATGGCAGTGTTTTATCCTCTTCTTCCTCTCAGCTACCTAATATCCCCTTAGCTATGAGTCCATCAACTTCCAAATTCCAATAGGCCGTGTCTTGGGCTGTGAAGAGCTCTGCAAACGTCCTTGAAGATCTTATCTTTTTAGTGGAGAAAAACTTGGAGGAGGAGAAGCAGACACATGAATCAGCTAAAACTCACCCACCCCACAGGCATTTGATAAGGCACCCTTCTAGCTAACCTCTCCCAAATGCCTGCCTCTGGGTACCAGGTAGCTGCTCTCCCCAGCTTAGTTTCCTGTCTGAGCTTCTGTGGAGTTTGGTTTTGGATGGTTACCTGAAATATTTAAAAAGTGAAGCGAACATTTGTTTTTTCTAATACTCAATTTTCTTTAGTAATTTTTTTTCAAAATAATTCTGAATTTTAGGTAACACTAAGTTTTGAAAGAGAATGCTATAGGCTTAACTTCTCCTTTAGACTGTAGGACCCCCATCAGCTCATTTATACCAGTCCCAGGTTCACAGGAGCAGCGGCTGTGACTAGTCGAGTCCTCCCTCTCTCCTCTGTGCCCAAACGAAGCTTCCCTTTCCAGTTTCAGCCCTTTAGGGGCTTTTCCTATAGATCATTTATATGATCTGTGCAGGGTACCACGTTAAGTACTTTAAATACAATAGTTCATTTAATATAATAATCCTAGCATGTAACTGCCATTATTATTCCCATTTAACAGATGAGAACATTGAGCAAGGGAGATTAAGTAATTTGCTCAGGGAACTGCAAGTCAATGCAGAAATCTGGCTCCAGAGGTGGCGCTGTTCTGAGTCATCAGCAGCTACTGCCTTTGTAACCAAGTGCCTAATTCCCCATCTCTGAAAAACCAGTTCACTTAAAGGTATTAATAAGTCAACGTGACATTAAGTATTATTTATCGTTTCCACAGCCCTAACTCCACAGGAACCTCAGTGTTTGGGATTTCAAACTACGGTTAGAAAGGGCGTTGATGTTAGGAGGGAGGGCTTCCCTCAGATGAGCTCCTCAAATTATCTTTCTCTAGGAAGGACTCCAGAGAGTCGCCGTTTAAGGAGGATGGTGTTTGGGGGTTTCCAAGAGAGGAAATATTTAAAGCCAGAGGCTGACATATTATTTTGGCAAACGGGATGGGAAAAAGAAATCTCTTTTTCGGAACACAAGTTTTAGTCTGGATAATGGGTAAATGACATTAACTCTTTGTTTCATCTTAACCTTCCAAGCTTGTGCTAATTTTGCTTCTCAAACCTGAGGCATCTCCTCCATTATTTGATCTGTCCTTTTAGCTTTTTATCCCTTTTGAAATAGGTGGGAGCATACCCAATTAAAACGCAGAAGGCTCCTTCTTTTCCCTTGGTCCCGCCGCAGGTCGTCGTCGTGGAAAGGGTTAACCAGGCGGGTTGGGAGAAGGGTCGGGCTCATACCTTTCCCAGAGACCCCAGGCGGCGGCGGCGGCGGCGGGGCCCGGGAGGGGCGGAGGCTGGGGCAGACGCCTCGCCGCCGCTGCCTCGGCGAATAGCAGTGCGCTGTCCGCCCGGATTGGAGCAGCAGCATCACGCTGACCTCTGCCTGGGATGTAAACCGGAGCGGCCGCAGCGGGCAGAGGAAGGCTCTCGGCTCCTTCGGGAAAGCCAGCTCCAGCACCGGGATCCGAGCAGTGCGCAGGGAGCCGCGTCAGCCTCGACCTGGGCAGCGCCCAGCGGAGGCTGCGGGAAAGCGGAGGGAGCCCGGCGCGGGCGGGGAGCGTGCGTCCGTTCGCACAGGCAGCGGGAGGAGGGGCGGCGCGAGCCATGGCTGGGGACAGCGAGCAGACCCTGCAGAACCACCAGCAGCCCAACGGCGGCGAGCCCTTCCTGATCGGCGTTAGCGGGGGCACGGCCAGCGGCAAGGTACGGCGGGGCCCCGGGGCCGCGCTCTTTTCTCCTCCCCACCTCTCCCCACCCCGGCCGGGGCCCGGCGGCGCCGCATGTGGCCGGCGGCCGCGGGCCATGTCAGTTCCTGCAGCCACCGCGTGGCCCGCGCGCCTCCGCTGCTGGCCGCACTCCAGTGCAGAGTCTTCCCCGCGCAGACTCCGGGCGCCGCGGCAGCGGATGGGCGGCCGGACACTCGGGCCATCTGAGGTTCCAGGGGTACTCCGGCCACCGATCACAGGGCTGGCACGCTCCCCGGCGGCGGTAATTCGTGGCTGGGGTCCTATGGGGGAGGGGCAGAGAAAGCGGATGCTTATTGTTTTGCAAGTCAGTCGTGGGGGAGAGGGCTTTAAGCGGGGTCCTCTACGAATCCCCGGTACACCCGTCTTCCCTCGGCCTGGCGTTGATGTGCTCGCCCGGCGACGCAACCCCGGTGCCGGGTCGGAGCGAGCCGGGTAGCCCGACCGGGAGGGCTGCGAGAACGTGAGGCGGCGTCCCGGTGAAGGGGAGCCCCACTTGGGCTGGACGCCGGTGCCGGGCACTGCAGAGGTTTCCGGGTAAAATCCCGAGAGCCAAATAGGCGAGGTGACATCAGTGAAATGATCATAGTCGGGGCTTCTCTTTTTGGGGGGTTTTAAGAGGAAACGCGGTCGGCTTCAATGAGAAAGTTGTGCTGGCCCCATGCTCTTAGATGTCTGGGGCCGTACGCGTCTTGCATCTGCGGAAGGAGGTCGTTCTCTGGGTGTCTGACTCCTCTAGGAGCCTGCTTTCTTTGTTTTTTCAGCAAGGCAAGGAGAGACTAGGGATATGCTTTCCTAGCTTTGCCCGCGGCTTTTTCTGCAGGTGGAGAAGGGTAGAGTCCTCTCAGATATTTTTCTTTGCTCCCCTGCCTTTAAGATGTGGCTACTTGTTTACCCTACTGTTTAACAAGTTCATTTGGTGCCCGGGCTCCTCAAGGGGAGCCTGCGAGAAATAGGTGATGCGCGCTGGGTTTGGCGAGGTGGGATGATGCCTCCTAGGGTCAGGGAGAGCGGAGCAGGAAGGCTGGTTGGCGCCATGAGAAGCGAGCCACGAGGTTTTTGCTCCGGAGCAGACTCTGCCGTAGCCCCTCCTCCATTTTGGTTTTACATTTTTCCCTCCAGGTCTGGACTACTTTGGCGCAAGGGGCCCAGGCACGGCAGCTGGCGCTATGGAACTTCTTTATTGATTAGTTAATCTCGACTGTAGCTCCCAGGGCTTGGGATCTGCCTGCTTTATGTCCCAGAAGTTTATGTTGAATTTGCCCCTGGTTGAATGCCTTTTTTAATTTTAAAAAATTTTACATGTTTTTTATTGGTACTATTACTAGTAAGTCAAAGCCAAACCAGGATGCCAGCTCTTTTAGGAAATGTACCTGTTATATTAGAATTTTCTCAGTCCCCCTCCGCACCCCCCACCGCCCTTTCCATAGTATATTCGTGTTATGTGGGACCTTTTTTGTTGTTGATGGCCGTATTCCCAGCGCTCCTAGCACGATGCCTGGCACATAGTTGGACCCAAATATTAACCTGAGATACAGCCCTCCTAGGGGGAAGGAGACCGAAACTGGCAGATGAGTGTAGCATTTAGAAACAAAATGACCTTGGTAATCATCTAAATAATTTAGTCACTACAGAGGCGGAAACTAAGATCCTAAAAGGTGAACTAACTCGCTTCTTATTATTGTGCGTTCCTCAATCATCACCTTTTCTCAGTGGATAATCAGTATAAATGTGTTATTTCTGTAACGTGTCAAGTAGGAGCTAGGAATGAGCCATTAAGGGAACTCTTAACTCTGCTGTCCCTATTTCTCATCAAGGAGGAAGATACTCCTAAGAAAGGGTCTATTTTCATGCAGTTTTTAAAGCATGTTGTATCTTTTGGGCATTAACAAATACTTTGTCATTGTAAGATTTTATAATTTTTTTGTTATTAAGAAAAAGCCCAAAGGAGCATTGGACTTCAAAAATTCTTTACTGCAGTCAGTTTGCTGCAATTATGTCTTGATTCTTTAGTCCAGTCCTTAGTGCCTTTTCTCCAAGGAACTTGAAGTTTTTGTTTTTGTTTTTTTTTTAAAGGATGGTCAGCATTAACAAACTGGACCTCCTTTGGAAGCCTCAAGTCTGAACATTGTGGTACAGGAGGGCCTGGAAGCAAAGTCGATACTCTACCCCCTGCATATTTGCTCTGTGCCTGTTAAAGGAATTTGGGAGAAGGCAAAGGGGCCCAAGGACATCAACAAAAAAGGACAGTTTTAGAGCTAGAAGGAACCTCGGAGGCCCTGGAGTCCAACACTTCATCTCATCACTTATGGATGAGAAAAATAATGAATTCAGATCATATATTTGTCCCAGCTATTGGCCTTGTTTAAGAAGAATTGACTAAGGCATGCCCGGAGAACACAAGTTTACACTTTCAACCTGGAAAGGGGCTACTTGGAAATGGCTACAGAATGGTTTCAGAGGTACTTGACCCAAAAGGAAATGGAAATGCAGATTGCTTTGTACTCAGTGGCCTGGCAATATAGATCTTGATTGCTTTCTCCCCTCCTTTATAAGAGAAAACAACTCCCTGTTCAGCTTCTCTTGAGAGCTCTAATTTGTCTCAATGTTGTCACTGCCCTGAGTTAACAAGTATTTTATCTTAGCCTAAATTAGTTTGGTTGTAGAAGGCAAAAATAGCGATTGTGGTCCATATATTACATTTTTGTTTGTTTGTTTTGGCCATGCCACACAGCATGTGGGATCTTAGTTCCCCCACCAGGGATCGAACGCGCACCCCCTGCATTGGAAGCGTAGGGTCTTAACCACTGGACCGCCAGGGAAGTCCCATACATCACATTAAAGTTTGTTGTATACATGGAGATTAATTAGAACTCTAGAGTAAGCTTTGCTAGGCTGACATGGCAAATCATTCTTAAAAACTCACCTTAAAATTGTGGTGGGGGCTTCCCTGGTGGCGCAGTGGTTGAGAGTCCGCCTGCAGATGCAGGGGACACGGGTTCGTGCCCCGGTCTGGGACGATCCCACATGCCGCGGAGCGACTGGGCCCGTGAGCCATGGCCGCTGAGCCTGCGCGTCCGGAGCCTGTGCTCCGCAACGGGAGAGGCCACAATAGTGAGAGGCCCGCGTACCGCAAAAAAAAAAAAAAATCACATTCTCGTATTTCCTCCTAAAGGACAAGTCTAGAGAGAGCAAGAAGTAACACTGGATGGGGAAAAAAAACAGTTTAAACTTCTTTACCTGAATATATATCCATGACTTTAGGTGCCATTCCCTCTCCTCTTTATTTTTGCTGTTTACTGCGCTGTGACTTCTTCGCCAATTAAAATAGCTTCTCAGTCTGCACTGCCATCAGAGCGGTCTTCCTTAGTGTAGCTCTGACTGTGCCACTCTCCTTTTTGGAAACCTTGGATGCCTCTTCACTGCCCAGGCTATAGGTCAGATATTTCAGCACAGTGCACATCCCCCTGGCCCCCAAATGTGGTCTCAGACTATTTATTTATTTATTAAAAATTTTTTAAAAAATAAATTTATTTATTTATTTATCTATGGCTGTGTTGGGTCTTCCTTGCTGTGCGTGCAGGCCTTCTCTAGTTGCGGTGAGCGGGGGCTACTCTTTGTTGCAGCGTGTCGGCTTCTCATCGCGGTGGCTTCTCTTGTTGCGGAGCACAGGCTGTAGGCGCGCAGGCTTCAGTAGTTGTGGCTCGCGGGCTGATAGAGCACAGGCTCAGTAGTTGTGACGCATGGGTTTAGTTGCTCCTCGGCATGTGGGATCTTCCCGGACCAGGGCTCAAATTCTGTGTCCCCTGCATTGGCAGGCAGATTTCTAACCACTGTGCCACCAGGGAAGTCCCACCAGACTATTTTTCCACTCTTGTCCCGCTTCCCCACACCCAAATGCACACACACACACACATCTGTGGAACTGCTTTCATTTATACTTTTGCTCCTGGTCTTCTCTCTGGAATGGCCTCTAATCCTTTCAAGGTTTCAGTTTTGTTAATACTTCCCCCAGGGAACTTTGTTATCCATTTTCTTAATCAGAATTATTTTTTGTCTCTAATGCTTCCATAGTTTCACCACATTTTGCCTAGTGCTGGGGTTATTTGTTGACTGCTTCCCCCGCTATAGTAAAAGTTCTATAAGAGCGTCTCATTTATTTCTGCCTTAATGCCCATTACAGTGTTTGATACCGTGTTTGTTGAACTGAGTTAGGCAGACCATCATTTGTAATTATCCTTTTATTCTTTTAATTCATAAGACTATTTGAATTAGGCTTTGAAGCCACAGTTGAAACCATGTTTAACTGTGCTATTCGTGTTGCAGTGACTAGACAGTAAAAAACCCCGCAGCTCCCTAATACTGTACATTGGTATTGCTTATTCAGAGCCTAGCATTTAATTAGTATGTACTAAATGAACATTTGTTGAATGTCATTGTGAAGAATACTGTATTATGAGGAAGTCAGGTCATAAGGAAATATGAGAGAAAGTCTGTCAGTATTTTATAGTTACAAGCTGCTTAAACAGCTCATCAAGCCAATTTATCATTAAAGCATTTCCTTATCTCTTCCTTTTGAAGTGGGGCAGGTGTCTTCCCCACTGATGGATAACACTGGAAGATGTTAGGAGAATTTTTGACTTGCCTGAGGTCATGTAGCTAGTAAGTGATAGAACTTGGATTGGAATCCAGGTTTTTCCTTTACTAAATCTATGCCTGTTTTGAACTTTCTCCACAAGCAGGGACCAGCCCTCGGACGTATTTTGAGGGAGGTCAGTTGGACAGTGTATGAATAATACAGACCAAGAGAGGACATTGCAGTCCCCTCAGAGGTGGGGGCTGTCACCTCAGCTCGGCCTGAGCATGAGTCAGCATCTGCTTTTGGAGCGCTCTGGAATGCTCCCTGGACCTCCGGCTCCGGCTCCCATTGCCGGGTTCCTGGAACCTCGGCAGACATCCCCATCCGGCCAGATCACTCATTCCGCACCCTCCCTCCATCAGGTGCTCCCAGAACCATGGGACTGCTTTGGTTCTTTTGCTGTTTTTCTCGGAGCTGGCATTGTCTGCTTTGTACCGCCTCAAGCTGCTGCCTGGGAGGTCTGACGGGATCTGGCCCTGCTGACCTCCTGCCACTCTCCCCTTTGCTCTCGATTCCAGCCACATCCCCAGCTTGGCCCATCATGCTTCCCCCCTGCCCAGGGCTCTTCACACTTGCTGTTTGCTCTGCCTGAAATTCCCCTCTTGTTCATTGTGCCAGTGCCTAGCACATGCCTGCCAGAATGAGGCCCAAGCAGCAGGTCTTGCTGCTGCTGCCTTTCCTCAGCTGCTGCCTCATTTCTTGTTTGAAAGTCTTTGAAGTGTGTTTCTGATGCACACTGTCTGTGGTCACCTAACTCCAGCTCACTGTACCTGTAGCATTTGCTTAGGTCTTCTGCCTGATATTATTTCTTTCTTATTTTTTTTAAACATTCCCACCAACAGTGTAGGAGGGTTCCCTTTTCTCCAGCATTTGTTGTTTGTAGACTTTTTGATGATGGCCATTCTGACCAATGTGAGGTGTGATACCTCATTGTAGTTTTGATGTACATTTCTCTAATAATTAGTGATATTGAGCATCTTTTCATGTGCCTGTTGGCTATCTGTATGTCTTCTTTGGAGAAATGTCTATTTAGGTTTTCTGCCCATTTTTGATTTTTTTTATATTGAGCTGTATGAGCTGTTTATATAATTTTAGAAATTAATCCCTTGTCAGTTGCATCATTTGCAAATATTTTCTCCCATTCTGTAGGTTGTCTTTTCTTTTTTTTAAAATTATCTTTTGAGTTATGTTGCTTTATATTTATTTATTTATTTATTTTAAGATTTCATTTTATTTATTTTTGGCTGCGTTGGGTCTTCATTGCTGCGCGCGGGCTTTCTCTAGGTGTGGTGAGCAGGGGCTACTCTTGGTTGCGGTGAGCAGGCTTCTCATTGCGGTGGCTTCTCTTGTTGCGGAGCATGGGATCTCGGCACGCGGGCTTCAGTAGTTGTGGCATGCGGGCTTCAGTAGTTGTGGCTCGCGGGCTTTAGGGTGCAGGCTCAGCAGTTGTGACGCACGGGCTTAGTTGCTCCACGCCATGTGGGATCTTCCTGGACCAGGACTCGAACCTGTGTCCCCTGCATTGGCAGGGGTATTCTTATCCACTGCACCACCAGGGAAGTCCTGTAGGTTGTCTTTTCATTGATATTATTTCTTTGTTGAGTCTTGCTCTCATGAGGTCCTGTGATGGAGACAGGTTGTGTTTGGGAATTTCATGGCTGAAGACCTGACCTTTTTTGCTAGTGGGATCTGAGATGGTGCTGTTGGAATTGCTTAAGATCTCTAAGGTCTTTTAGACGTGTGTCTCAATTTTTTAAATCAATAAAAACGTTTGAATGTATATTCTGTGTGTGTGTGTGTGTGTTTATGTGCTTTCTTGTCCATTAAACTTTTTATCATTAAACCAATTTATCATTAAAGCATTTGACCATCTTGTTATTGTAATGTGTCATGTATCTGAATATGCAAATTATGTAAGTATAATCAATATAATTAAAAACAAAAACAGGGATAATGAAAAGATAAGAAAAATGAGATAAACACTTAAAAATTGTGGTTTCTTTAGCAGTGTAAAGACTTTTGGTTCTTACTGAATGTTTTATTTTTAAAAATCTTATTTCAAATGTGGTGATTCATGAATCTTGGATGATCTTGGTGATATTACTCGTAGTGATAATATAAGGCTGAAAGTTTGGTTCTAAGTTAAGTATCATGAATCTTGATTTCATGACTGTATTTTAAAAAGTTATTCCCCAAAATGATCCAAGTACAGGAAACTCATCCTTTGCAGTATTTATAAAATCATGAGAGTCCCATCCCCCAATTATGCAGCTAGAAAATTTTCATCGTCCTTGTTGTCCATCAGCTGTTTTTGCAAACCAAGATGCTCCATTTAATGTTTTCTTTCTTTCTTTTTTTATACAGCAGGTTCTTATCAGTTATCCATTTTATACATATTAGTGTATATATGTCAATCCCAGTCTCCCAATTCATCCCACCACCACCATCCCGTGTGATCCCACATTTCATTTTGGTGGAGCATTCATTTTCACAATAATAGTGACAGAAGATTCTACCACTTGCTTTTTGTATGACTTGTGGCACATTACTGTAGAGCTTTGGTAAGGTAAGAATTTTGCCTGGTACATACATGGTAGAAGCATAAGAATTTTGTGTGTGTGTTGTTGAAGTTGAGTTGTGCTTCTTTATTGCTTTAATCAGGCTGGAAGTATGCTGTCTGGTCTGATATCCATACCTCCCTTCCCCTCAGCTGAAGAGCTGTTTTGTCATATCTCAGCAAACATCCTCTGTTTGTTTGCCTGTCCTATAGGAAGTCCAGAGTTCTGCAGTTGTCTGTGGGATTGCCTCCTCCCGCATGGTGGAGGGTGAGCTCTGTCTCTGTGCAGGTTGGTAGTCTCTCTCAGGCTCTACACAGAGCTTGTAGTAGAATGGGATGCTAAGGGTGCTGACTTGTGATTTTGGACTATGGTCTTTAAACATGTTTGCATCCATTTCTGCTAAGAGAATTTTGGAGAATTCTTTATCCCTGTCACATGGTTTTGACATCAGTTTCTTTTATCACATGAGTAAAGAGTAGCAAAATATGTAATTTCTGATATATTGTAAATGTTGACGTTTTAAAATAATTGTTTCCTTCTCTTAAATGTGCTCTAAATACTGTAATAATTTGACCTATTATCATCCATTTAAGAAATACATGAATAAGCTCTTCACTGAATCAGAAATGTTAATTTTTCATTTTTTTTCTCCTTGAAATCTTATTTCAATTCCACTTCCTCCACAAAATGTTAATTTATTTTTATGCTTGAAAATTTTTTATCGATCACTCTGTCATCCTTCTGCAACAGAAATATGTATGTACATTGGAATGATCTTTATTTCCTGTTCTCATAAGTCTCTTCAGTGTTAATTTCCTTTGGATTGCATCAGTACAGTTATTAGCATAAATTAATCAGATCAAGTAGATATACATTTTGGTAAGTAATTAGACACAAAAGGTAGAATTATGTTGGAAAGCAACTTGATGAGACAGGTGGAGCTCCCCCACCCAATTACTTCATGTATTGGAGGATGATTCCTACTTAATGCTAGAATTAGATGTTTTGCTTGTTTAGCTGTAAACTTTGAGAAACCTTGTTGACGTAAGTAGATGGGAATGGAAGAACTTTTGTTATATCAAGGTCACCCAGTTTTCATCTTTCTATTTATATGTCAGAACCTGATGTGTATTTATGAATCAGCCAGCTTGCCACCCACCTCCCTTTAATTTTATTGAAAGCAGAAAACTGGAAACCTCCAGAATTGTAAAAGCATTTGTTACCCACTCGTTGGGTCATTCACTTTTTAGTAACAGCACTAGTATCTCAAATCAGTGTATGGCCACTAATTTAGGAAACTTGCATTCCGGTCCAACTTTGCCAGTTACTTATTAGGTATATTCATCTATAGAAGAGGGTCCTTTCAGCTCTTAGCGTTTCACAATTCCACAGCTTGCCTTGAGTATCCTATAATTGTTTTCTCACTACTGGTCACACAGGTCAAGTACTTTTCAAATCTTCAACTCCGAACCTCTATGACGCGGTTGGCATTTGTAATCTTTTGGTGGGGTTCTGAGGCACTGTCATCTCTTGGCCCTTGCCAACATCCACCTGAACTGGATTTCTCGTAGGTCCTGGGGCCCTGTGTGCTTCCTCTCACAGATAGATGTTGCTTCTTTTCCCTAGAGTTCCTTCCTCCCTGCATCCTCCTTCCTTTTCCTTACCTGGATAGCCCCTGCTCATCTTTCCGTTGGTGTCTCTGTCTCCTAGGCAGTCCTCCTAGGCTGGCATGATTGAGTGTCCCTCTGCTGTGCTGCTAAAGTGTCCTACCAGACCTCCGTTGCAGAATTCTCCCCCACCCAGGGCGGTCCTTGCTTCTTTAGTCTGTCTTCCTCTCTAGACGGAGCTCTCAGCATCAGGGACTATGTTTACCTCACTTTTGCCCGAGTGAGGCTCACACATGGGCTAACAACAGTCTATGTGAGTTCTCAGTAAGTGTTTGTTAAATAACCAAACATTAAGGACTCATCTGTAACTCCCTGACATCTTCACTTAGATGTATAACAGGAATCTCAGTACGTCCAATATTTAAGTCCTGCGCTTCCCTCAAATGTGCTCAACCTGCAGCCTTCCCCATCTTAGTTGATGACATTTTCAGCCTTCTAGTTGCTCAGGCCTAAGACTTTGGAGCCATTCTTGACTCCTCTTATGTTCACTTGTATCCAATCCATTAAGGAATCTTGTTGACCCTACCTCCTTACCTACATGTCCACAATCTGACCACTTTTCATCTCCACTGCTTCCACTCTGATCCAAGCCACCAGCATCTCTCAGCTGGGTCACTGCAGTAGAATCCTGACTCATCTCCCTGATCTACTCTTGTCTTCCGTCTATACACTGTTCTCATCGTAGCAACCAGAGTGATTCTGTTAAAATGAAGGAAGGTTGGGCTTCCCTAGTGGTGCAGTGGTTGAGAGTCTGCCTGCCGATGCTGGGGACACGGGTTCGTGCCCCGGTCCAGGAAGATCCCACATGCCACGGAGCGGCTGGGCCTGTGAGCCATGGCCGCTGAGCCTGTGTGTCCGGAGCCTGTGCTCCGCAACAGGAGAGGCCACAGCAGTGAGAGGCCCGCGTACCGCAAAAAAAAAAAAAAAAATGAAGGAAGGTTGGTTAGCAGTTTCCCTGCTTCTGCTCACAACCTTGCAGTAGCTTCCCATTTTACTCTCAGTAAAAGCCAAAGTCCTTACAAAGATCCACAGGGTCCTACAAATGGGCCTTTGCATTGGCTGTTCATTCTGTGGGGACAGCACTTCCTTCAGACATCGGAATAGTTAACTCTCTCACCTCCTTGGTCACCTTATTTAGAATTGCACCCGGTAGACACTCAAATATTTGTTGAATCAATGGATGAAGAGTGTGTTATTTCCTTGCTCAGTTATCCCTTCTAATACTAGTTTTCAGCACTTAAACCCAGTTGCTTTGGCTGTTGCTGGGAGATCACTGTCCCTTTGCTGGTCACATGTGTACTTCCTCTTGGACATCACTTCACCAGGATAGGATTGTGGGCACATTGCCAACCACAGAGCTCGGCGTCAGTGTACATTCTAGATGGCTTAGGTGCCTGTTTAATGGCGCATTTAAAAAATATATAATGAACGTTAATATCTCGCTGTCAAATTCATATTAGGGATGCCACCTAATTTTGTTTAATGAAATGCTTGTTGATATGAACTAGATTTTTACTTTAACTCAAGAAATGCTAGAAGAGCAGATCTTTTGAACCAAAACGATTATCTTCTCTATCTTAGAGGAAGGTAGATGCATCACCTTTTGAGGAAAACTATCTCTGCTTTGGGCAGCTTGCATTCCTCTGAATATAGGCCTTTCATAGCATGGATTGGAGTTGCAGAAGTGCTGAGCAGAGCCATAGGGTGGGAAAACATGGTAGCTTTTTAGGTTCTTTTGAGTTCAGAGTGGCTTGTAGGCAACAGAGTATGTCCTTACTGAATTAGAGAGATTCGACATGACAGACACTGTCCGAAGCTATGTGTGTAATTTTGTATTGTCCCATTGGGGTTTTTAGTGTTCTTCCTTTCATCAACACAGATGAGACATAATTATATGTATTACAAACTTCAGTTTCTGCTGTAAAACAGCAGTGTTAAGATCTGAGATGCTACTATTTAAAATGTTTTCTCTTTTTCGACAAAAGAAATGCAGATACTTTGTAAACTGAAACAGTTGAGGTCTTCACTGCTCTAGTAAATTTATGATAGGACTGATAATAAGTGGTTCTGCGCAGGAATAGAACTTGGAACCCGGGGCAAATACCCAGGAGCCACGGGTAGCCTGCCGCATCTGTGCAGCTCATGGGTTAGCACCTCTGCCAACAGGTGCATTGGAATCAGCCTGGCATTTATCAAAGCAGCTGTGGTATGACTGCCCTTTGTCTCAGTGGAAGGTTTCTTTTCTTTTCTTTTTTTTTAATTTTTATTTTTTTGGCTGTGTTGGGTCTTCATTGCTGCGCGGGGTCTTTCTCTAGTTGCGGCGGGTGGGGGCTACTCTTCCTTGTAGTGCGCAGGCTTCTCATTGCGGTGGCTTCTCTTGTTGCGGAGCACGGGCTCCAGGCGCACGGGCTTCAGTAGTTGCAGCACACAGGTTCAGTAGTTGCAGCATGTGTGCTCTAGAGCGCAGGCTCAGTAGTTGCGGCGCACGGGCTTAGCTGCTCCGCGGCATGTGGGATCTTCCCGGACCAGGGATCAAACCCGTGTCCCCTGCATTGGCAGGCAGATTCTTAACCACTGCACCAGCAGGGAAGTCCCAGTGGAGGGTTTCTGAGGACCTGTTTCTGTTGTATGGTGTATTGGTTGTCTGCGCAAACTTTCTCCAGAATTTCTCCAGTAGTTGAGTTTGGTGAGGAGATTGGTTAAGAGCCCTACTGTTTCGGGGGGCTGCATTTCCTGGGGACCTGTTGATTTTTCTAATGAGCTAAAACATACATTAAAAGTGTATTTTATTTTATTTTATTGAAGTACAGTTGATTCACAATGTTGTGTTAATTTCTGCTGTACAGCAAAGTGATTCATTTATACATATATTTATACATTCTTTTTCATATTGTTTTCCATTATGGTTTGTCACAGGATATTGAATAGAGTTCCCTGTGCTATACATCAGACCTTGTTGTTTATTCATTCTATATATAATAGTTTGCATCTGTTGATCTCAAATTCCCAATCTTTCCTCCCCCCCACCCCCTCTTGGCAACCACAGGTCTATTCTCCGTGTCTTTGAGTCTGTTTCTGTTTCATAGATAAGTTCATTTGTGTCATATTTTAGATTCCACATGTAAGTGATATCATATGGTATTTGTCTTTGTCTGACTTCACTTAGCATGATAATCTCTAGGTCCATCCATGTTGCTGCAAATGGCATTATTTCATTCTTTTTTATGGATGAGTAGTATTCCATTGTATATTCGTACCACATCTTCTTTATTCATTCATATGTCGATAGACATTTAGGTTGTAAAACGTGCTATTTTAGTTAGTCAGTGGCTTCATTTTCCTCTACCCCCCTTATAGAGAAAGTAAAAAAATTTTTTAATATTTACTTATTAATTAATTTATTTTGGTTGTGCTGGGTCTTAATTGCGGTGTGCGGGCTCCTTAGTTGCCACACATGGACTCCTTAGCTGTGGCATGCATGTGGGATCTAGTTCCCTGACCAGGACCGGGCCCCCTGCATTGGGAGCATGGAGTCTTAACCACTGCACCACCCGGGAAGTCCTGAGAAAGTAAACCTCTGAAAGCATAAGTAGCAGACGACGGAGTGACACATAGCAATTGAATAAGGGGCAGTGAGTATTCTTCTGAAGGCATTGCAGGCAGAGCCCTCCTTGTGTGACTCTGGAGGACACAAGCTAGAGGCTGTGCTGGATTGACCATTTGGGTTATGGAGGGACACGATCATGGGACGTCATGCTGGAAGTGGAAAAGCTTGTGTTTTGTACATCTGAGAAGAGCTAATCCCCAGCCTGCCATGAGGCTCCTTTTGCAGGTCTTTGTGGGGTTCAAGGTCTTGGTGTGATAGAATCAAAGCTTTATGATGTCTCTCCTTGCAGCAAGGATTGCAGTAGATCTCCAGTAGGTCCAGACAGCTCGATGGGCTTTGGAGTCAGCGTGCTTGTGTTAACGTCCCAGTTCCACCACTCTTCATCTGTTTCTTCTGAACCCCTTTCTCCATCTGTGAAAAGGAGATCATGTCTCGTTTGGAGAGTTGCTAGGATTCCATGGGAAGGAGCAGAAGTACATACCTCGCAGGGAGTCTCCAGGGGACCTGTTCGCCTGCACCGTGGTTCCTGCTCTGCAGCAGCCGTGCTGTCACTGCAGGCTCTTTGGCCATCCTGCTGACACTTCTGACCAGCACGGCTCCCTGAGCACATGAGCCTGGTGCTGTCCAGGCGTTGCGGTGTTGACAGTGATGAGGACCCATTTGGGCATTGTGATTCCTACTTGCTAACCGTGATGCTGTCTCCTTGAGGCCATGGCCTGTCCTCTTTGCTGATAAGGCCATGACTAGTCAGATGTTGACTTCTCAGTGTTCTTTTTCTCATCCCCATCTTGCTGGAGGCCTTAGCGATCCTGTTCTGTAGCTGTTAAGATGGACTCGTTTCATAAAGTGTAGTTATGGGGGGAAAAAACACAATTAATTAACATACCTTTTTTTTTTTTGGCTGTGCCACGTGGCTTGTGGGAACTTAGTTCCCTGACCAGGGATCAAACCTGCGCCCCCTGAAATAGAAGCATGGAGTCCTAACTGCTGGACCGCCCGCCACGGAATTCCCTAACGTTACTTTCTTTTATTTCTTTTGCGGTACGCGGGCCTCTCACTGTTGTGGCCTCTCCCGTTGCGGAGCACAGGCTCCGGACGCGCAGGCTCAACGGCCATGGCTCACGGGCCCAGCAGCTCCGCGGCATGTGGGATCTTCCTGGACTGGGGCACGAACCCGTGTCCCCAGCGTTGCAGGCGGACTCTCAACCACTGCGCCACCAGGGAAGCCCCTAACATTACTTTCTTAAAAAAACCCAAAAACCCTTTAAATTAAAAATACAACATACAGGAATGGGTGTAAATTACAAGTGTGTGGTTCAGTGAATTAATCACAAAGTGACTGCACCTGTGTAGGTACTCGCCCAAGTTAAGAAATATATTGTGACCAGCATCACTGCAAGTCCCTTGCCATCACTACCCTCCTCTCAATTGTCTCTTGATTGTCTGCTAGATGCGAGGCAGTGTTTCATAGCTGTAGAGTTTCCATGTATGACTTGTGGGAGTCTAGGAACTTGGTCTAGTATAGGAGATACATGCATATGAAAATAAAGCCACTGAAGCTTTCACCCTTGTCTGCCTCTGAGAAAAAAGGTCGTGTCTTCCATTCATTGGTTCATTCTGTAAATATTTATTGATTTCTGACAAAGGGCCAGGCACACTGTTAAGTACTGGGACCACAACAGTGATTAGATAAAGCCCTTGACCTCGTGGGGCTCACATGTCTAGGTCTGACTCACGGGTGCTAACCTACTACCCAACCACGTGGTAGGTGTTTAATAAATGTCTTCCAAACCCAACTAAATATAATCCCTTTACTCTTCTCCTATGGCATTTACCCTTTTGTAGTACTGTGCTCAGCTGTTAGACCTCTGACTTTTTTTCCCTCGTATTTTAAAACATTTTTATTTATTTATTTTTGAGATATAGTTGACTTATAGTATTATATTAGATCAGGTGTACAATATAGCAATTCAAAATTTTTGTAGATTATACTCCATGTATAGTTACTGTAAAATATTGGCTATAATCCATGTGCTATACAACATATCCTCGAAGCTTATTTATTCTATTCATAGCAGTTGGTACCTCTTAATACTCTACCCCTATCTTATCGCTCCCCGCTTCCCTCTCCCCACTGGTAACCACTAGTTTGTTCTCTCTATCTGTGAGTCTGTGGGGTTTTTTCTGTTATATTCACTAGTTTGTCTTATTTTTTAGATTCGACGTATAAGTGATAACATACGGTATTTGTCTTTCTCTGACTTATTTCACTAAGCATGATACCCTCCAGGTCCATCCAAGACCTCTGACTTCCAGATTCCAGGATCCTGGAATGCAGGTTGTCCATCTTTGTATTCCTAGTCTCTTGCATAGGAAGGACTTCGGTCTGATCATTGAAGGTGTGACAAGTGCCGAATAAATGGTACAGTCAGCAAGTGTTGTCAGAAGTTCAGAGGAGTTGGAGAATGTTAATGGCTATGGTAAAGCTTTTCTTGCTAAAGTCACCAATAATCACCTAGTCCCTAAGGCCCGTTAAAGCTGTTGATTCCTTAGTTTACTTTTCTGTAACAATTGACAATGACCAATTCCTCTGACGAAAGTTTCTTTTTTTAATTAATTTATTTTTTTACTTTTGGCTGCGTTGGGTCTTTGTTGCTGCACGCGGGCTTTCTCTAGTTGCCGCGAGCGGGGGCTGCTCTTGGTTGCGGTGAGCTGGCTTATCATTGATCGAGGTGGCTTGTCTTGTTGCAGAGCACGGGCTCTAGGTGTGCGAGCTCAGTAGTTGTGGCACGTGGGCTCAGTAGTCATGGCTCGCGGGCTCTAGAGCGCAGGCTCAGTAGCTGTGGCACATGGGCTTAGTTGCTCTGAGGCATGTGGGATCTTCGCAGACCAGGGCATGAACCCGTGTCCCCTGCATTGGCAGGCGGATTCTTAACCACTGCGCCACCAAGGAAGTC
Source organism: Monodon monoceros (assembly GCF_005190385.1). Lineage (NCBI taxonomy): Eukaryota > Metazoa > Chordata > Mammalia > Artiodactyla > Monodontidae > Monodon > Monodon monoceros. The sequence continues at coordinate 61,133,216 of NW_021703774.1, read as the reverse complement.
CCTGGGGAAAGTTTTTAGATTTCACCACTCTAGGCTGACTTTCTTCCTGTCTCATGGTTCTTCCATTTCTGAGGGTTTTTTCTGCCTGTGAATGTGTCATGCCTCAGAACCCCCTCCTTAGCTCACTGGTTTGTACCCTCTGCATACTCTGTATCCTCCATTTGTTGGTGACTCCCAGGTGATTTCTTGCCCTGAGCCTGTTCCTGGGTTCCTTTCCCACTTATCCAGCTGTCTCCTGGGCATTGCCCTTTGATATTCATGAACTAAGTTTATTCAGGACTAGACACCTAGTCACTGGTACCCAGTCTCAACTGCTTCCAGCCACAGGTGCTGCACTACCCATATTTTCCCTCTGCAGAAATGCATGGGAAAGAAACCTCAAGTCATCTCTCTCCAGCGCTCCTCCATCCTCGCACACCCTTCCTGGCTCCTGGGGTCCCGCCAGTTCTACTTGCTGAATTTCCCTTGGAATTACCCCCACCCTCCCTCGCCTGCATCCATCATTTCTTGCCTGGATAACTCTCCAGTGGTTGACTTCCCAGCTGCCAATCTGGACTTCTTTCAAGACATTCTCCACACTGTTGCTAGAGTGATCATGCCTGTCACTCCCCAAAAATGCTTTAGTGGATCTTCTTTGCCTTCAGTCTTGCTGTCAGCATTGCCTCCCACCTAAGCAATGGTTTAGTCTCTCCAGGCTTACTTCTTGTTTCTCCCCATACATACACCATGCCTGTCCTTTCCAACCCAGATGTCAGCTTCCAGTTCCCAGATCTTGGACGGCTCACCTCCACACCTCTGGACGTGTGGCTGCTTCTTCTTCACATGTTGTCCCCTCCCCTTTTGTCCGGTCCCTTCAAAGCCCTGGGAGGTGTTCTCTGGCCGTCCACTGTGCTCTGAATTGAGGTTCCCATCCTGTGTTCTCCTCCCTCTAGCACGCTGTTCGCTGTTTGCTTATTTTTCTTCCCAGCAGACTGAGTTTTAAGAGCAATGTCTTTCATCTCTACTATACCTAGAATATCATAGGTATGAGGGTTTTCTTTGTTTTTGTTTGTTTTGTTTTTTGCTTTTTGTTTTGCTACGAGTGTAGGGTTGAGTTATGTATGGGTTCACCTGGATATTTTTTTTTTCATTCTAACATCAGAATTTGAGATCTGAAAAGTTAATCTCACACATATATAGTTCTTGGTTGGTGTGGCACAGATGTTCATGGCAGTTGCTCTCTGCAGAGCTGAACATTAAACTAGTGTTGTTAGGAAGTATACTAGCAGGAGGCACACTTGTTGATTTTTTTTTTTTTATAATTTATAGGCAGGCCTTTTTTTAAAAAAAATTAATTTTTTGCTGCATTGGGTCTTCAATGCTGCGTGCGGGCTTTCTCTAGTTGCGGTGAGCTGGGGGCTACTCTTCGTTGGGGTGTGTGAGCTTCTCATTGCGGTGGCTTCTCTTGTTGCGGAGCACGGGCTCTAGGCATGTGGGCTCAGTAGTTGTGGCGCACAGGCTCTAGAGCACAGGCTCAGTAGTTGTGGTGCACGGCTTTAGTCACTCTGCGGCATGTGGGATCTTCCCAGACCAGTTATCGAACCCATGTCCCCTGTATTGCCAGGTGGATTCTTAACCACTGCACCACCTGGGAAGTCCCACACTTGTTGATGTTGCATCTGGTTTAACCTCTGCCGTGCCTGTCATGTGTGTGTAGGTGTGTGAAAGGAGAGCAGGCATGGGGATGGCAGATGGACTGGGCACTGATGTTTTAGAACATGGGACTAGTGCAGAAAACTTTGTCAAAAGTTATTATAAGGCTTCCCTGGTGGTGCAGTGTTTGAGAGTCCGCCTGCCGATGCAGGGGACACGGGTTCGTGACCCGATCCGGGAAGATCCCACATGCTGCGGAGCGGCTGGGCCCTTGAGCCATGGCTGCTGAGTCTGCGCGTCCGGAGCCTGTGCTCCGCAACGGGAGAGGCCGCGACAGTGAGAGGCCCGCGTACCGCAAAAAAAAAAAAAAAAGTTATTATACAGGAGTGTGAAAAAAAAGTCAGCTTTAAATGAACCCTGTATTTATAGGAAAAACCATTGCTTTTCTATTGAGTTCCTAGGTAGATATTTCAATTTCAAGAAGTTGTTGGGTCACTGGTGTTTTGAGGGGTGGCACAGTCTTTTTTAAAATTATTTTATTTTATTTTTTTATTTTATTTTATTATTATTTCCAGCCACAGCCCACGGCTTGCAGGATCTTACTTCCCCGACCAGCGGTCAAACCCATGCCCCCTGCAATAAAAGCATGGAGTCCTAATCACTGGACTGCCAGGGAATTCCCTGACCACCAGGGAATTCCCAGGCACAGTCTTTTAATTTATTAGAAAGTACAACTTTTATCATCTTTTGCCACTTCTTTTTTTTCTTAAGCAGAAGTAACACATGCTCTTGTGAAAGATCAGCATGACATGTTGGAGTGCCTGCAGTCACTCTATTCCACTGCCTTATTTTATTTTACTTGCATCGCTTTCTGAAATTATTTGTACGTATGTTGATTTTCTATTTCTTTTCAAAATACTTTAAAAAATAATAGCTAATATTTTTCTGAGCACTGACTGTGTAGTGTTCCAAGTGTTATATATTTATTAACTCCTTAAATCCTTCTAAGAACCCCGAGAGATACGTTACTGTAATTATCCCCGATTTCCAGATGAGGAGATTGTAGTACAGAGAAGTTAAGTAACTGTCTTAAGTCCGTAAGCACTGTGTGGTAGCAATGGAATTTAAATCCAAGCAGTTTGGCTCCAGAGTCCAGGACCCCACTCTGTTCTGCTGAGTCTCAGTGTAAGCTGGATAGGACAGGTGCCTGGCTTCCTGCAGCTCCCAGTGTGGTGCTCTGCACTGGCTGTGTGGAATGAACATGAAATATACCAAGCAAAAAGTGGAAATGAAGTCCTCTTTCAGCACCCTTCTGCAGTACAATTTGGTTGGTTTCCTCATACAGCTTTTTTCAATTACAAGCATACACTTATTCACAGATAGAGTCCTTTTACATAAATGTTAACCCTCTTGGGAAACATTTCTTTTCCTCCATGACTCCTTGGGGACATGTCCCTTGAGCTATGACATTATCTTAGCTGTGCAACAATGAACGGCACTGAAATTGTTTTATGTTACCTAAATGTCAGTCTTGAGATTTGGGAAACATTTTAGCTTCATCAGCAATATCCTGGGGAGAGTGGTGCTCGTCCAGATGGCTGCTGCCATCTATTTTCTGTTGATTCTTACTAGAAGATGTCATCCCTGTAAAGAAAGTTAATGTTGCTAAATTCTAAGGATATACCTTATTTGGAGGTTTGAGCATCCTGGTTACTGACTGTGGTCTTTTCCTAGTTCCTATAATTGTGCTGATGAGAAAAAAAAGACTGTGTAAAATTTTCTTTGTGTAATAACAACCTTTTATAATAACATTTGGGAAGTGGTTAAGTCATGTCTTTCCTTCTCTTCCCCTCCAGTGGGAGCGGAGGCTTTCCCTGAAGGGCAGGGGCTCTTAGGTTAGCCTGGGGCCCTAGGATGGTGTTCCAGAAGGGCCATCAATTTCTTAAACTATGTAGAATCTTGTTAAGTGTGCGCATTTTGCTGGAGGAGCTTTCCATCCCAGAATGGAGCATGACGACACAAAGAGCCCTTTTTGATACGGGTATTAACACACTCTCATTCTCAGGCTATGGCGGTCCTGGAGGCTGACTTGATTTAGAGATTGGAAATACTTTTTTCTAGTTTGAGGAGATGAGGTGGGTGCCCTCTAGAGAGGGCAGTTTGGACGTTTCCTCATTAGGGCACAGAGGTTCTCACTAATTGAGAATGTGTGGGCTCAGCCTGTATACAGGGGGCACCTGTTCAGATTAAATAAACATTTTGGTGTGACACTACTGTCATGCCCACTTTCATCCCCATCTGAGCCTTTTATCATGTAGTTTGGAAATAGCTCACACGCTCATATTTAACTGGCTGTTTTTTTGTTTTGTTTTGTTTTTGTTTTGTTTTGGTTTTTTTGCGGTATGCGGGCCTCTCACTGTTGTGGCCTCTCCCGTTGCAGAGCACAGGCTCCAGACACGCAGGCTCAGGGGCCATGGCTCACGGGCCCAGCCGCCCCGCGGCATGTGGGATCCTCCCGGACCGGGGCATGAACCCGTGTTCCCTGCATCAGCAGGCGGACTCTCAACCACTGCACCACCAGGGAAGCCTTAACTGGCTGTTTTTATTCCAAATGCTGCTGCTTTTGTGCAGGTACCTGATTAAAAATTTAACCTGTATGTTATTACTTGGTAAAAGTTTAAAAAATATATTTTGTATAAAAAGACAAATAGCTCTGCCTTTGCTCTGCTACTGCCTAGTGCAGTGGGCTTGAGGAAAGTTGCTTGCTGTGCCTCATTTTTCTCATCTGTAAAATGGGTACCAAAATGTACCTCTCAAAAGAGGTGAAATAATATGGAGGTGGCAGTTGAAACGTTACCTGGTACATAGTAAATACCTTTTCGGAAGATGATGATGACGGTAAGGATAACTACCTCTGCAGAAAGGCTTGCAACCCTAAATAAGGAGTCCTTTCTCCCTCGCTCCATCCCATTTCCCAGAGACAAACACTTTCAACTCTTTTGATTATTTCACTATTTCTGAATTTCAAACAATCACATTTTCACTGCTATTTTCTGATTTTTCCTCTCCCAATATTAAACATTCTTTATTGACTCTCTGTTGTAAATGATGAGGTTTTAACTAACACCTCTTCCCCTACGTCTCTTCTTCTAATTTAATTATATCAAGTTTCAGTTAGAGTGACATTTATTTATTTATTTCTTGTTAAAAAAATAAATTTTCTTTCTTTTAAAATTTTTATTGATTGATTGATTTTTGGCTGCATTGGGTCTTCGTTGCTGTGCGCGGGCTTTCTCTAGTTGCGGCGAGCGGGGGCTACGCTTTGTTGCGGTGCGTGGGCTTCTTATTGCTGTGGTTTCTCTAGTTGCGGAGCACGGGCTCTAGGCGCCGCAGGCTTCAGTAATTGCAGCACGTGGGCTCAGTAGTTATGGCTCACGGGCTCTAGAGCGCAGGCTCGGTATTTGTGGCACACAGGCTTAGCTGCTCCGCGGCATGTGGGATCTTCCCGGACCAGGGATCGAGCCCATGTCCCCTGCCTTGGCAGGCGGATTCTTAAGCACTGCGCCACCAGGGAAGTCCCATAAATTTTCTTTTTTATTAATTAATTTTTATTGGAGTATAGTTGAATTACAGTGTTGTGTTAGTTTCTGCCGTACAACTAAGTGAACCGGTTTTGGTTTGTTTTTTTTACATCTTTATTAGCGTATAATTGCTTTACAATGTTGTGTTAGTTTCTCCTGTATCAGTGAATCAGCTGTATGTACACATATATCCCCATATCCCCTCCCTCTTGAGCCTCCCTCCCACCCTCCCTATCCCACCCCTCTAGGTGGTCACAAAGCACCGAGCTGATCTCCCTGTGCTATGCGGCTGCTTCCCACTAGCCATCTGTTTTTCATTTGGTAGTGTGTATGTGCAGAGCGACATTTAGTGTTTTACATTATTATGATCATATAAACTTTGTTCATAGCTGAGTTGTGGAATAGTGTTGGGTGTTACTGAATATTTCAACTGCTATTTTGAATTGAAGAAAAATGAAGGGGGTATTGTTGATTTGCTCTCAGTTATGAAGTTAAAGGTTGTCATGCAGTTGCTAACTGCTTAGATGTATTTTGTGACCCGCTTATTTTTCTCCTCGGCTGTTCAGTTTTACCTCATTCGTTCATATAACCGTACAGGAATCTTAGAATTGGTAGAGGTTGAATTTCTAGAAGAAACATTGGGCTTTCCATAGACTGGGAGTTTGGAGCAGACATGGATGTCTGTGAGTCTGTTAGCTTTTGATACTAGCTGCCCTTCAGGTCCTTATCCTTAGGCTTCAGAACATATGCCAGGTTTCAGGGAAGCACAAGGTGGGATTATGAAAAGGAAATACGAATGACAGTAGGGAAGAGCAGAGTCTTCAAAGTGCACTCAACAGAAGGACTAGGCAGATTCTCACAGATGGAAAGTCAGTGTTGATTTACTTCTATAATACTTGGTACAGTTTACCCAGCCTGGGGGGAGGGGCGGAGATAAGGACAAAGGAGGAGTTGTGGTTTTGTGGGTCTCAAGTGTTTACCAACGAACCAGACAGGAGGTCAGGTGGTGCGGTGCCACTGCTCTGAGAATTCTAACTGGAGACAAAACATTGCCTTTGTGTAGTTCATGGTGAAAGTGTGGGCTCTGGATTTGGGACAGGGGTTGGGGAAAACCAGACCCAAAGCAGAATTTCTCTCTGGAGCTGCAGTTAATGAAGTAGTCCTGAAGGGATCCTGGTCTGGGACTTGCTGGCCTCAGAGATGTAGCGGGAAAGGGGCAGGGCAGGGCCGGAGTGGGGGCAGGGTGGGGAGAGAGGAGGAAGCCAGTGCTCAGGTACTAATGATTGCTTTTTACAGAATGATCAGGTGCAGCATTGAGAGAGAAACACAAGATTAATTCCTGCTTAAGACAAAGTTCCTTTTCTCATCTTTGGCACTAACCTTTTTTTTTTTTTTTTTTTTTTTGCAGTATAATTGCTTTACAATGTTGTGTTAGTTTCTGCTGTACGACAAAGTGAAGCAGCTATATGTATACATACATCGCCTCCCTCTTGGCTCTTTTTGTGTTGGGGGTTAGTGACCAGTTTTGTAGGGTAATTGTCGTGAGGGTTTATACACACTGGAAAAGCTGGTTTTAGCTGGGAAAGCGTGTCTCTTGGAGTGAGTAGCAGAGGGTTTTCTTGTTCACAGTAGTTCTTCCCTTTCTGTTCTTGGTGTGGTGCCTTCCTCCACATTTTTCATTCAGCCTTTACCAGGTTTTGCTGAACAGTTAACAGTAAGTCATAAACCTCTGTAACTTGGTCATTTTCTGTATCAAGAAGGTGTAATTACTAACACTCATTACTCAGAGAGATGGACTGGATTAACAGGTAAGAGGTTTGACTGGGGTGACCCAGAAATGGTAAGGAATAGTCAGGAAAAGAACCCAAGCTTGCTCCATATGCCAGAACAGACACCTTCTTTAGGTCCACGTTGAGGGGAACTGGATTAGACAGCCTTGAAATTCCCTTCCAGGTCACATAGTCTGAATCTTGGGGAAGGTAAACACAAGATTCTTTTCCCTGTGTGATCTGTGTCTCATCTTTGGAGCTGACCCGGCACACCTGGGTATCTCTGAGATCCGGTTGTGGCCGTCAACCCCCAGGGGAAACATTGTGAAAGGTGCATTGTGGTGATGGTTTTTCTCTCTGGTTTATTCTTTTGTCTTCTGGCTTCATCCATAAGCACACAGATTCTCAGGCTCTTTCCTTTGTCTTAGTTTCCTTTTGAATGTTTGGAAGAAAGCTTTCATTTTGTGCCCCAGTTTTTTTTGTTTTTTTTTTTTTTAAACTGGGTCTGGGTGAGGTTCTTAGGGGTGACCTCAGTGCCCAGCCTGGATACCTGGTACCATCTGGCTTAACTGGGACATTCTGAAAAGTCCTCGTATACAGTGATGAGAATCAATCTCAAGCCAGTACAGCTCTTGCTGTGGCTTTGAGTCAAACATCTCTCAAGTATCAAAGCAAGGTCTCCCTCGTCAAGGCTCTTGTTCCCCAGGCTGTGCCCCTCTCAGGGCCCTGGCTCTGGTTTCTTTTCTTCTAACTTGTCCCTTTCGTTGTGAGTTACGTGTTATGTGAATATCAGGGTTTCAGCCTGGCGTCTGTGAGCTCTGAGGGGCCACCTTCCCACAGAATTTTGCAGAACCACGTGAATCATAGAGGACAGACTTTAAAGCTATGGATTGCCACCAGGCTTTCGGATTAGCGCCTGGAGGCACCAGAAAGAGCCCAACCTACTGACAGTTTTTCTCTCCTGGATCTGGTCAGAGATTGGAGGGCGAGATGGGAAAATTTGGGTGCTGGGGAGCAACTCAGTGTAGAGCAGACCATCTCAGTGATTTTAATGCCCATCTGTTTTTACAAAGTCAAAGGAGAAGGATATTCCCTTATTGCATCTCCAACACTGAACTGGTCAGGCATATTTATGAGATTGTTTTTGTCTCCATGAAAAATAAACCAAGCATGCCAGTATACCAAATAGTTATATCTTTTTTTTTTTTTTTTTTTTTTTTTGTTACGTGGGCCTCTCCCGCTGCGGAGCACAGGCCCCGGACACGCAGGTTCAGCGGCCATGGCTCACGGGCCCAGCCGTTCGGCGGCATGTGGGATCTTCCTGGACCGGGGCACGAACCCGTGTCCCCTGCATTGGCAGGCGGACTCTCAACCACTGCGCCACCAGGGAAGCCCCAAATAGTTATATCTTTTAAAGAACGCTAAGTATCATGTCTGCCTGCTAAATCCAGTGGGTTCTCTTTCCGTCTCTCCCCTACCCAGCTGGGAGTTTGCAGAAAGGGTCTTTATCCAAAAAGGAATCACCTCCCTCCCCGAATGTCATCCTCTGTCAGAATGCATTTCACAGAGAGCTTTTCTTCTCTACTCCCTCCTCTGTTTGGTGCTTATAACCTGTGAAGATAATGGAAAGTATTTATTTTGGGCCCCTGGTGACACAAGGAGGTTAAGGTACTAGTGATATTCTGGAACTTTTCATTTCCATCTCCACGCCCTAGTTGTGTCTCCCTTCATGAGTATTTCACAACTGGGGACAAGTGAGTTACCTCCTTGGGAGTTCTTAACTTGCACAAACACAAGGCTCTGGAAAAGCCATCAGAGCTCTTGGAATGTCCGTTTATGGGAGCACTTGTATGTAGTTATTCGAATGTAAAGATCTCATCTTTCAAACTTTCTTCCTTAGCAGCTTTAGATAGAATCTTGGGTACTGCTTTTTCACCAGCCTTCTCAACTAGAGCTGAGCTGTCAGAATCCCCTGCTCTCAGGGAAGTTTGAAGATTGGGGGAGGTGGGGTCCCATTTGTATCTCCCTTCATTTGGGGGTTCCAGTGGTGAGGCAGAATGCCTGCTGAGATTTCCTGAGGGAGCGGTAGGAAGCAGTCAAGCAGTGGATTCTGGAATGGCTTTCCCCCAAGGCACCATGGAGTGTGGTGGCAGGCCAGAGACTGTGTACACCATCCCACACAAAAAGAAGGGGCTTAGCTTCTGAAACCACCCATGCCACAGGGAGGGATGGGGAACAAGGGGCTCTGGTCCTAGGATATTAGTTAATAACTTCATTCAGGTGATTACCACGCATCCCATGGGAAAGTAAACTTTGGTTTCTCTGGCTTCCCTCCAGGACTTGATCACTCGAATAATGCAGAGAACTGCCGGGTAGTGTAAGGCCCATGACCAACCCAACCAGTGTAGCTGTGTAGCTGCATGCCAGTGGCCTTTTCAGTGACCTGTGTCCCCTCCCCCAGACCCGCCTCTTAGAGTTAGACTGTACATTGCTAACTCAGCCTCCTTTAAAAAAAAAAAAAAATGTATCTTTTGAATCTTTATAGATTAAAGAAAGAAATTTGTATTTTCCTCTCTTGATGTTCTGATTTTTGTTCAGCTCTTCACTCTAAATCAGCCCCCCACACCATAACTCTTCCTTCACCATACCTTTTTTTTAAAGTTAATTTTTTTAAATCATTTTTTTAATTCATTTTTGGCTGCGCCGGGTCTTCGTTGCGGTGCGCGGGCTTCTCTAGCTGTGGCACGTGGGCTCAGCAGTTGCGGCACGCGGGCTTTGTTGTGGTATGTGGGATCTTAGTTCCCTGACCAGGGATGGAACCCAGGCTTGCTGCATTGGGAGTGTGGAGTCTTAACCACTGGACCACCAGGGAAGTCCCGACCATATCTTTTCTTTTCTCTCTTTTTTATTTGGCCGCACCGTATCTTTTTGAGTCCATAAATAATACCTTACTTTCTTTGTTTCAGTCTCCAAACTCCTTCCTTTATACTTCTGTTTTTCCTACAGATCCCCAACACTTATTGGACCCTACTTTAGAAGGACATAGTTGAAAAGATTTTAACTGGTTTTGAAAAGTTATGTAAGTCCCTTCTGGAGGTGTAATTAGTAGTTTGCTAGGTACCTTGCACACAGGGACAATGAAAAGAGAAGGGACGGAATAAAGTATCTTGCTGGAGAAAATGATGATCGCCACTTTTTCACCCTGTGCGAAATGCTTGCCAACCTGTATTTTTTTCTGCCTGTTCTGAACTGTTTTACCTTGGAGAGTTGGACACTTGTAAAGCAAAGGAAAAGGACATTCTTCATCTCTGGAATGATACAGATTGTAATTGGCAGGGTCCAACTAGCTCTCTTCAGGACCTCTTTCCCCATGTTGTAGGCCTTAGTGTGTGAAGGTTAGTTCCAAGGAGTCAGGCTTTCTGAATTCATTCCTATAAATGCCTATTCCTGGTCTCTCTGAATCTCCATGTACTTTGCAGTAAAGATGTCCCCCAGTAAGTCACTTATATATAGCAGCAGATCCTACTTCCTTGCATCTTGTTTCAGAACCGCTCACAGTTGAACACATTTCAGCTGGCACACAGTCCACCATGGTAGGAAGTAAAACTGTTTTCACATGTGGGTTCAGTCACTTCCCAGTTTTTGCATTTTCTGTCACAAGCTCCTTCTGTCTTGTCTAACCGGGACCCACGTGACCTCTGTCCACCTGCGCATCCCAAGGTTTTCGTAGATGTCTGAACACAGGTTGGGTGGTGGAACACGTGCTGTTTGGTTGAACCTTGCTTTGGGTGATGCGCTGGAGTCGCCATGTCTGAGGCTGTGGCACGTGGAGGCAGGGCTACCTGTGATGTAGAACGTGGGGGCAGAGGTGAAGAGAGGGGCCAGCCTGGCCCTGGGAGACTTGGAGCTCTGTTTCCCTTCCCTGGCCAGCATGGCCCCCGGGAAGAGCCGCAGAGTAGAGAAGTCAAAATACTCTGAATCTGCGCTCTGCTCGGCCTCTGGGGGTGTCCTGGTGCAGGTCGACTAACTTCCAAGATGTTTGATCATCTCTATAAAGTAGAAAGGAATTTGCCCTATCTGTGGCACTCAGGTGTTACGAGAATAAAAGGTGAAAATAGGTATGAAAATGTTTTTAAACCCTAAAGAACTCTCCATGATAAGGCGATATGCATTTTCCAGGGTAGAAGGTATTATGTATTATGTGTTCTAAGCAGTATGTTACATTTTATATAAAGTAGATACGCCATCCCACTTACTATAGATGATAAAACTAAGGCTCAGAAATGTGTCTTCCCCAAGCTCATACAACTAGTGAATGGCACAGCCAGCACTTGAATCTTCTTTTTGAAACCTGGTTTTTACTAAGCTAATCAAGGTCCATCAAAGCAGTAGGCAACTTATAGTACTAGGTACCATCTGATGGGTTAATTTCTTCGGCAAACATTAAGTGACTGCTGTAGGCCTAATACCTGGCATTTTAGGTGTTAAGTGAGTTTTGTTTGTTGTCATTTCAGTTTTTTCCTCTAAGTAACTTGTAATGATCTTTAAAAGCGTTGGGCTTAAATTTTTTTTTCCTCTTTTTAATTACTCCAACCTTGGTTCTCAGTCTTGATTTCTTTTTTTTTTTTTTTTTTTTTTGGCAGTATGCGGGCCTCTCCCGTTGCGGAGCGCAGGCTCAGCGGCCATGGCTCACGGGCCCAGCCGCTCCGCGGCATGTGGGATCTTTCCGGACCAGGGCACGAACCCGTGTCCCCTGCATCGGCAGGCGGACTCTCAACCACTGTGCCACTAGGGAAGCCCTCAGTCTTAATTTCTTAGTTGACATTCCTGTGTGTATATACCCTGCAACTGGCCAGAGGTGTGTCTCCTAGGAAGAGAAACTTGGCATGACTTCAGTAAGTGAACTAGGAGTTGTGACATGTGATTGTGCCAGCTTTGCTTGTGTTTAGTTGGCCAGGTGGTGATTTAACTGTTAACCTTCCTAACTCTTCAGCTTTGGGCTCACCTGGGGGGGCTGGAAAGCTTTGGTAGATAAATTAATTGGAAAACACTTCCAGAGTCAAATGTCAGTCCTTTGGCAGTTTCAGATGTCACCTGGGACCAGCATTTAGAGCCTGAGGATGGAGAATATGCGTTAAACGCAACCTTCATGGGCTCCGGGGCTTTCTTTTTAACATTTGGCAACCTGTCTACAGAGATGAGACCGAGAAGGCCTCCTACAGGTGATGTGGCTTCATTCTCTGCGGAGAGAACATTTTTCAGGGGCTTGGGAAAGCATTTGCCTCAACACTTCCCAGAGTTCTCTTCTACCTGCTTTCTCGAGATCCTGAGGTCAATCACAGTCATGTAAGGTGGACGGTATTATTCATCCCTCCTTTTAATACATGAAAAACTGAGGTTCAGAAATGAGTGTCTCCCCAAGTGTCTTCCCCAGTCACATACAGCTAGCAGATGGTGGAGCTGGTACTTGAACCCTCATCTCGCTGAATCCTGGTTTCCACTAAGCTAATGAGGCTCCATCAGAGCAGGAGGCAAGCTATGGTACTGAATACCACCCGAGTCATCAATTTATTCAGCCAACGTTGAGTGCCTGTTGAGTCCCTAGTACCTGGCATACAAAGACGAGTAAGGCAATAGGAGAGGACAGAGATAACTGATACAAGCGATGGCCGTGCAGTTGGGTAAGTGACATGATGTGGGAACACCCAGAGGGAGATGTCATCGCAGGGGTGGGGAGTCAGAGGAGGTGGAGACGGTGACTGAGCTGCAGTAGGAAAGATGAGCAGAAGTTTGCCAGGTTGGAAAGGTGGGTGGGGACACTCGCAGGGTGGCGTTCCAGACAGAACGGGAGCAGCCAGTAGAGGCCAGCTTGGCAGCTCTGTGTGCCAAGCCGGAGGCATTTGAATGATGTCCCGTTGCCACCGTACCCCACATGTCCTTTATGTGCTGCTCTGGCTGTCATCTGACTGTCATTCTGGCCACCCTCCCTCCCCTTCCTTTCTCCTTTTTTTTTTTTTTTAACCCCTCCCAAGGCTGTCAGTGTCAGCCTCGCACATTAAAGGATTACAGGCTCTCACCAGGCCAGGTGTGTCCTCTCGGAGTGATTTCCCTATGTTGTTTCCCCGTGTCTGTGTCTGCTGGAGGGATGGAGAGAGTGGTACAGGAGGAGTTCTGAGGATCTTGGATCTTGGCCTCTAGAATCAGCGCTCTGAGAAAGTGAGGGAGGTGAATGGTAGGAGGACTAGAGAAAGGTTTGTTTTCCAGACCATTCCAAAAAATCTCAAGTTAGGGTACATGAGGTATGTGCATGAGGTTGGTTTCTGAGACCACAAGCATTATTGAGTGTTCTAGCCACCGTGCAGGGTGCACCTAAAGATAGAAAGCTGCCCGTTTACTTCTATCCTGAGGTGAGGTTCTGGTCCTCTGTTTCAGTGGAGGGAGTGGAGACTCAGAGAGGTTAAGTAACCTGCCCAAGCTTGCTCAGCCAATAAGGGATGGACCCGGGGATTCACACGTGTGTCTGTCCAGCTCTTCCTGCTTGCCCTGTGCCTGCTGCAGGTGTCAGTGGGTCTGGTGGTGCTGCCCTGGGTGCCATGCAGAAAGTGGCTGTAGTTCCCTGTCTGCCCCCTTGGCAGCCTTGCCTATGTTAGCTCGATTTTTGCTGACAGATGAGCAAGCCAGCAGCGGCTGCTCTGATAGGCCTGGGAACTTGTCCCTGAAGGGAAAGGCTGAGTCCAGGAAAGTTATACCAGGCCTTGCAGCAGAAGTGTCTGGACATGTCACAGAATCTACTGAACTAGTAGTTGTCCCGTTTCAAATCCCATTCTACAGATTTATAGGTGATGCTGGCCCTGACTCCCTGACGTTTGATTTGAAGACTGAGAAAGATAAGACAATTCACTGGGTGGTGACATTTATGACACAGGGAATGGAAGACTGTAATAAAATCCATATAAATTTATGTATACAAACCTTCCCCTGCATTTCAGACCCAAACAGCACCCTGTTAGCAGGTTCAACTGGAATGAAGAGAAAGTCCCTTCCCAAACTCGAATCCCGGGGGAGGGTCCCTCACCCTCTCTGGTGAACACTCCACCCTCCCTGCCCACCTTGCCTCCCCTTGACAGTAGCCCTTCCATCCCACTGCAGTGCCCTCCCCCTTTCCCCAGCCTCCTTGTAGGTTGCTGTGTGCCGGGGCTGTCTGTGTTCATTGCTCCCAGCTTTGAATCAGCTCACATCACCATCGCATTTGCAGTAGGACAGACCCCTCCCATCCCATGGGAGCTCTGGACTTTCATCTGAAACCCATCTGTACCTTAACTCCAAACATGCCTGGTGCGCTGCTGTTTTCAGTGTTAACCACCTGTCTTTCAGGATCCACTTCTTCTTTTTTAAACTGTTTTTTTTTTTTAATTAATTAATTTTTGGCTGTGTTGGTCTTTGTGGCTGTGCGCGGGCTTTCTCTAGTTGTGGCTAGCAGGGGCTACTCTTCATTGCGGTGCGTGGGCTGTAGGCGCATGGGCTTCAGTAGTTGTGGCACGTGGGCTCAGTAGTTGTGGCTCGGGGGCTCTAGAGCACAGGCTCAGTAGTTGTGGCTCACGGGCTCTAGAGCGCAGGCTCAGTAGTTGTGGCGCATCGGCCTGGTTGCTTTGCGGCATGTGAGATCTTCTCGGGCCAGGGCTCGAACCCGTGTCCCCTGCATTGGCAAGCGGATTCTTAACCACTGCGCCACCAAGGAAGTCCAGGATCCGCTTCTTTTCCCCCACCTTTGTCCCCCTCCTTCCTTGAAGTCGTTGCTAAGGCTGCAACACCACCACCATTGAGCTGCCTTTTTCTCTGTTGAAGTCTTTTCACTATTGTTAAAAAGAGAGAGTACTATGACCACAGGACTCTAGCTCACCTCCCTGCAATTATGCGTGACGTTTATACAGAGTAAATTCTTCATCTTATCGAATATCTAATCTAATATCCCTTGTTTGTTAGTATCCTTGGGATTGTGATGATAAAGTCCAAGAGAGCAGGGATTAAGTCTACACGATTTTCCATAAATGCCCCATACTTTACCAGGCATAAGTAAGTGCTTGAAACTGCTTTTTGTTTTGAAAAAGAAAAGAAAGCAACTTGTCAAATATAATTTGTGTCTTAGCACCAGTAAAACGAATTAGCTCTGGTTTATTGAATGCTTGTACATTCCTATAAGATAGGTGTCCCCTACCTGGCCATCTTGTGGTTGAAGAAACTGAGGCTAAAGGAGATGAATCAAAGGTCACCCATCCACATCCGGATTCAAGCACAGATCTGTGTAACACAAGCCTGTTTTGCCTTCACCGTGCTCTTCTGCCTCCAGGGGAATACATGCCAATTTCATGAAGCCACTTTTAAATTTCAGTAAATTATATTATCATTTTCAGTAAACTGATTGATAATTATTGGGTGACCCTCGGGAGAGAGGAGTTCTGATAGGAGACCCTCATCATTTTTTAGTATTCTTTAATGATTCCCACTTGGAAGTCCTTGCTTATTGAAAAGAAAGCCGTCAGTCCTCTTATGAGCCTTGGTAGAAATCCTTACTAAATACTTGATTGAAAACATTCAAGTCCCCAGGTATGAGCTCTCATCAGTCTCTTTATTCCTACGCATAGTCTCATTTTCGATTTTCCCTTCCTTTTGAGTGGTCTCAGATGGTACTATTCTCGGAAGCTAATCCTGTCACCTGTGCTCTGAAGTGTCTCTTCCTGCTGCTTCAAAAACACTCAGTGAAGCGTGAGGTTGCCCTTGCTAAGGCAGCCAGGGCCAGGACAGGGCCGCATCCGCATCAGAGAGCATCCGTAGGGTTGTAGTCAGGCCACATCTCTGCTGCTCAGGGAATGGCAACCTGAGATGCCTGGAAGCGTGAGGTCCTGGGGAGTAAAAAACCCCAACCCGCCCCCGGAACCTCGAGTGGCACAGAGAGCCCTGTTTAAGTACCAACACTTGGGAAAACTTAATTTTAGGGAGAAGTGATCGGAAAACATCCCAAGCACCCCCTTGTTTCCGCAGGGAGCAGTTAGTGAATGGAGCTGCTGCAGTCTGAGACTTGTGTCAGCTTTTTTTTTTTCTTTTTCCTACCATAATAGTGCACTCAGCCTGTTGCTGGCTGCCGACTCCTGGCATCGACTGCTTCCAGGGACTTCAGATCCACCAGGTGGGGTCTAGTTTCAGGTCACAGGTCCGATGTCATTGCTGAGTGGCCTTGACAAGACACTTAGACCCTTAAATGAGAATAAAATAGTGCCACATGGAGGCACTCAACAATTACTGTTAATTACTGTCCCTTTGACTGGAAATCTGGAAGGGAAGCTTCTTAGATTTGTGGGCAAAAATAAAGAGGAACCTATAATTGAGGATCTCCCTGTGTAGAAAAAGTAGAGATTTATCTAAATCAGGGACCTTGCTAGGCATTTGGCTACTTAGTGATAATTTTACTGTCTGGTTCTCAACTGCCCCCAGCCAGATCTGGAACTTAGGAAACATGTAATTATGTGTGAGCCTTTGGGCCCCAAGACAACAGATGCACAGCTATTGCGACCTCCATTTAGAGGCTGCTGCCTTCTCCTCTGCCTGCTTCCCAGCTATGCTAAAGATGTGCTTTGCATGTTGACCCTAAGGGGGTTTTATGCACTTGAGGGCTCGTCTCTGGAGACACACAGAAAACTAGTGAGGCCAAGAGGTTTGGAGTAGAGACCTCCGGAGAGATGGTGGACAGGTTATGTGTTGAAGAACCAGCCATGCTGGCCATTTTCTGTGAATAGCATGAAGAAAAAAGCTTTAGAAGCATAGGTCTGTGTCCTCAAGCACCAGCATTCCAGCATTTACTCAGTTGTACTGGTGTTCTTCTCTACTTAAATTTTAGAAATGCAGCAGTATTGCTTTCTCTTGTTTTGTAGACTGATCGTCAGTATGGGTTAAATGACATTAGAAGCTATGCTGGGAACCTAATCCTCACTCATTTATGTGGAAAAATGTGTTCCATTTTTGCACAGCCAGTGAACTTTTGGGTGGCAGTGTGTTTGTAAGTTGGGGACTGCTTGTAGGGTATTTTATAAAGAATAAAACATTCTTTTCAAGTCAGGACCTTCTGTGGGTTAAAGGGGAGTCACTGGAACCAGATGCTAAAAAAGCATGCTCGAAATGAGTTTTGGACTTGACTGTAGTATGGTTAAGCCTGAATAACTTCCAACAGGGTGTTTAGAAATTCAGAAAATTAGTAGTGGAGTCATAGAGATGATCTAGTGCTTCCTAATTGCTGGTTTGCAAACTGGTTTGTCTGTAATAAAGAATTAAGTTGTCTGCAATGTCTATAGAAAACACATATGGTATATATCAATTACATTATGTATTTGTGAAATACGGCAATCACCTTACATGTATTATAAAAAGTCATGTCATTTATTTTTTAATAGTTCCCCCCTTATTTTTCCAACAACTAGGTAAGTGACCCTTCATATCAGGGTCCTGGATCTGCCACCTGTTTTTGTGCATTTGTTCTTTTGTAATGGTCAGACTCAGGGTGCCAAATGAGAATAGGAAGCCACAGAATTTTTTCCATCTCTACCTGTTCTAATGATAATGGGTTGTAAACCTTACCAGGGTGCACAGCTTTTCCTCTTAGCAGTCTTTTTAAAATAAATAGACTGATTTTTAAAAATAACATTTCAGAAACAAATGTCATTTTTATTATTTTTATGAGGAGCAGCATGTTGTGTATGGGGTTTTGGATTTGGACGTCTTTCTGTTTGAACGTTATCATTTGGTGTGAAAAAATAAGCAAAATAGTGTAAGGAGGAAGAAAAATGATTTATACTTGATTCACCCAGACCTAACCATTGTTAAAACTATGAAATTTCTTTCTGAACTGTAATATATATACATCCATGGACCTTATTTTTTTTCGGACAAAACTGAGAAAAACATAGCTTTTGAAAACTTAATATATCCCGAGCATTTTCCCATATTACCCAAATTGTTTTGCAAACATGGCCTGGTACCTGTGTTATATTTTATGTGCAACGTACAAGAATTTACTTAACAAGCCCACTCCCCTCATTGTTGACTAAGTAGGTTGTCATTAACTTTTTTGCATTGATGAACATCTTCATAAATTTTTTGTTCCTTTTTAATTATTTCCTTACAATAAATTCCTAGAAGTCTAATTATAGGTTAAAAGGATGAACGTTTTTCATGCTCTTGCCATAACGGGAACAAAATCCTCAGTGCATGCCATTGGCAGCATTGTGAGTAGTTTCCCAGGACAGCTGGGCCCCAGATGCAGTGTGTCGCCGCCGGGACGGCAGTGCAGTAAGGGTCTCCCCCACCCCCTGCCGCAGGCGTGGTGAGCGCAGCAGCGCGAGCCGTAGAAGAAAAAAACGAGAAAACCGGTTGTAACTAGCATTTTTTGCTCTTGCTTCTTTTGGGGGTGGGGTGGGGTGAGTTCCTTCTCGAAAACTCAGCCCTATTTATATATTCCTTATTTTTTCATGTAAAAAGAGAGACCTATATTATATTGCCTTTATCTATTTATTTATTTAATATACATGTATCTATTCTTTCTCGAATTCTTTTCCCATTTAGGTTGTTAGAGAATATTGAGCAGAGTTCCCTGTGCTATATACAGTAGGTCCTTGTTGGTTATCCATTTTAAATGTAGCAGGATTATCATACTAAGTGAAGTCAAGCCAGACAGACAAAAGACAAATATCATATGATATGGCTCTATGTGGAATCTAAAAAAAATGATAAAAATGAACTTATTTGCAAAACAGAAACAGACTTAGAGAAAGAACTTAAGGTTATGGCGGGGGGAGGGATAGATTGGGAGTTTGGGATTGACATGTACACACTAGATTGTCTTTTTTTTTTTTTTAAACCCTCTCTCGTACACGAAAAAGCGAGCCACTGACTGTTCATTCCATTTCAGAGTGTCCACCATGAGAAGACAGTAGAGGTGATCTGAAAGGAGCAGACCTCCCATCATAGCCGAGGACCCCATGAGAGAGCTTGGAAAAGCCAGGGGGTGGTTAACTAGGGTGACCATAGCCGTGATAACTAATCACAGAACATGCGTGTCGTCAGACTTGACTTCCACCAGTGATGGCAGGACTCACGTCAGGATTCTTGCTTCCGTGTAGGTGTGAGACCAAGCCTGATCTAATTCTCTTTTCACTAACCTGGGCTTTCTTCTTAGCAGCTAGTTGGTGTGTGGCTGGGAATGGAAGAAGGGCTGTAGAAAACTGAGTGGTTGGCCAGTGTGGGGAGTAGGGAGAGGAAGAAAAGGAGGATGAGGGGGGAGCAAAGATACTTTCAAGGAGCAATCTTTTAAGTCTTCTTGGAAGAGGACGTTAACTCTGGGAGATTAGAGTATATGCTGTGTTTTTGGCATATACCAGGAAGCAAGCACCTTTTAAGAGCTTGGCTTGAAGTTGGTAACTAGTAATGCAAACTATTGATTTTTAAATTTTTTTGGTTAAGTATTTGTTAATGAGAGAATTGATTTCTATAACTGAGAAAAGGGTTATAAGACATGGTGTGTGTCTCGCCCCTTCCCACAAATCATGGCTTCAGGGGCTGCTTTTCAGTACTCTGAACCTGAAGCTGGAAGGCATCTTGGTTTTAGACTCTACATGAGAAATGTGACTTTGGCTCAATATACTTTTATTGAGGGCTTGGCACTGGGATAGGTGTACAAAGATGAATGAGATCAGACCCTTGCCCGTCGTTTGGTGATACAAGGTTAGTAATATAAATAATAGATAAGTTTTTATTGTGGCATAATATACATAACATACAATTTACCATTTGAACCATTTTAAAGTGTACAGTTCTGTGGCATTAAATTGTTGTGAATGTATTTACCATCATTCATTTCCAGAACTTTTCCGTCTTCTCCAACTTAAAACTCTGTATTTGTTAAACAATGACTCCTCATTTCCCTCTCCCTGCAGCCCCTGGAAACCACCATTCTACTTTCTGTGAATTTGATTATTCTAGGTACCTCATAAGCAAATCATACAGTATTTATCCTTTTGTGATTGGCTTATTTCATTTGGCTTAATTCTTCCAGGAATTAAGTTTCATCCATGTTGTAGCGTGTGCCAGAATTTGCTTCCTTTTTAAGGGTGAATAGATATTCCATTGTATGGTTATATACCACATTTTGTTTATGCATTCATACATCAATAGACACTTGGGTTGCTTCCATCTTTGGCTATTGTGAATAATGCTGCTTTGAACTTGGGTGTACAAATATCTGTTCCTTGCTTTTAGTTCTTTTGGGTATGTATCTAGAACTGGAATTGTTGGAGCTTATGGTAATTCTATCTTTAGTGTTTTGAGGAATCACTGTACTGTCTTCCACAGTGGTTGCACCATTTTACAGTCCCACCAGCAGTGCACAGGGTTCCAGTTTCTCTACATCCTTGCCATCACTTGTTATTTTCTTCTGCTAATAGCCATCCTAATGGATGTGAAGAGGAATCTCGCTGTGGTATTGGTTTTCGTTTCCCTGATGATTAGTGATGTTGAACATCTTTTCATGTGCTTATCGGCCACTCGTATATTCTTAGGAGAAGTGTCTGTTCAAGTCTTGATCAGTTTTTAATCCGTTTTTTTTGTTGTTGTTGTTGTAAGAGTTCTTTGTGTATTCTGGGTACCAGTCCCTTATCAGATACGTGATTTGCAAATATTTTCTCCCATTCCTTAGGTTGCTTTTTTACTCTGTTGATAGTGTCCTTTGATGGTCAAAAGGTTTTACTTTTGATGAAGTCCATCTTATTTTTTTCTCTTGTTGCCTGTGCCTTTGGTTTCATATCCAAACAAAAAATCATTGTCAAATCCAACATCATGATGCTTTCCTCCTGTGTTTTCTTCTAAGAGTTTTGTGGTTTCACATCTTGCGTTTAGGCCTTTGGTCCATTTAGAGTTAATTTTTTTATATTGTATAAGGTACGGTTCCAGTTCTTTTTTCCCTTCCCTCCCTCCTTCCCTCACTCTTCCTTCCTTCCTTCCCTCCCTCCCTCCCTCTTCCTCCCTCCCTCCCTCCCTCCCTCTTCCTCCCTCCCTCCCTCTTCCTCCCTCCCTCCCTCTTCCTCCTCCCTCCCTCCTCCCTCTTCCTCCCTCCCTGACTCTTCCTCCCTCCCTCCCTTCCTTCCTTCCTTCCTTCCTCCCTCCCTCCCTCCCTCTTCCTTCCTTCCTGCCTCCCTCCCTTCCTTCCTGTGGATATTCAGTTTTCCTAATACAATATGTTGAAAGACAACTTGAATATATGAAAGAAGATGCTTAGCTGCAAGCAACTCACAGGAGTTATTGAGCCACAGTCTCTGGCAAGAGGGTTCTGTTTGAATGATATAGGAGGAAGAGATTCAAGCCTCTCACTGCATTGTGGAGAGACAGCACACTGCAGGAAGCTTTCCTGTGGGTACTTCCTGTGCAACACAAGTCTGGGAATTCCCACAACACACGTCTGGGAATTCCCACAACACACGTCTGGGAATCTGCAGGAGCCATTTCAAGTGAGAAGGGGGGAAAGAGAAGGACATTATCAAGGTAAGATGAGAAACACATGGTATATAATGTGCTTCTTAATCTGTTATCTTTAGTTATATATGTATTCTTTATAGGAGGCTTGTTTGGACTAGAATTCCTCGTTAGTCTTTAGTTTGTGGGGGGTTTTTCAGTGGGGATGTGTGCGCTTACTTTAGCTATTTGTCACGGTAGAGAAGAAACAGGGTTTCGTGTTGGTGGGAAGATATTACCTTGTTTGAAAGAAAGATAACTTTGCACATGGCCTTCATCTGTGATGGACTCTAAACCTGCTGCAGATTTCTCCCCTAAAAGTGGTGCCACAACACAAGCCTGATCTCAACTTGTGTGCAGCTGTGGACCAGAGGGTTGAAAGCAGATCCTGTGTCTCTTTCCGGATGAATTCCAGGGGGACACAGCTGCAGGTTTTTCTGTAACTCTTTGCATGTGCACAGGAAGTTCCTTACAACCCACTCCTTTAGATCTCATTTCCTTTCAGTTTTTTGCCCTCAGTGCTCCCTGGGTGTCTGGCCTGTAGGTTCAGGGTTCAGATAGCCTCTGGGTTGGGGCCCTCTTGTGGTCCTCCTTTGATCTGGTTGGGATCTTGGGAGTTGAAGGCCAAGAAAGGGTCCCTAAGAAGAAGAAAACTTGGGGGAATTGATTATAAATTTCTGCATGAGGAGGTCTTTTTAAAATATAACATGATAAAAGCATTACGAAGTTAATCAATTTAACTACACAAATAAAATTTTTCTTGAGGAAACATCCCTTTTTTAAGGGTAAAAGACAGTTCACTGGAAAGGATATTTGTAATACAAATGAGAAATGCTCAGTTTTCTTAATGGATATCAAGAGCTTTTCAATAAAGAAAAGATCAGTAACTCAACAGAGAAGTGAGGATAGGATATCAACAGACTGGTTTCAGAAAAAGAAAAACAAAGGCTTTTAGGCATATAAAAGATGTTTGGCCTCACTTAAAATAGAAACGTAAATTAAATAGGTAGATAGCATTAAGTTAGATACTAAGAGTATGAGGAAATCGATGTATGTAAATCACTGATGCTGGGGGATATCTGGGCTTATGTATGGAAATTGTAAAAAATAGAGATTCTTTGCCCTAGCAGATCTACTACTAGAAATATATCTGACAGGTGTTATACATTTGCCCATACATGATGCTTGTTTTAGAAAAAGTTGGGCACGATTAAAATGTTTATCAGTGGAAGACTAGCTGTGGTTCCATTCATACAATGGAATGTATGCACTTGTAAAGGAAGAGGTCTTAAATGCGCTGATGAGAAAATCTTCAAAATATATGAGTGAATGAAGGTACAGCATTGTGTTAGTGTTTGTTTGAAAAGTTTGTACATGCTTCTGTTTTTTATATGCAGTGACCGCCTCTCAAATGATGTACGTGAAAACCGAAAACAGCACCTGCAAGAAAGTCAGAAAGGTGGTTGGGATGTGGGGTGGGAAGAAGGCAGACTTCACACTTTGTGCTGTTTCATACCTTTTAGATTTTGTACCATGTTTCAGATATTGCCTCTAAAAAGCTAACTGCCTTGAAAAGGGTAATAGAGATAAGTAAGTAGAAAAACCAAGATAAAAACGAAAAAAAAAACCCAAAAAACCCCCCAAAACCCAACAACAACCTAGAATTTCAGCTCGGGTTTTAGATCACCAAGGTTTAACAATGAAGCGGGGACAAATGACAGAATTCTGAGCTAGAGAGAGAACGTAGTCCTGTACGGTTTCATAGATGTGAAGAAAATAAAACGAATGGGCATGAATCAGGATGAAGTCTTCAGCTGAGTTACAAAATAATGTTTCCAGGAAATATTTGTATAAATGAAAATTTAAGGGGTTTTAGAGACAAAAATAATTTTTATTGAGCATGTATTTTGTGTTAGCCACTGTCTTATATATATTGACCTGTTAACACTTAGAGCCCATTTGTGGAATGGCTGTCATTCCTACCATTTGCAACAAGGACAGTTAATGGTCTGAGAGGTTGAGTTGTCTGATAACTGGTGTGGGTGTGGTAAAGTCAGGAATCAAGCCAGGTCCCGTGTGCCCAGCCTGATTCAAAAGGACCCATTTTTCACCTTTTAGACTTTGTGGTAAGTGGGTAGTTTTGTCCATCTTGGCCTCTTTTTTTTTTTTTTTTTTTTTTAATCTATCTTGCTCAGAAGCTTAGGGCATTTCTATCACGATACAAAATGGCACTTTTTACACATCTGCAGCCTAATAATTGGTACTCATTTTGAAGACCCTGAAGCACATTGCTGGATCTAAAAGCAACTTCTTAGTTACCAAGGAAACAGTAGATTTAGCCTAGTGCTCAGTTTAGTTTCTTTTAAGTGTAGTTGAGATCTTTAAAAATTGGTTGAGTCTGTTTAGCTTGTATGATAATTATTAACCAGGATATTTGATGAAGTAGACACTCCTATATGCCAGCTAGTAATAGTCTACACTTAGAGCAAACGGAAAACATCAGAAAAATTCTGCAGGAAAAGATTATAGAATGAAATGATACATACCCTATGGCATATATCCTCTGGAAGAAGAAAAAAAAAATTGTGTCCAAGAGTAGACATTAATAGAAGTTGAAGAACGTGCTCATATTCTCTGTGATTTAAAAAAAGAGAGAAATTGAACACAGCCATTGAAAAATGACAGGTGTATTAGCTTTCTAGGGCTGCAGTAACAAATTATCACAAACTTGGTGGCTTAAAACAACAGAAATGTATCCTCTTACATTTCTGGAGGCAAGAAGTCCAAACTGTAGATGTTCGGCGGCATTGGTTTCTTCCGAAGGCTCTGAAGGAGAATCTGTTCTGTGCTCCTCTCCTAGCTTCTGGTGAAGCTCCTTGGCTTATAGATACATCACTCCAATCTCTGCCTTCATCTTCACGTGGTGTTCCCTCATGTCTCTGTGTTTCCTCCTTTTCTGTTTCCTACAAGGACACTTGTCATTGGGTTTAGGGCCCATCCATTGTAAGGATGGTCTCATCTCGAGATCCTCAACCTTAGTTACATTTGCAAAGACCTTCATGCCAAATAAGGTCACATTCTGAGGTTCCAGAGTTTAGGACATGGTCACATCTTTCTGGGGGGCCACAATTCAACCCACGACAAGTTGAATCACAAAAGATGGATGTCATTGATCTTTTTTTCAGATAAACTTTTTTGGGAGATAATTGTAGATTCACATACAGTTGTAAGAAATAAAGCAGAGAGATCCCATGTACCCTTTACTCAGTTTCCCCAGTGGTAATATCTTACAGGGCACTGGCCTCAATAAAGTGAAGATATAGAACATTTCATCACCACAGGATCCCTCCTTCATGTTGCTCTTTATTAGCCACCCCTGCCTTCTTCCACCACTGCGATCCCCCATCGTCCCTCATCTCTGTCAACCAGTAACCTCTTCTGCATTTCCATCATTTTGTCATTGCTAGGTTACATAAATGGAATCATACATTACCCCCCCCTCCCCCGCGCCTTTAGCATAACTCTCTGGAGATTCCTACAGGTAGGTTAGGAGTTCATTCGTTTTCATTGCTCACTGGTGCTCCATGGTGTGTGTCACCAGTTTGTTTAAGCATTCACCCACTGGAGAACTTCTGGGTGATTTCCAGTTTTTGCCTATTATGACTAAAGCTTCTGTGAACATATGGGTACAAGCCTCTGTGTGAACATGTTTTCATTTCTCTGGGCTATATAAATGCCCAGGAAGGAGTACAATTGCAGGATCATATCGTAGTTGCGTGTTTAGTTTTGAAAGTGCCGAATTGTTTTCCTGAGGATGTGAGCCATTTACATGTCTCCCAGCAGTGTATGAGTGATAGCTTTCCTTCCCATCACCAACATTTGGTGTGGTCACTATTTTTTATTTTAGCTGTGCTGTAGGTATGTAGTGAAATGTCATCCTGGTTTAAGTTTACATTTCCCTAACGGCTAAATGATATTGATCATCTTTTCATGTGCGTATTTGCCATCTCTATACCCTCTTGGGTGAAATGCTCCTTCACGTCTTTTGCCTATGTTCTAGTAGGAGTGTTTGTATTTTACTGTTGAATTTTGAGAATTTTTTATATAAGATACTTCGTTTGACATGTGCTTTGTGAGTATTTTCTCCCAGTCTGTAGCTTGTCTTTTCATCCTCTTAAGAGAGGTTTCACAGAGCAAGGTTTACTTTTGACAAAATTCAGTTCATCAGCTTTCCCTTTTATGGGTCATGCTTATGGTGTCAAGTCTAAGAAACCTTTGCCAAGCACTAGATCCTGAAGACTTTCTTTTCTTTTTGGCCGTGCCACCTGGCTTGCAAGATCTTAGTGCCCCCACCAGAGATTGAACCCGGGCCCTGGCAGTGAAAGCACCAAGTCTTAACCACTGTACCATCAGGGAATTACCCCTAATAAGTTTTCTGTTTTACGTAAGCCCGTTATCCATTCTGAGTTAATTTGTATATAAGGTTTAGGTCAAGGTTCATTTTTTTTGCCAATGAATGTCCAGTTGGTCCAGCACCATTTCTGGAAAAGACTGTCCTTCCTCTGTCTTATAATAAGGTGGACTTATTTGTGTGAGTCTAAAACAAAAGTTAGGCCTGTGTCTACTGATAGTTGCTTCAGTTTCACAAATTAATAAAAGAAAATCATTCTCTGCAAAGGATACGTGCTTTAGTGCCTCTTATCTGCCAACTGTAGATTAGCCCTGATGATTTGTATTGTGGTAAACTCACCATACTTTATAGAGTAACATGGTGTGTAGCTTTGGGAATTCTTTTATTTATTTATTTTTGGATTCCAGAGGAGTTTGGGGGGCCAAGGAGGTAGTTGATGAATGATGAATCCATCAAAATCTGGAAGGGATAACTTGAGGCAGTTGAATCTCTTAATAGAGGATTTGAACCCCTTTCTTCAGATGCTTTGAGGAATAAATGGGAAGTTGGGTTTTCAAGGACAGTGAAAGAGACTTTCCAAAAGGATGGGGAAGTGGGTGCGTGGCACACGCTTTCGGTTTCCTCTCCCTGCTGTGCTGCAGTGAGACGCAGGTGCTAGAGGAACCCTACAGAGAAAATTAAAAAAAAAAAAATCTTTTGACCGCCAGATAGTCTAACTTCTGGTTTTCCACAATTTGGATAAGGATTACTGGAAAGGAAGTGTTAACTCAAATATGCTTTGTACAACAAAGCAGTCTTGTGCTGTTAAGTCCACGTTAAACGTTTACCCATGTGTGGCCTTCAATTTGCAAAGATTCAGCCAAGGATCCAACTGCACATTGTGCTCGCCTTTGTATCCATTCATTTTTTAAAAACAGGGGGGAGTCAGCTTTCCTTTTTGTGCCTCTCTCCAGAGGGACTTCAAGTCCTGGGCCATAATTTCTGTAATAGGCATATTATTCTTGCTTCGTAAGCCAAACTGTACAAAGTGGGTGGGTTTTGGCACCCCTTGTGCAAAGACGTGCTCATCTTTTCCTCGGAGAGGGGGCTCGGTTGGCTGAGTCTTACCATCTCAGCTTGCCTCCTGCCCCTCAAGTAAAAGGGGAAGGAAAGAGACCCAGCCTCACTTGCACCCATGAGGCAGTGAGAATTGACCCTCCGGCATGCCTCCTCTTGCTTCTGCCTTTTGCAGTGGGCTTCATAAGGAGCAAATTCCTCAAAGCTAGCAATAAGCCTAGATGCATTCCATTTTTTTAGGAGTGAGGAGAGTGGTGGGTGGTGCCTTTTGTGTTTGTCCTGTGGGGAGTACAAAGAAGTGTCCACAGATTCCATATTCAGGCTCAGAATGAGCAAGAGGGGGCTGAAATCAATCACTGTTTTTATACTGAATAATTGTAACCCGGTGGTGAGGCCCGCATCACCCCTTGAGCACAAGCACAGTCCTGTCTTGCTTGATGTTTTGCCTGAGTTTGGTGGTAGGTGTTAACCAGGCTGTGGCTGAGACTGGAACTCGGCTTCACATAAGGAGCATGGGTACCCACCCCCCCGTTTTTTAACTGAAGTATAGTTATTTTACAGTGTTGTGTTAGTTTCAAGTATACAGCAAAGTAGGGGTTCAGAAGTGACTTGTGTTGCTCTTTTCCTAGTAAAATATTTCTCAGGAAAACTAACTTCTAAGGAAGTCCAGCAAGCCTGTGCTTTGGAGCCCAAGGGGAGGAAATTACAGAGCTGTGCTGAGAGTGTTCTGTTCCTGGCAGCTCCTGTATTATTTGTTGTGGACACTGCACCTGTGTTGTAGGGTCACTGTGGCTCTCGGGAAGAGAATAGGTTTCTGTCCCCTTCTGATGCAGTGGCAAGGCAGGCAGTGTGTGTGGTTGTTAAGAGCCGGCGTCCTGAAGCCAGCCTGCCTGGTTGTGAAGACCGGCGCAGCTGCTCTCTCGCTGTGTGATCTTGGGCCAAGTCACTTAATCTACCTCTGTACCTCCATTTCCTGTATGTAAGATGGGCACAGTAAGACCACGCACCTCACACACAGAGTTGATTTGAGGATTAAATAACATAGTAAATGTGAAGTCCTTAGAACAGTTCCTGGCGTCTGTGTGTTAGCTATTGTTCATCATCCCTCAGTTGATTCTAAACAAGTTTAATTTCATGAGTGAGTGTTCTTTGAGGGGGTTTCTCTGCAGGGGCTCATGACTCCAAAGAGAACAGAGCCAACTAGGTAATTTTACAAACCCAGAAGTGAATTATTTTAAATGTCTTTGCTAGGAATAGAGCTTAGATGGACAATTCACTGAAAAGTCCTGGGAAATATGTTTATGTTGGTGACTGTTGATCAACTAGAATTTTTCTCAGCTGCAGGCTAATACCTGGGATTTTGTAGGCTGGACTACCTTTGCAGTACCAACACGGATCAGGAATTAAAACTGTGCTCTGTGATGAACTAGATGGGTGGGATGTGGCGGGGGAAGGAGGTCCAAGAGGGAGAGGATATATGTATACATATAGCTGATTCATTTCGTTGTACCGCAGAAACTAATACAACATCGTAAAGCAATTATACTCCAATTTAAACACACACACACACACACACACACACACACACACACACAACTGAGAGCTTCCATTGTGGGGCGTTTTCATCTAGTGCTGTTTATAGTCTGGTTTCCCCCTCCCAGCTTCAGCTTCCTCTATGGAGTGCTTGGCTTGCAGCACAAGTAATGTGCTAAAAGATGGGGAGGATGTTTAACTCCACTCTGACACATCAAGGTAAATACAGAGAGAGAGGCTGGCAGGTGGCACAGAGGTACCCAGGGGTCTGGGGACATTGGTCCAGGCAAAATGTTCCTCACCTCACCTTTTAAAACTCAAAGAAATTGCTTGGCTGAGGGGATGCTTGTGGTGCCTGTGATGAATAAGGCAGCCTCTTGGCCCAGGACAGGAGAATTATTGCAGCTTTCAAGAGGACATTTACACTAAGGTATACTGGGTATGTGGGTGTTGACGTTAGGATTATTTAAGTTGAAAGAGACAGAAGACTTCAAACAACAGGGTTTAAACAAGATAATTTACCTCATTCCTATCTTAGTTCTATGATCCTTTGAGTTTGTGGCTCCTTTATTAGGGGCTTCTCTACCCTTAGTTAGCACGATATCAATCCTACAGTGTGGCTGCCTGAGCTCCAGTCATCAAGTTTTCATTCCAGCCAACAGAAAGGAGAGAGTCAAAAGGGGACCCTTATCCTTTTAGGAGATTCTAGAAGCTTCCATTTCACAATTGGTCTAATTGGTCAGAACTTGGTACAATCACAAGCTGTAAGGGAGGCTGGGAAATGTAGTCATGTGCGCAGCTAAAACTCGGGGGCTGAGATTTGGGTACACAACTAGTTGTCTCTACCTGAGTATGTGATATGCTTTAGATGGAATCAAGGCTGATGCTAAGGACGAGTAGGGCAAAGTATATTTTTGAAATTCCAGGTCTGAAGAAAAAAGAAAACTGTTGGGCCATCAATTCAGACATTTCCTGTGGTCATCCATTTAACCACATCTGAGTGAGCCCCCCAGGTGCCAAGGTCTGCCACGCCCTGGGAATAAAAGCTGAGCTGAGTCATAACTGGTTCCTGTGTTCCAGGAACTCTTAGTTATTGTAAGGTAGCTATGCTCACCAACGCCTGTTAGTGATTGGATTGATCTGTGGCCACCTCTTGATGTCTAAGACCCTTTTTATCACATAATAACTTAGTGAGTTTCTGATTTAGATCTTATTTATTTGTGTGTGCGTGTGTATGTGGTGGTGGTATTGTAGTTGTAGCTAGGAGAACCCGTTTAGCAGTGTATGGGTTCTGGGGTCACCTATGGACCCAAGGCTGGTTGGCCTTACAGATATTCCCGGGGAAGCATTGAGTGACACCTCCCTGTTGCTTCCATATAGTTGGCTTAACCAGGAATTGAGTCAGCAGATTTGAGCTCTCTTCTGTCTCAGGGCAAATTACTGGGGCTTTGGTTTTCTCATACTTGTAAATTAGAGTTTCTGAGCTGCACGGGGAGCAACCCCAGCCCCCAAAGGTGTGATGTAATGTCTGGGGGCCGTGCTGAGCACCATATGAGGTAGTGGTGTGTTTCTTTTTTCTTTCTCTCTTCTTTTTTTTAAATTAATTAATTTATTTTGGGCTGTGTTGGGTCTTCGTTGCAGTGTGCAGACTTCTCATTGCGGTGGCTTCTCTCATTACAGAGCACGGGCTCTAGGCGCGCAGGCTTCAGTAGTTGTGGCTCTTGGGCTCTAGAGCGCAGGCTCAGTAGTTATGGCGCACGGGCTTAGTTGCTCCGCGGCATGTGGGATCTTCCTGGACCCCAGGGCTTGAACCCATGTCCCCTGCATTGGCAGGTGGATTCTTAACCACTGCGCCACCAGGGAAGTTCCAGTGGTGTGTTTCTTACTTGATGATAGTGACAGGGAAAGCTACTTTTAAGAGTTATCGAGGTGACTTGTACACAGTCCCAGAGTGACGGAGTTAGATGGGGTCTTCCTGCCTGAGGAGGCTAAGCGTCTGGCCTTCTTGCATTCTTAGCTGCTGTGTGGTGCCTTCAGGGCAGGTGTTAACTGATGCCCACAACCCATTCTGAAGGGTGAGGAGGGAGTGATGAGTCAGGTGCCTCACCTGGAGCTGGCTGACTATTTTAAGCTGCGGGCTGTGTGGTTGCTAGGTTTTCCTCCATCTCAGCAGCGCTCCCTCTGATAATGAAGCAGCTCACTCTGAGCAGGACAGACAGCTTGATGCGATTCTTGCATGTTGGGCAGCATAGCCCTCAGCCTGTACTCTTCTGTAAGGTTGCGCATGAGAGATGCCAACCCCGTCCCCTGGGGACACACCCAGCCTGAAGCCCTCTGTAGGGCTGAGCTATATCGCTCTGAGCTGACCAGCTTGGGCTCCATCCAGGTTATGTGTTGGGGTGGTTGGTGGTTCACCCAACAAAGAGGCCACCAGAGCTCATGTGCTGTGTTTGTTTCGTTTGTTTTCCTCATTTGGCAATATTGGGATTGGACAAGAGGATCTTAAGGAAGATCTTGGAAGACACACACACACACTAGAAATGGCACACTAAGATGGTGTCTAGGCTGTCTGAGCCACCTCCTATGTGAGAATCAATTTAGAGAATTGCTGTACTTCCTAAAGCAATGGGAAGTGTCCCCGAGAAGGGAGTCTGCCATATTGGTGGTCCGCCATCTGGTGGACTGGCCTAATGATGAAGTCCAGTGTTGGCATGTTCTCGGAATTACAATGTGGGAAGGAATCTTAAAGTCATTGTGAGTTGTTCTCCATCACTGTAGTTGTTTGTGAGATTTAGTCCTACAGATTTTTCTTCAGAGAATTTTCTGGGCCCTCCAAATTTCTGGCTCCGAACAGCTGGATTTGTTGAGCATAATCCAAATTTAGGTTCCAAATACCTTGAGTGTGTGTGTGTGTGTGTGTGTGTGTGTGTGTGTGTGTGTGTGTGTACTTTTAGCTTCTTTTTGATATACAAATCACTTGCCTGCCTTGAGTCACATGAAATTCTATGAAAGTTGACTTTAATGATACAGTGGGACAAAACAGTATTACGTTTCTAACCAGTTCCCTCCCTGCTCTCTGGAAGTGGAGTAAATTTATAGAGAGTAGTGGGGATGATGCCAAAGCTGCTTCAGTTTGGAATAGTGAAAAGAATTGTGCCTTTGCAGTTAGAAGATCTGTGGCTTGAGATTCGGCTCCATGACCTTGAGCAAGCCATTCAGCTTGAATGAAATCTCTAAGCTTCAGTTTTCTCCTTAAGGAAAAAAAAAAGATAAAATAGTATCTTGTTGTAAAAGAATTGAGATAATATCTTCAAAATGGCACAGGAGTGAAGAAATTGTAAATAACCTTCCCTGAGTCTTCTATATGATTTTTTTTTTTTCCTTTTCTAAAGCTAACCTCATTGATCTTAACTTTGTATTCAGACAGCAACCCTAGCTGGCTTGTCGCTGTGTGTCCTGTCCCCCACCCCCTCTTTTAAAATAGTGTAGTAGAAGTGGCAGGGACAGAAGACATTCTGGATACATCGCGCTACATGTGGAGATACCATGCAAAACTGAGTTTACCTCCAGCCCCACGGGTGGTACCAGTTTGCCTGGGAGGTGCAGCTGGAAGGAGGGTGGGCTCTGGGGTTGGACTCCTCGCGTTGGAATCCTGGCTCCACTGCCACTTGACTTGGGCAAGTCACTTCACCTCAGGCTTCACCGTAAGTAGAAGTGGGTATAATAATAATGGCCAGCATACAAGGTTGTAATAAGTAAATGGGATGATTTAAAAATGTTGAGCCCAGTATCAGCACATAGCAAGAAACTGCCCCTTAAATGTGGACTCTTCTTATAATAATAATTATTATTTTTAATTGTGGTAAAATATACATAACATAAAATTTACCATCTTAAACCATGTTTAAGTGTACGTTTCAGTAGTGTTAAGTATATTCACATTGTTGGACACCCAATCTCCAGAACTTTTTCATCATGTAACACTGAAACTATATCCGTAACACGGCTCCCCACTACCCTGCCTCCCCCAGCCCCAGGCAGCCTCCATTCTACCTTCTGTTTCTATGAGTTTGACTACTCTACATACCTCCTGAGTGGGATCATATGGTACTTGTGGTTTTGTGACTATAATTATTTAATAAGTCTTAGCTCACCACAGCAGTTGCGCTCTCTCCCATTTTTAGCATTCTACAAGCTCAGGATTGCCTGCCTTCTCCTCGAACCATAGTCATTACTGACTTACTTTCTTTCTTGAGGGAACAAGACACCTTGCACCTCCATTTCATCCTTTTGAAAAGGGTAGGGTTAGAGAAAAGGGAAATTAAAGTGAAGGAGGGCCTTCAGTAAGGAAAAAACCATTCACTCATTGCAGACATCCTCTGTAGGACTTCTTCTTTCTGATTGTGTGAAGATTCAAACCTAAGCACCAGTAGAGGCAATGAACCCCTCCCCAAGTATATGTCGCCCTGATTTAACAGTTTTAACAAGTTCCAGAAAGAAGAAAATACTAGAAAAATCTAAATTAACCTAGAGGCAAGTGTTTCTTTGTTTGTTCATGCAGTGGTGTTTATCTCCTGAGTGATAAAAGGGTTTCTTCGGCTTGGAACTTCTGACTACCTTTTTTTTTTTTTTTTTTTTTTGAAGCATAATTGACTTACAGTGTCGTGTTAGTTCCAGGTGTGCAGCAAAGTGATTCACTTATACGTATATCTCTATCTATTTTTCAGATTCTTTTCCATTATAGGTATTACAAGGTATTGAATATATATAGTTGCTTGTGCTATACAGTAAATCCTTGTCATTTGTCTGTTTTATATGTAGTAGTGTATATATGTTAATCCCAAACTCCAAATTTATCCCACCCCCCACTTCTGACTACTTTTTTAAAAAAATAAATTTATTTATTTTATTTATATTTATTTTGGGCTGCATTGGGTCTTTGTTGTTGCGCGTAGGCTGTCTCTAGTTGTGGCGAGTGGGAACTACTCTTCATTGCGCATGCGGGCTTCTCATTGTGGTGGCTTCTCTTGTTGCAGAGCATGGGCTTTAGGCACACGGGCTTCAGTAGTTGTGGCATGCGGGTCAGTAGTTGTGGCTTACAGGCTCTAGAGCGCAGGCTCTGTAGTTGTGGCTCACGGGCTTAGTCGCTCCACGGCATGTGGGATCTTCCCGGACCAGGGATCAAACCCGTGTCCCCTGCATTGGCAGGCGAATTCTTAACCACTGTGCCACCAGGGAAGTCCCTGACTACTTTTAAGTTGAAGAGGAAAGGAACCAGGATTGTATGACTGTAGCCAAGTCCTTTAATTTGGTGTCCACATCTGTGAAGGGTAACACTTGTGACTTCTGGGGGTAGCTGTAATGGAGCACTTGGCCTAGGGCCTGACACCTAACCAATAATCAGTTAAAATGTTAGCAGTTGGTGGTGGTGGTATGTTTGTGGAAAGAACGATCACCAGCCCAGTCCTTGAAAACATAGAGCTGAGACAAGCAGCTGTGGACCAACAAAACAGCCATCTTTACCCTCCTTTTTGTTTGTTTGCTTTGTTTTGGCCACGCCACGTGGCTTTCAGGATCGTAGTTCCCCAACAAGGGATCGAACCCAGGCCCCGGCAGTGAAAGCGCTGAGTCCTAACTACTGGACCACCAGGAAATTCCCCAGCCATCCTTACTCTTGTTAGAGAGTGTGATGAGCACTAACGTTCTAGAATTGTACCTATTGTATGTTCATTAACCAATTTTATTGGCCATTGGATAGGTTCTGTCCTAGGTTGTGCCTGGGTTAAGGGAAATGATGGTTTATCTGTGAAATTAAGTAGTGTAACTTCCTTATATACTTTTCTGGCAGTGGTGGGATTACTATTCTTCTTAAAAAAACACACATTTAATGTGTTTTAGCTACAAATAAAAAAATACCATTATTTGAATAACCTGATAGATTATATATGTCTGGGTCCATGAATCCCTCTTTTCATTTTTGTTCTTTGGACTTCTGGAAGGAGTTCTATCTACTAGTGAAGGCTGCAGGTATAAAAGTTGCCCTCTCATAGCCTTGAGCTAGGAAAAGGAAATTATGGGCCTATACATGTTTAAAAATTTAAAGAGGTTTTGATTGCATAGAACCTTTGATTCTGTTGTAGCATTTTCATTTTTGAATGTAGTTTAAGTCATGTGCAAGCTTTATACCTTCCTGTGATTCTTTTTTTTTTCTTTCTTTTGGCACATCTGTAGTTCCAAAAATCCTAAGTAGTTTTAAATGCTTTTTTGTGTGTTAATATGCAAAAGTGTCATAAAATTAAAATAATTTTCTAATAATTAACAGTTGAGTCAAAATATTTTTCCCTGGGCTTCCCTGGTGGGGCAGTGGTTGAGAGTCGGCCTGCCGATGCAGGGGACACGGGTTCGTGCCCCGGTCCGGGAAGATCCCACGTGCCGCGGAGCAGCATGCCCACGGACCATGGCTGCTGAGCCTGCGCGTCCGGAGCCTGTGCTCTGCAACGGGAGAGGCCACAACAGTGAGAGGCCCGCGTACCACAAAAAAAAAAAAAAAAAAAATTTCCCCCACAGATCCTTATAATATGGCAGTGTGTTTCACCACGTGTACAACAGGACATATTGTGCAAAATAGTTTTTTTCTTTAACAACTTTATTGGAGTATAATTCAAAATAGTTTTAGTTTGCACTGGCTAGTACAACAGGAATGACCAGTTTTCCTTATGCTTGGACAAATCAAATACATTCTTCATAAGAACTTTTAACAGTTTCCTGGGTTTTACCTGTAAAATCAGTTGGTAAAATAAGTTCAATAGTAAGACTTATAAGGCTGAGCCCGAGATACCTCTAACTGCTCATTTTTTCATCGCTTGTAATTAGGTCAACCAGTTCCATAGGGGGCTTGAGTTACAGCTTCTAGAGGTTTTGTAATGTAGACATTCTTATTTTTCAATTAATCTTTGTATCAAATGAAAAAAAAAGAAAAGAGTTACTTGGTAAATACAATCTTTCACTATCTCATTCTTTGGAATGCACTTGGTTTTATACTTTTCCTTTTACAAAGAGCGTATGTTATTGGAGAGAAAAGGAGTCAGATATGTGTATTACTAGCAACACAATACAAAGCATGTAGGTTTGAGTTCATCTGGAACTGGCGTCCCTACTCTTAGTTGGGATACCCCTAGGTTGTTTCAGGTATTGGTGATGTTTATGTCTCCAGCTCTAAAAGCGGGGGCACACATCTGTGACGAGGCTGTCTGGGGTACTATGAGGGCGATGATGTCCACGGCTCTGGACCAGAGCAAAAGAAACCAACAGAAGTAGGATGGAAGCCATGACCTTGGCCTTACTGCCAACCAGCCAAGCTCTCTGCTATGAGATTCCTTTGACATAAAGAGATGTGCAGGGGCTGTGAGATGTCTAGCAAATGCCCAGTCACTTCATGACCCAGAGGCCCTTTGGCCCATCAGCACAGCCTCAACGTGCCCTTTCCCCACTTTCTGCTGTCTTTTTTGTGTATCTATACCAGGGTGCAAGCAAGGAAGAATAAAATAGTGTCACCTTTTATTAGTAGCTTTGGGGAAGGCTTTATGGAAGAGGAGTTAGAGATTACGGCCCTCCTTCCCCTGCCTTCACTGTGGATACCTGAGCGTAGTAAATTGTGTTAAGGAAAGAGAGGAAGAGACTTTTGGGGCCCCCGAATTCCTTCTCAGCAGACGTTTCCTCCCTTCCCCTACTGCATCATCCAAGATATGGTAGCCTTTGGGTTCTTCTTTCCAAAGGCCCCCTTGCTCAGGGCGCACACATCAGCTCAGTGACTGGACCTCCCTTATTCCGTGGTGTTCCCTTCTTTCCTTACAGTCTTCCGTTTGTGCTAAGATTGTTCAGCTCCTGGGGCAGAATGAGGTGGATTATCGCCAGAAGCAGGTGGTCATCCTGAGCCAGGATAGCTTCTACCGTGTCCTCACTGCAGAGCAGAAGGCCAAAGCCTTGAAGGGCCAGTTCAATTTTGATCACCCGGGTGAGTCGGGGCATTGAAGGGGCGTCTGTGGGGGGGATTGGTTGAAGAAGTTACTTAACCTCTCTGTTTCCCATCCATAAAATGGAGGACTGTTAGGTACCTTGCGGGGTTGCGGTGGGGCTT
Source organism: Monodon monoceros (assembly GCF_005190385.1). NCBI lineage: Eukaryota > Metazoa > Chordata > Mammalia > Artiodactyla > Monodontidae > Monodon > Monodon monoceros. The sequence goes on along the minus strand of NW_021703774.1, from coordinate 61,096,547 downwards.
ATAGGAAAGAAGCACTTTGCAACGCATCCTCTGGTGCGTGGCGCCTTAAATACTGATCGAATCTGTGTCTGAACAAGGGTGACTCTTGGAGAAGCCTATTACTCAGGGTGGGCCAGACGCAGGCTAGCGCACACACAGCTGGTTCTCCCGCCTCCTGCTCTGCAGCAGCCTGTGTCACACCCTCCCGCCAGCACCCAGCACGTGCGTGTACATGGCTCGTGTGTTAAACTCACCGACTGGCAGAGAGTGGGGTGGAGGGTCCAGGATGGCTGCCTGAATGTTTTTGGCCCTGACAGTCCCAGATGAGCACACTGCCCCTTTAGCTGGTTTGGAGTTCTTGTAACTGTGAGAGTCAAAACTTGGTGTGGTGCCTGCTGCAGTGCCCTAGTTGTGAGTATGCTTTCCAGGTTATCGTATGCTGCTGGATTTAGAGAGAGGACAGAGATGTCTGAGGCCAGAGACGGAATGGCAAGCCAAAAAAAAAAAAGAATCCACTTTTCAGAACTCATTTATACACTTTGGTTTGAGATGCAGGGAATTCGCATTCTGCTTTAGGTAGAAATCTGGCTTTTTTGTGGGGAGGGGATGCTTCTCTAGGGTGTGATACACATATGTGAAATAATAGGTTTATAGGGATGCCCTGTTCATCACTATAGGAGAAATCATTGTACAGTTAAGAAACATCTTAATAGTTTGATTTCCTTCAGATGCCTTTGACAATGAACTCATCTTCAAGACACTCAAAGAAATCACCGAAGGGAAAACAGTCCAGATTCCTGTGTATGACTTTGTCTCCCATTCCCGGTAAGTGAGCTGCTCTGGGCTGGGGATTGTTACCTGTTGCTCCCCAGAGGGTCCCCAGAAGTTCCAGGCTTCTTCACGCCCCCCCCCCCCCCACCCCCATGTGTCTGGTGCCCAGTGCAGCCTGTCAGTGACAGGGCGGTGGCGTCAGCATGCCTGTAGGTGCACGGGGTCAGGAATTCATCCAGGTGCTTCCTGGAACAGTCCCATCGTGATCATCATGCTTTGTTAACTCTGAAGGGTTAGATTTGTGAATTTGGACTCAGGTGAGGGACTGCACATTCGTCCTCATCCACGTGCCCAAGCTGTTGTTCCTGGAACAAATGCAAGGGGGTATGGTAGAGGAAAAACAGGAAGAAGAAGAAAAGAAGCTGTTCTTTCTGCTCTCCTGGTTTACTTGGGATCGAGCTGTGTGGGGAGGTGTGAGGGCACTGGGGTCACCAAAGACTAGACCCACCAGAGAGCTTCTCAGTCACGTCAGACCTGTCCTTTCCATTTGTCGATTCTCATGCTCCTAATAGAATAGCAGAGTAGCTTGACCTCCATCACAGCCTCCTTCCCTCTTGAGTGGTGGGAAGGGGCTTCTGGAGGACTTCCCTCCTGCTAGCCAGACCCCAAGCTCTTTCAGAGCTACACAGAGCTCTTTGCTCACTTTGTCTCCTTGGGGGGACCTCCCAGGCACATTCGACACTCGTAAATGTTGTGTCACATCACGTGTAGCTCCTTAGTAGTGGCTCAGTAAGTGTTGTTTTTAGCTCTGGGATCTTTTGAAAGTTTCTCCCTCCCACTTTTCATTTTCCTTCTTGGTTTCTTTATCCCACTCTCTCTTGAGTTGATTTTTTAAAAATGGGAAGTTAGATTTCATACCAAATATTTCTATAATTAAAAACAAATGTTTCTATCATTAAAATGTTTCTACTACCAAATGTTTACTACCAAATGTTTCTATAATTAAAAGCCCAATCTTCATCTCCCTGTGTGTTCCTTTAGGACACATCTCAGCCTTTAATGCAGTTAGCTCACATGTTCTGTGCTCTTCTCATGAACTTTCTCAGAACTTGAGGGTGTGGCAAAGATTGGGTTGGAGGAGGAGAAAAGAGCACATTGTGATGGAAAGCCGGGCTGCTTTGGTTCTCACCTTCATCCCTCACCAGTAGCTCTTGAAGTACTTCCTACTATGGACCCGATTCTGCTGTGCAGGACATTCAGAGAACAAGATATGCCTCCTATATCAAACCTCTCCAGACTATGCAGGAATAAAGGGGCGCTTAGAATAGGGAACTGGAGCTAACATGAATAACGAGGGGGCTGGGAGAGCAAAGATCTGGGAGGCCGCAGCCGGAGAATCAGAGAAATTCGTCCCCAATGATGGCAGCCTGAGCTGCCATCTGGAGAAGAAGCTAGGTTCATGCAAAGTCCAAGAATCCGCTGCATCCATCCGGGCCCACAGCCTCTGAATGGGAACTTACGGAGTGTCTGCAGTTTCCTTGTCTAGCTATTATGGTCTCCTAAAAATTACAGATTTTGTTTCACTTTCATCTTCTTTTTAAATTTAATTTTAAACCTTTATTTTATTCAGGTATAGTTGATTTACAGTGTTGTGGTAATCACTTTCATCTTCTGAGTTTCCCATTGGCAAAGTAGCTGGGACCATGTAGGGAAAGGGATTCTGGGAATTGTAGTTTCTAGCCTTGGGGGAGTGGTGGTGATGTCAAGTTGACAAGAGACAGTTTAGCCTACCACCTCTCAGGTCCTGGGCAGGGTACTGCTACAGAATTACAGTGCAACCTGACAACTGAGGCAAGGGGATGTGGAGCAGTAGGAGGGAGGAAGGGCTGGAGTATTTAGCGCAGGTTGTGTAAAGGAGATGATATTTAAGCTGTGCATTGGAAAGCATGAGAAGCTGTTGGGAAAGGGATTTCCAAGGTGATGGGTAGGTAGGCATTTCAGGGGCCAGCTTGGTGGGGGATTGCAGTAGGTTAGGTGTGGAGGGATGGGGGTCAGTGTGTGGGAGGAGCGGCGGGAGGTGGGGAGGCAGGCAGGCCTCAGATCAGGAAGGACCATGGATGGACCCCAGGGCCAGAGGACAAACATGTTGGCAGTAGGGAGCCATAGATGGCAGTTATGTAGGAATGGAGAGGTCAGTTTTGTGGCAGGAACGAGGATTCACAGTGCTGTTTAGGAAGCCCTTGGAGTGGCCCAGGTGAGAGACTGATACAGGCCTGATGGAAGGAAGTGGAGTGAGGGCAGTTGGCAGGAGTCAGGGCCTGACCAGTGCAGTCGGGGGGCAGGGGGTGAAGATGAGTACCTTGTGCAGCACAAGCTCCATCAAGTTCACGTATTAACAAAAAAAACCCCTGCAGAGTTGCCCGTCCAGATGTGTTTCACTTTTTTCTCCAGATTCCCCTCTCATACCTTTTATTTTAAAATCCTGTTCTTTAGTGGCCCAGAGCCCATCTCTTGCATGAAGCTTTGTGACCACCTAAGACCACAAGCAGTCCCCCCCAACTCTTAAGAGCCACTTGTGAGGGACCCAGCTGTCCAGGGTTAACTGATCCCATCCCAGCCATGGGTCTTTCATGGTGACCACAAACAAATGTTGGGCTACAACTGAGAAGTCACCTATTCTCTGTAAATACCTTTCTCTGGTCTTCCCCTTCTTTATCGTAAGGAATGATTGTCAAATGAGAAGGTTGGGCTAGGTAATCCCAAATTTGGTAATCCCAAATGCTCTTAATACTCCAGGTTTATGTGAACCTCCCAGCCCATCTCTAAACTCCTAAACAGAATATTGCACCATAGGTTCCTGGCACATCCTGGGCTAGTAGGTGCTCAATAAATGTTGTTTTTAGCTCTAGGCTATTTCTAAATTTTCTCCCACCTAGACCTACATGTGGACTTGGGAAGTGATTGATTTCAACTTTTGGGGGCACCACCCACAGAGCAGGCAGTTTGGTTCTCCTTACTGTCCCAGGATTGAAGAGGCATGACCGTTGAGTTGGAAAACCACCTGTTCCTTTTTAGTGTTTATCAGTTAGGCAAGTTGATCAGCACTGCCAGACAGTGTCAGTCTGGGTACATTAGCACAGTCATTGCATTCACTCTGTGTATTCCAGATGGAACCCTAGGAATCCCACACACATGCTTTGTTTCCCGGCAGAGCCTTTCTGCCCTCTTCTTGGCCCAGGGCAGCTGCCTAGAGTGACTCATTATTTCACTCATTCATTGATCCTTTTTTCTATCCATCTTGCTTCTGAACTCTGCCCAGTTTGGTTCCTTATCCTAAACCACAATGAGCACCCTGTTTTCCAGTACCTGACATTCTTCTAGGGTTGGCGTGTCTCAACCCTGGCTGCACAGTAGACATACCTGGGAGCTTTTTTAAAAAAGGGCTGAAATCTTGTCATTTGCGACAATGTGGGTGGACTTGGAGGGTATTATGCTAAGTGAAACCAGTTAGACAGAGAAAGACAAATACTGTATGATTTCATGTATTATGTGGAATCTAAAAACAAATGAACAAACAAGAAAACAGAAACAGCGTCATAGATACAGAGAACAAATGGGTGGTTGCCAGAGGGGAAGGGGGTAAGGGAAGAAGAAATGGTGAGGGAGATTAGGAGGTACAGACTTCCAGCTACGGAATAAATGAATCACAGGTATGAAGTGTACGGTGTGGGGAATATACTCAATAATAATAATGTAATATCTTTGTATGGTGACAGATGACAACTAGACTTAGCATGGTAATGATTTGGAAATGTATAGAAATATGAAATCACTGTGTTGTGTACCAGCAACTAACGTAGTATTGTATGTCAATTATACTTCAAAAAACAAATTCATAGAAAAAGAGATCAAACTTATTGATACCAGTGTGGGGAGTTTGGGGAGGTGGGGAAATGGGGAGATGGGCTTGCAGGGGGAGGGAGAACTAGATAGTCAAAAGGTACATACTCTACTTATAAGATAAATAAGTACTAGGGATGTAACGTACAACATGATAAAGATAATCACTGTTGTACGTTATATATGAAAGTTAAGAGACTAAATCCTGAGTTCCTTCACAAAAAAAGTTTTCTATTTCTTTAATATTTCTTTTAATGTTTCTTTAAATATTTCATTTATATGAGATGACAGATGTTCACTGAACATTATTACCATTATTGTGGTAATCATTTCATGATGTATGTAAGTCAAATCATTATGTTGTACACCTTAAACTTACACAGTGCTTTATGTCAATTATATCTCAATGAAACTGGGAGAAGAAAACGTAAATATTTTAAAAAAAGAAAAAATTAAAAATAATGTATCAAATATGGAAAAAGAACAAACATTGCTTCTAGAAACGGAAAACACAACGGCACATTTTTAAAACTCAGTAGACATATTTAGCAGCAAAATGGACCTAAAAAAACCCAATTCAAACACTAGGGGATTGATCTGAAGAAATCATTCATTAATGCATTAAGGAAAGAAGAAGACAGAAAAAAATCAGAAGAGAGATTAAGAGACATAAAAGACAGTGAAAAGACCTGAAAAATATTTAGTCAGGAGGAAAGGAAAGAGAATAAAGGCAATATCTGAAGAGACAGTAACTTAATTTTCCCCAGAACTAATGAAACTCACTAAATCCATAGATTCAAGAAATGCAACAAATTCCCAAGCAGGATAAATAAAAAGAAAAACACAAGTGAGTTCTACTCTTTGGAATTGGTTAATATTCCATTGTGGCCTAACAGTTAATTTTTGTGCCTGCTGCAGTTGTATTTCAAAGTTTTGTACAAAGTTGTGTGCACGCACAAACACATACATGGTTACTAATTGTGTTATTCATACTTTCCATTTCCTTCTTTATTGCTACTTCATCTGTCAGTTTCTAAAATACAGAAGTTAGGCGTCTCTCCAATACCAACGTGGATGCAGTTTCTCCTGGTATTTTTATCCGCTCGATATACTTCGAACCTCTGCTGTTAAGTAAATAAAGTTTCATGACTTTAAAAAAAAAAAAAGAAAAGAAATACCTGGGGAGCTTTTAAAAAATATCGATGCTCTAGCTCCACCCCAGACTAATGAAGTCAGAGCCCCAGGGGAGTAGGGTCCAGGTATAAATATTTTTAAAAGCTCCTCAGATGATTCTGTGTGCCTCCAGAGTTAATACCGCCATTCTAGAGAGTCTCCTAATTGCACTAACCTGGTGCTTTTCTGCTGTCTTTCATGCTCCATATTCTGCCATCTTGGTAGTTGCTCCAACAGTGCTGCCTTAGAATTTAGACAGGAACCCAGGGGACTGATCCAATAAAGAATCAAAGCATGTTTTTAGGAGGGAAGTCCCTTCTTAGTGGCCAGCTGCTGCTGACTTCACTGTGTTTGCACAGATAAAACCTATAATCTTAAGGAACTTTTGAAATAACTGTGTGGTTTCTTCACAAATGTTTCTTCACAAATGTCTGCTAGTTAGGGTGAGTGGTAAACCTTGCAGTGGCGTCATTACTTCCCTTTTCGTGAATTTTGAGGTGAAGTGCAAGGTGGTTTTCCGACAGAAGCAAAAGACAAGATTGCAGTGAAAGTTGAGACAGGGCGGAGCTGGACCCCAGCAGGCCCCAGTTATCCATTTGGTTTCACTCCCCTGGCTTTTGAAAAGTCGTGTTTACAGTAGTATCTGCCTTGGGCTTCCCAATCCTGTGGGGAGATGGATGAGGTAATGTATGTCCCTGCTTTATTTATTTTTATTTATTTATTTATTTATTTTGCGGTGCGCGGGCCTTTCACTGTTGTGGCCCCTCCCGTTGCGGAGCACAGGCTCCGGACGCGCAGGCTCAGCGGCCATGGCTCACGGGCCTAGCCGCTCCGCGGCATGTGGGATCTTCCGGGATCGGGGCACGAACCCGTGTCCCCTGCATCGGCAGGCGGACTCTCAACCACTGCGCCACCAGGGAAGCCCATCCCTGCTTTATTGATAAGGAAGACAGTTGTAGGAGCTGGGCAGAGGCAACCCTGGCAGGACTGGGACTCTTTCCTTCCACAGAGATCCTTTCCCCTTCCCACCCTCTTACCTAAAGCTTTCTTTTCCCCTCCCTCCATCTGCCCCTTCCTTCTTCCTCCCAGTTGCCTCAGCACTGGGGGAGGGGGTGGACTTGTTGGGAGAAAACTGTGAGTTTCTGTTTTTGAAAGTTCAGAGTGTTAGGTTCCATAAATGCCAGGACTGAGAGCATTCCTGGAGACGCCTTCAGAGGGGGAAAAAAAAAAGTGATCACATCTTCTTTTGTCTGTCTTTATTCTTCATTCAACAGCAGGTATTTTTTGTTTTTTTTGACCACGCTGTGTGGCATGTGGGATCTTAGTTCCCCGACCAGGGACCGAACCTGCGTGTCCTGCATTGGAAGCGCAGAGTCTTAACCACTGGGCTGCCAGGGAGGTCCCAACAGCAGGTTTTTTATTCCAAGGAGAAGGATGTCTACCCATCTGCTTTATGGCGGAAGCTCAGAAGAACTGGTCACAGGAGAACTTCGCTGCAGCCGTCCTGGCCCTCATTCTTGGGTCTTCCGTGGTGGTCTGAGGGCTCTGTAAGGTTGTGTTAGCTAAACCCTCTCAGTGCCCTTTCCGTCAGGGGGCTAGGACCCCAGACTCCCAGACAGCTTCTCTTGTTTCCTCCTGCCGGGCTCCCCCGACCTGGCTCGGCCCATCATCTGCTCTGTGCTTTGCAGGAAGGAGGAGACGGTTACTGTCTACCCCGCAGACGTGGTGCTCTTCGAAGGGATCCTGGCCTTCTACTCCCAGGAAGTGCGAGACCTGTTCCAGATGAAGCTTTTCGTGGACACAGATGCGGACACCCGGCTCTCCCGCAGAGGTGCGTTCCAAAAGCCTCTGATGGCCCTGTTGGTGGCCTGTGACAGGCTCCTGCCCTCCCCGATTCTGGGGCCCGTGCCTTCCCCGAGGCAGCCTTGTGGCTGCCTCGTGGCTGCATGGCCCAGCCCAACTGAGTCAGTCTAGCTCCAGGGATGTCCTGTTGCCCAAACATTTGGTGACATTTGAGAAGGGATTAGTCACTTACTGTTTCAGATAACGAAAAGCTTGTGAGGTCACAGAGATGACATAAGAAGTTCACGTTTTGGTTTTGCTGGGGAAAAGTTTGGTTAAGTGCTCAGTTCCTTATGATTTACCCACAGGTGTCATAATCAAGATGGGAACTCACTGTAGGACATCTGGGGGGTGGACAGGAACACCCTCTGCCTGCAACTCTGGGCAGCTGGTCCCACCTGCCCGCTTCTTTCGCCCTTTGCTTTCCGGAAAGTTCTGTGGAGGTTTGGTCACTCTGTCCACCCAGCTCGGCAGCAAAGTCAGTTGTTCTCTCTGCAGGCCTTCCTTCCACGAGTGCTGAAGACACCAAACTGCTTGCTGGTGGGAGAGCGGAGCCTGTGAATTCAGCTCTGTGGGACACGAAGCAGAGGGCTTGCTTCTGCCAGAGAGCTTGGGAGGCTTTGTGGGGGAAGTGGGTTGTGGACTTGGATGTGGCGGGGTGATGGCCTAGGCAGCCCAGGAAGGCATATACCGCAAACAGAGACACCATGGCTTGTTAGGACTGTCTTGCTGATCTGGGCAACAGGTAGGGCTGTCGCCCGTGAGTGGTGTGAGGGGGAATGGAGAGTTGGGGAGAGATGAGAAAGGTTCCTAGCAGAGTTAGAGCTGACCGGACCCCAGCCAAGGCAGCGGGGTGTGGGTGACCGAGGAGAGGGATGAAAGCTGACTTAAGGTTTGAGTCCCCATCGTGCGGAAGAGGAGTGACACAGGAAACGCCAGGGTTAGCTCCTAGTCGCAGAGCAAGTCATTGGCAGAGTCAAATTTCATAAGCTGCAGCCCAGAGCCTTCTGACCTCAAAGTCTGTGAAGTTTCCTCTTTTCCGGTTCATGAAACAGATTTTTAGTTTATCCAGTTCAGTACTCTTGTCACAAGAACTATAAGTGGAAATGGCAGAATCTAGAGAAATGACTCCCTGGGTTTTACCCTCCTAAGAAGTAATAGGAGTCACACTACACTCTTTTAAGTCAGGGGAGCTGTACTTCCCCTCCCCGGTGGTGTCGGGCAGTGGGAGTAACCTGATGGAAAAAAGGAGAATTCTAGTCCCAGCAGAGCCCCTTGCTAGCTTTGTGACTTTGGTGCCTCTTGTGACCTCCCAGGCATGGGTTTTTTTATTTAAATGGGTAATATGAAGGAGACAGGCCTGTTTTTTAGGGTTACACAGGCCAGGTTAGAATTGCATGGTATTTTTTGACAGATAATTGAGGCTTGAGCCTGACAATTGCTTATGCATCTGCCCCGGGGTCTGGTTTATCACCTTCATCCACAAACCCAGGTCCTACCTAGGCTGATCTGCTCGGATGTCCATATTAGCTTGCCAAATTTGGGAGGCATCACTGGGGGGAAAATTGGAGTCAGATGAACTGGACATTATTTAAATCCTGGTTTCACCGTTGAGTAGATGTGTGACCTTGGGCAGATTATGTTTTTTTTTTTTTTTTTTTTTTTTACATCTTTATTGGAGTATAATTGCTTTACAATGGTGTGTTAGTTTCTGCTGTATAACAAAGTGAATCAGTTATACATATACATATGTTCCCATATCTCTTCCCCAGATTATGTTTTAATCTCTTTGTACCTTATTTTCCTATTGGTTGATAATGTAAGGATTAGTTAGTACTCCTGGGATAGTTGTGCCGATCAGAGGTGATGCAGGTAAAATGCCTGGTGGTGGCATTAGTCGATAAATATCCATGTGGCAGATCAGAAACCTGCTTCACCTGAGATGATGATGTTATGTTTTCCAAGTGTTCTCTCAGGACTTGTCAGAACCTCTTGAGTAGTCGTGTCCTCAGGAGCTGGTGACACCTGGGTTGGTAGCATCATTAGTCCAGCAGGTGGTACTAAAATCCCAGGGGATGGAGTGATGCCTGAGGGTGGAGCGAGTGCAAGAAATTGCATAGGAAATTAGAACCGCGTTTTGTGGAGGGGCAACATCCTTGGACTCTGATTCATTCAAACAAGTAATCCTAGGGTAGATTAAACAGAAACTTCTCCCTCCTTTTCTTGTGCTGAGATCCTTAAGTGAAATGGGGGAGAGACCTGAGGTGATGGTGACCTTCTCTGGGGATTTCTTAGGGTCAGTTCTCTTCACCCCCTGCCTTCCCTGGTGCCCCCGGGGCAGGTCGCTGCCTTCTTTCCGTTCCGCTGTCTTGTCACGTCACCCACTGCTTAGTCACTTTCAGCAAAAGCTGTTTCTACAAATTCACTCTCTGTCCACCTAGGACAAAATACATGCCTGGCATGTGCTTTGTGGGTAAGGGAGAGGGAGGGAGGGTTAGTCGGGAGCTGTGGGGCGAAAGAACATTCCTGGAGACTTGAGTGAGCGCTACGATTTCACCTGCCTGTGGGTTACATCCTCCTGGGCACATTCCAGGTTGACCCTCATGTGGGAGGGAGGTCTGCATCAAGTCTCATAGCCTTGGAAGTCGGAAGGACTTCCTTCCTTCCCAGGGACCCCCTTGTATTTCTAGGGAATTGGTTTCCTCCCAGCAAAGCTTGCCTTTGCCTTCCCTCTCTATATGCATTTAACCAACCCTTGAATTAGGGACAGGGGAGACGAGAGGCGGGGGCCCTGAGCCTGCTGACCCCTCGTCTCTCCCGCCGTGGCTCTCTGTGCCCAGTTTACATGGAGTTAGTGCTGCAGTGAGCCTTGGCATGGTCAGTGTGTTCTTTTACTAGAGTAACACATCTCCTCAACGAATTTTTGAAGTGAATTGACAGCCATGGGGGAATTGTGTTTATTCTGGGTCCTCTTCTGCATTTGGTTCTCAGCTTTGGCTGATGTGAAGCAGCATTAGCTGATTGGGAAGGGCTGAGTGGAGGCCAAGCAGGGAAGGGTAGACCTGTCGTTTCCTGCCCTTTACCCTGCAAGACCCCTCTGAGAGGGCCTGTCTCAGCCCAGCAAATGTGCCAAGGCCAGAGTGATGACAAGGAAGCTGGTTTTAAGTCCCTGGAGTGTCCGGTTTGTGCCAAGACCTTGTTCTGCCTTAGTTGTTGGCTTCGCCCCGTTTCCTGACTGAGGAGGAGGGCGTTTCAGTGCAGTGAACTGGCTGGCCCCGAGCTGTCCTTGGCTTAAGGAGGGGGCCCGTCTGTTTAAGGTAATAATTCGATGGAAGGCTCTTGGGAGCGGAGGTGGGCGAAGCCTTCTGGTTTTGCGTGTTCCCAGCGTCTGGGCAACGTGCCGACCCACTGCCATCTCCTTTTCCAGGGTGGAAGCTGGAGGATGCCTCCTGCCTGTCTTCCTGTTTCTCCCTCTCCATCCTGTCTTTCCATGTGTCCGCCCTCCACCTCCTGCACTGCAGCCCCCCCCCCCCCCCCCCCTCCCACCTTCCCAGCTGCTCTGAGGGACTCCCACCCCCACTGGGTCCAGCCTGCTCACCTGAGTTCACAGTTCCCATCCTTCCGATACGACAGTCTGCTGTCTCAGGGAGCCATCCCCCTCCCGGAGCTTCCTCAGTTCCTGTTGTCTTCGTAGAAATTTAGGCTTATTGGATACACACCATGTGCCAGCCACGGTGCTGAAGCGTTTTATGGATATCTCCCTGTCTTCCTAAGTGACCGCTTTGTGAGAAAGTTGCTATTATGGGCTCTGCTTTACAGTCAAGGAAAATGAGCTCCAAAGATGTTAAGTAACTTGTCTAAGGCCACAGAGGTAGTAGCTAATGGGGTCAGGATTCAAACTGGGTCAGTTTTGCCCCCATCGCTGTAGCTGATGGGGCAAGAAGTGGCTTCGGGCTTCAGCAGTCACAGGTGTGACTCACCTGCGTCCACTGCTTTCTCCCTGGTACGTTCCTGTCTCCCGTGACACGACAGGTGATGCTCTCGGGTCTGCAAGACACAAGAGAGCTGCAGGCCTGGGCCGAGGGCAGTGGCAGAGCGATGTGAAAGAGGAGTGAGTGTGTGTGTGTGTGTGTGTGTGTGTGTGTGTGTGTGTGTGTGTGTG
>NW_021703774.1:61060741-61084710 GCF_005190385.1 Monodon monoceros | reverse complement strand
TGTGTGTGTGTGTGTGTGTGTGTGTGTGTGTGTGTGTGTGTGTGTGTTCTGGGGGAAGGACAGAGGTTCCCACAGTGCTGAAGCTGTCAGCAGTTGTGTGAAATGCACGTCTTGTGAAACAAACCCGGCATCAGGCATTTGCAGGGCTTTTGAGTCAAAGCTGCTTAATAAGTGCGGGCGTGTGTTTGCTTTTTTCCCCCCAGCTCTGATACCCTTTTGGTCTGGCTTCCTTTTTTCTTTGGACCTTATCTGGAGACGTGTGAAGAGCTGGAGGCCGCATGGGCTGTGTGTTTTGGTGAGCTTGGCCCGTTGGCCTGAGTGCCCGAGCTCTTGGAGGCCCGTGGGGCTGAGCCACGTGGCACCTGTTGGGGCTCCTACTTGGCCGAGCGTCCCTGGCAGAGCAGCGGCGGTGGCAGCTGGAGCAGGGCCCTGTGTCCAAATGCCTGAGAAGACCATTTCCTGGCTGGGCTGGGTGCACAGGCGGCAGGGTTTGTGAGGCAAATCCTGACGATTTAGGGACCAACCAACCGTTTTATTGCCAGGGCTCATGCGGGGGGGAAAACTCCTTGTGATTTGAGGAGCTGGTAGAGAAGTCAATGGTGACAGCAGTATATTTGTTACCCGGGTTTCTGGAATGGGGTCTTCCTGACAGTTTTCTAGCCATCTGATCGTGCAGACTTCATGCCAGCCTGGACCAAAACCACAGGCTCTCCCTGTTACCTGCCCTTCCCCACGTGCGTGCGTTCCTGTGCACATGCCTGCACGTAAACACAGAATTATTTACAGACGTGGCTTTCCAGAAATTCACTTACAGGTATTCCCTATGTTTGTTTAGAGTTTCATCCCACACTGAAACGATTACCTGAGAAATGATTGAGGGGAGCTGAGAGCCCATTGCAAATGACTGTAGATGGATTTGATACACTTTTGGAGTAGGAGGGAAAGAGTTAATAGCCAAGATTGAAAACATTTGTAGGGAGGGGCTGTTTTTGATTATGGAACTCAAACTCACTTGCTGAGTTTGGGAGAAACTCGGGCCCAGGGAGGTTAGTGTACAGTGGCGGAACAAGGATTCTGGACGCTTTTCCGTGTTTTGATGAAAGACTGTATTAAAAGCAGTGTTTGTTGCAAGTCCCTGAATAACAGCACCCCCAGGAGGAAGAAGGTAGAAGATGGTGAGTTTGGGTCCATCTGGGCAGCTTCACAGCTCCAGCCCATGGTTTCTTACACCATGGTTTTCTCATCTTTCACTAAGAGGTCTTCCCTTTGCAGACCTCTGTGCTTGAGGTGGGCAGGAGTGGCTGACCACAGCTGGGCCCTCTGCCCCACTTCTACCCCCTGTAGGGGCTCAAGTGTGGGTGGGAGCCGGGCAGGTGGAGGTGGCACATCAGCAGAGGGTTGCCACCCTGAACACAGGTAAGTGTAAGGGCACGGGATCAGGGTGGGCAAAGGAGAAGTCTCCGGGCAACCCGCACCCTTTTCCAGGAAGCCCCACCACCTCTCTGGGCCCGATCCACTTCCTATTATGAGTTTGTCCTGCCTTTTTCTGGGGTTCTCAATGAAGTTTTATTTGGGTCAAATGTTGCTTGAAACCAGACTGTTGGCCTTTCCTGGAAAACCTCTTGCTTTGGAGAGCATAGCTGGATTTGACCGTAGCAAGATGTGAAAATGCAACTTGTTTTTCCCAAAGCGGCTGCTGACTGGCTCTCAGTCAAGTCTCTTAGGAATCCGGCTTGTGAATCATCCAGAGTCATTGTGAAGCCTGTGTGATCCTGGTCGGCCCCGTGAAAGGCGGACATGTATTGACTCATGCACTCTTTTCTTGATTCTTGTTTTTCCTTCTCTTCTAGTATTAAGGGACATCAGCGAAAGAGGGAGGGACCTTGAGCAGATTTTATCTCAGTACATTACGTTCGTCAAGCCTGCCTTTGAGGAATTCTGCTTGCCAGTGAGTTGTGTTCTTGTTTTTCATTGAATTTAGTCTTTAAAATGTAATCAAACAAATAAAGGTCTGTAAGTTGAGCTCCCTGGCTGGGATTTCACTCATTCCCTCCTCTATCCTCAAGTCCCAAGAAAGGGCAGCCTTTGGTGCTTTGTTTCCTATCACTGTGTTCTCCAAGAGCTCTGTCCTGCCACTCTTTTTCTGGGGTACCCCTTCAGGATCCTGCTGTCTGATTCCAGCAAGCTGTACACTTCTTGCTTGGTAGGCTCATGGTGTGAGACTACCTTTGAGACCACCTCATGGTGTGAGACCCTTTATCGAGGGTGCATCAGTATCCCAGAATAGACTCAGCCACTTGGGTCTTCAGAAGGTCTGTGATGGTTGGAGTACTGGTGTAGGAGCCCTGAGCTACAAGGTATTCCCTTCTGAATCTCTTCTGCCACTACATCTGAGCCCCGTTTCGAGCTTGTCGTTGGTCCCCGTGTAAGTTCCCATTTGGGAGGTTCGCCGTATTGGAACAGGCTTCTGTACTTCTGCCCTAGCACGGGCTCTGTCAGGCCTCCCCACGGCAGCTGGGAACTCTCTAGTGAGGTGGCTTTCAGAGAAGGAAGGGTGAGGACGGTGGAATTCTCAGCTTTTAGCGAATCAGCCCTCAGCCTAGGAAACACCCCAGCTTCTTCATGAAAGACCTGCGAACGTTGAGGGAAGACCTCAGGGACATGAGGTTTGGAATGGTGGGGTTAAGTTCTGAGAGAAAGCGAGAGAGGTTGGGTCTTCGTCTTGTCTTGGGTGATGCCTTCAGGGAGATGAGAGGTGTAGAGTGTGGCCGAGTGTGGGGATTTCTCTGCTTTGCCTAATAATTAACTTCTTTTTCCTCCCATGGAAAAACATGATCCGAAACCGTCTTTCTTTTTTCATTTTTATTGGAGTATAATTGCCTTACAATGTTGTGTTAGTTTCTGCTGTGCAATGAAGTGAATCAACTATACGTGTACCTATATCCCCTCCCTCTTAGACCCCTGCCATCCCTCCCATCTAGGTCACCACCTAGAGCAGCGAGCTGAGCTCCCTGTGCTATGCAGCAGCTTCCCACTAGCTGTCTATTTTACACATGGTAGTGTATGTATGTCAGTCCCAATCTCCCAATTCATCCACCGCACCCCACCCCTGCCCATCCCCCCCACCCCGGGGGGCCTCTTTGTTTCTTTAAGTCTGTTAGTAGGTTTTGCATCAAAACAGACTTGACATTTGTTTCAACCTGGAACCAGGCAGACTTCGAGTCAGCCTGAGTAACGCTGATGCCCTGTTCATTCCCCTGGAGAGGATTGGGTCACAGGATTAGGTTTCTGGGAAGAGGGCAGAAGTGGCTGTGGAGCTGTGAAATTCTATCCATCCATCTGAGGACCTCTCCTGCTCTTTTTAACTTAATAATAAGAATACAGGGCTTCCCTGGTGGTGCAGTGGTTGAGGGTCCGTCTGCCGATGCAGGGGACGCGGGTTCGTGCCCCGGTCTGGGAAGATCCCACATGCTGCGGAGCGGCTGGGCCCGTGAGCCATGGCCGCTGAGCCTGCGTGTCCGGAGCCTGTGCTCCGCAACGGGAGAGGCCACAACAGTGAGAGGCCCACGTACTGCAAAAAAAAAAAAAAAAAAAAAAAAGAATACAAAGTAAACTGATTACTGAACATACATTAGAGTTTACTGCCAACTTTCTGCTGTTTAACTTATTTGTAATGGAGCTCAGAATTTTACGTAAATATTTTCTAGGTTGTTCTACCTGTTCCTCCTATCCAGCCACTCAGCTCAGGGAAAAGCAGCTCATTCCCACGTCAACCAGGAACTTGGGCCTGATAAATTGTCGGCCTGGTTCAAGTTGGTCATCAGTCGCAATTCAACAGTTGTAGCGTGGAAGCTGCACGGAGTACAGATGCCCATGTCCTAAGGCATCGTTTATGTGGTCTCACCAGGACACAAGTTATTTGTAAAATGGTCCACAAAATGTCAGTAAACTTTACAAACAAAAAGAGAGTCTGTGGGCTTTTTTTTCTTTCTTTTTTTTAAGGCTGTGTCGTAACAGAGCCTTTCGGGAAAGTGGTCATCAATGGCGATTACTTCTTTTTGGGTTTACCCTCGTGCTAGATAAACTGTGTATAGAAATCCAAGGTGAATTGCTCCCCTTTAAGTTTGGTCTTACTAACTGATGGTTTTCCTCGTGGTGAAGAGGCAATTATATATTTGGTTTCAAAGACCACGTTCTCTGTGCAGATTGTAAGCTGAAACAATGTTAGATGCTAATGAGAACTCAGGGAAAAGCCAATTTATTATAAATTAGATAACGGGGATAAAATGTATTCTGTTTAAAGCCACAAGCTGCTGCTCTCTGGGGTTGGTAGAAGGCCGGCCCTTTCCCCACATTCCCTTAGAAGAGGGGCTTGGTCCAGCTTCTCTCTTTAATGCATTGTAATGCATTTAATGCATTGTAAATATCTTTCTCCACAGACAAAGAAATACGCTGATGTGATCATTCCTAGAGGTGCAGATAATCTAGGTGAGTCCTCATGGGGTGCCATCCCGCGGGGCATAACTTCTACCCTTTGTCAGTTATACTTTGGAGTAGGATGTGGTAACCAGACAAGGCTCTATAGATGTGGTTGAGCCACTGGCTGCTGCTGTGAGCCAGAAAGGTATTTATACCTATGCATCTGGCCTCGGGGACAGGCCCCTGTGAATATGCATGTACATAAATGGGGACAGGCGTGAACTTGTGCTTCTCTGGCAACAATCAGAGGGCAATAGATTACCTTCTACTGTCATTCCCAGTGATGATACCTGGGTGCCTTGTATCTGAGGCCATTTTTTAGCAAAAGTAGATTTCCTTCTTAATCTAATTTAGAATGACCTGCCACTAAGGTAGCCTTTCCTAAAGGGAAAGGGATTTCTACCACTAGTGCATTTATGCGTTAGCTTTGACTTGTCTAGAAAGTAGGACTATCCCTGGACTTAGGCATAGTGGGGCAGAGTTGAATTGTGAGAATACCCTGTCTTCTCATTCTCTTTAGCATTTATTTCAATTTTCCTCTGTTTAAAAAGTAAAATTTTTGCCGAGCCTTTTGGGAGTTAGTCACAGCAGTGAAAATTTCACTGTATATTTCTTAAGGACAAGGCCATTTTCATTTACATTGCCACAGTGCGCTCATCACATCCAGGACAATTAATATTGACTTAATCTCCTTTAACTTTCCTCAGCCTTTCTTTGTTTTTTATGACACTGACATTTTTGAGGAGTACAGGCCCATTGTTTTGTAGAATGGCACTCAGCTTGGGTTTGCTTTTGTGTCCTCATGATTAGCTTCAGCTTATATAGTCTGGAGAATACCCTGGGGGAGGGGTGTTCTTGGGTCATCGCCTCAGAGAGCACTTGGTGTTTATCCCATTTGGGGTGATGTTAACATTGATCATTTGCTTGAATCATATGATTTATTTCCAAGGCTAAGGAAAGAGAGTCCCGTTTGACCTTTGGAGGAGAGGGCCTTCTGTGGGGTCCCTGTCCTTGGGATGGGGAGCTGCATGGGATGGGGACCCAGTGGAAGGGTCTCACAGCTAATTGATGGTGTCAGAGCGAAGGCCAGACCTCATGTCTACAGAATTTGGGTCGATTGCTTTCATCCAGTCCGTGCCTCTGATCGTGTTCTACGTTGTCCTACTCCGAGAATGCCCCTGCGGGGGTCATATTAGCTCTGATGGAGGCTTGGGGAGGTGGCGTGACCTGCTCGCAAGCAGCAGAGCCAGCTTCCTGGAACAGTTTTTAGCCTTTGGTTCCTGAGTGCCGTCCACCCAAACAGACACACAGCCCCACAGACGTGCTCCCACCCTCCCCGTGTCCCTAACACTCTTCTGGTCTCTGCCCCACAGTGGCCATCAACCTCATCGTGCAGCACATCCAGGACATCCTGAACGGAGGGCTCTCCAAACGGCAGACCAACGGCTATCTCAATGGCTATACCCCTTCACGCAAGAGGCAGGCCTCGGAGTCCAGCAGCCGGCCGCACTGACCCCCGTCTCCTCAGACCCTGGCCCCGATCTCCAAGGGACAGGAGGAGGGGGCAGGAGGCACTGTGCATCTATACATATGGTTTCCTATGACATTGCTGTATTTAAGAAAACACCATGGAGATGAAATGCCTTTTTTTTTTTTTTTTTTTTTTTGGTACTTCGGAGCAGCGAAATGAAACAGAACTTGACCCTGAGCTTAAATGACAAACTGTGCCAACTACTACTGGTGATGCCTAATTATGACTTCAACGTGTAACCAGTTATAAATACATACATATATATATATAGAAAAGGATCTATTTTTGTGTAAATGTACAAATACTGTACAGCTGTTTGCCGTAAGTATTCTGCAGGAGGGCCTGTACTTGAGTGTGTTTTGGGGGCTGGAGCTGGAGTTTCACCAAAGGGAGGTTGCCTGGTGGGTTCCAGGTGGGGCAGGCTCAGGCATCTGGGAGGGAGGCTCACGGCTCGCGGCTCTCAGTGTCTGTGGGTCTCGTTGGAAGTGGAGTTTGGAACTTTTGATCGCTTCCCCTGCCAGATGCCACCTTCTTGGTGCTGGAGCTTTAGGATAATGTTAATGAGAGATCCTCTTTTCTTTTTTTTTTTCTTTTTTTTTTCTTTTTTTTTTTTTGAGTTGAAATTAGACCTCAACTCAAAACTCAAACTCAGGGAAGGGGCCCACTGAGGGGAATGAGTCTTCTGCGTTTTCTTCTTGCCCCTGCCCACCTCTGGCTGCTCGGGTAGCTCCACACTTCCTTCCTTACTCACCCGCTTCTCAGTCTCTCCGAAAGCTAGAGCTGCCTCGCTCTCCTTCCCTGGTGGAGATGTGACGGGGTCGCTTCCTGACTGAGTGGGGAAGGAGGGAGTGGGACTATGCCTGTCGTATCGTCTGAGATGCTGGTGCCTCCCAGGGAAGTCACCCATGAGATTCCTTGGGCTGTCCCCCAAGCTGTGGAGTGCACAGTGGACCCTTGCAGTCTGGGCTTCGGTCGAGGGCCTCTGCTGGCAGCCTGCCCCTCACGGGGTGGCAAGAGAGCTCTGCCGTGTAGGGAGCCTGTAGCTTTTGTTCCCCGAGGCGTGGGGATTTGCAGCGAGGTGAGGATAACGGGGACCATCACTGGCAGCATCACAGCCACATTGATTGACTTACTTACCACGCTGCCGCGTCACGTGGCAGCTGCCGAAAACGAGGGGCGGGGAAGGGGAGTGGCGTTTTTTTGTTTGTTTGTTTTTGTTTTTTTGCGGTACGCGGGCCTCTCACTGTTGTGGCCTCTCCCGCTGCGGAGCACAGGCTCCGGACGCGCAGGCTCAACGGCCATGGCTCACGGGCCCAGGCGCTCCGCGGCATGTGGGATCTTCCCGGACCGGGGCACGAACCCGTGTCCCCCGCATTGCAGGCGGACTCTCAACCACTGCGCCACCAGGGAAAGCCTGGGAGTGGCGTTTTTAAGTCACAAGTTGGAGTCTTGGGCTGAAAACATTTGGGGTGGAGAATTCCAGCTTTTCCGAGGGCTCCCTCTTGGTGCAAACTTCCTTCTTTGCAAGAAGTACGGATTCCTGAAGATTCCTGGTGGGGAGGGGTGGAGGAAGCAGGGGACCAAACGAGAAGGAGGAGGTGTAATTATAGAGGCCTGAAGCGTCACCTTTTAACTGCAGAAGAGCCAGAAGCTTTTCACCTCAGTGTGTTCCATCTCAGTGCTCGGTAGGCTATGCCCTTAGTTATTCCCTTGTGACTGCCACAGCCTGAAACATTTTGGGGAACGCTTCTGCTTCCATTGCTTTCATAGCCCCTTGAGCCATTCAGATGAACTGATGCTGTTAACTCTAGTCACACGGAAGCAAGCAGCACCATGCAGTTTGCCTCCCCTTTTCTGGACTCCATTTGACTCTAACTCCGTTGGGCTGTGTCAAAAAGTCAAACCTAATCCCCAGCAGGGCTTTGCCACCCCTGAGACCTTCAGGAGACTGTGCTGCAGGCTCTGAGGGAGCCCCCCAAGGGCAGCAGCTGCCTGGTTGGAGAAGGGGAGGGTCCTGAGGTGCCTGCTCTGAAGGCCGGTACCTGGCGGGATGGCCAAGTTCTGGAGTGCGTGTTTCCGAGTCAGTATTGATTATCTTTCCAGTCATGCCTTGTGCGGTTCTGAGATGAAGGGTAGATGGCAGGATCCTGAGGACCCAGGGGTCTCCTGCCTTGGTGGGTGGGGCCTGTCTGTGCTCAGGGGAAGCCCGTCCCTGTCTGGGAGAGCCTCGGCCCTTCAGTGGTAGCATGGTCAACTTTACTTGAAGCTCCCAGGTGCCAAACCATTCAGTGCCTTGGCTGTCTATCCCACTGCCTTGGAAGATGGATTCTTCTCATCTCTGAGCCTTGAGTTACTTAGCCGCTTCCTCATCTACTCCTGGTGTTGGGACCAAGCCTCCAGTGTCTCCGAATAGCCCTGTCCCCGCTGGAAGCAGCTCTAGGGCTGCCCCACCTCTGGGTAAAACCATCACCAATTCTTGGTGTCTTGGTTGGGGGCTCACTGGGCCGTGCTGACGACTCCTCTGGTTCTGTGACATAGTACGTCTGGGGCCAGGAGGGGACGGGAAGCTCTGCCTTTGTGTGGTGACCCCAGCGTTTAGCCAACTGAGTATCTGAATTTGAGCTTTCTATGTGGCCAATCCCGGACTTGGTATTTTAAGAGTCACTGGATCTCTGATTCCATTGGAGAGTCAGATAGAGCCATTAGGCCAGAAATCATGACATGAGTCACCTGGGTACCCTTTGCTGTCCAGGGAGGCGACATGGATGAGCAGAGTGGGGCAATGTTGGTCGTGTGTACATGGGAGTCTCTTGTCTTCAGAGATACCCGGTGGTGCTTGCTTCTCCCAGGCTGCGCAGGAATTGTCCAAGGACCATGTGTTTAGGGAACAGGCATTGTGTCGTGGGAAGGCCTGATCCCAAGCTCCTTCACCCCAGTGGAGCTTCTGCTCCCTGGGTTTCTTGTTCTTGGGCAGCCTGAGACCAATAGGGGCAGAGAGCTGGCAGTGTGTATACGGAAGATGCAGTGTTGTGACCTCAGGTGTCCTTTGATTTGGAATGGATAGGGTAGGCCCTCAAAGAGGCAGCGGTCTCTGAAGAACAGGCTGGGGAGGGTGGCAGGGAAAGGTCCCCGGTTCACCCTTCAGAACCTGTTGTCTCTGCAGCAACCCACTGTGGTCTTGGCTGCTGGGCAGTCAAGGACACTGGCTTCTTGCCTCTCCTGGGCTGGCTTGGACACTTGTCTCTGTGTCCAGGGTGGGTTGCCAGTCTCATGAGGCCACTAGGTCAGGCTAAGGCTTGTGTGCGGGAGGGACTGGAGCCCAGCTCGTTTGTGTATCACCTCCTTTGCTGTCCTTGTGAGGTTTCCCTGATTTGACATCCTTGACCAGCACTAGGGCCCAAGGCTATTCGAGGGAAGTAGTAGCCTCTTGCAGGGAAGTGTTTTCCTCTGCCCTGGAGTCTCCCACCTGCCTGTCCACAACCGTGTGGGTGAGGCGGGCTGGGGAGATTCTGGGTCCCAGGGCTGGGCTTCTGAGAAGGGCTGACTGGACCTCTCTGCCACTCCTCTCCTTCACCCTGACCTCAGGGTGGAGTGGGGAAAGTCTCGGTGTCCGAGCAAACGAGAGGGAGAGCAGGCTGAGGAAACCGTCGGGGTGAGCCTGGAGCTGAGTCCCCTTTGATCTTGGTCTCTGGGCCTTCTTCGGCCCTCCTGGGGCAGGGGGCTGGCTACAGGTCAGCATCCGGCCACCCTTAGAGGCAGTGAGTGCCTAGCCAGTCCTGCCTTAGGAACAGAGTGAGTGGTAAATAAAGACGTAGGCTTTCTTTTGGTCTCTTAGATGCTTGCGCTTCCCCCTTTTCTTTCTACTGCCCTGCCTTTACTGTTAGCAGTTACATAAATGACCACATACTCTGTACTTTGCTGTAAATAAAGACTGAACAGAAAAGAACCCACTCTTGCCTTCTTTGTGGTGCTTGGGCCGGAGGAACAGTGGCTGAGGCCAGCGAGCTGAAGGGAAAGTAGCGCCTCCAGGCCTTCGCTGTGTGGATAGGGGCACCAGCCTGCTGTCACTATGCCTCCCCTCCTGGGCTGCACCCAGGCCACCATGTGTGCACTTGTGTGTTTCTGCTCTGCTTCTGAAGCCAGGTCAAGATCCCTGGGAGGCTTCTCTTCGCTGGCTCTGGCCGGCTCTGTTCCCTCTGAGGTCATCCGGTTTGTGCAGTCTCCTCCCTTCCTGCCCTCCCTTCCCCATCCCTTCCTCAACGTTCACAATAAAAGCCAGAACAAAACCTTCTAAATAAAGAAAACTTTATTGGGGTTGGGTGGAGGAAATTTGACATTATGACAATGTGAACAACTTCAGGTTGAATTCACATACATATATGTGTGTGTGATTACCCAGGATGACTATATCTATTTAGTGTATAGTCATACATCAATCAAATGCAGATAATCATCCATCTCTTGTTACTGAAAGATCTAGGTCACCCACCACCGAGGATTTTAAAATAATTAAAGTAATTGGCTTTTGTGCTCCTTGTAGCACCCCGACTCTTCCCCCCGGCCCCCCCTTTTCTCAGCTTCCCTTTCATCCCTTCACCTGCTGCCTCCCAGGCACCCAATGACCCTCATTGATGTGCGGAGTTGCCCTGCTATTTCCAGCCACTTCTTCCAAGGACAGAGGCAAACCCTTCAAGGAATTCAGATCCAAAAGAACTTGGATTTAAGAGGAATCCATCCTCAGAAGGCCGCTGTGTTTTCACATAACACTTAGGTGTGTGTTATCAAGCTCTATTATTACCTGCAGACAGATGAAGACGTGAGTCGTGGTTGTGCAAGCCGCTTTAGCTGCGATCCAGTTTGCTCTGTGCGTTGCTCTCACATTTCCCCTATCTGTGGACCACGTCTGGAGTCCAAGCTTTGCTTGGGACTCTGTTCATTTCTCAGAATTCAGTTCTGCTTCCTTGTTGTAATTTGAGGCACAGTTGAGCGATTTGGTCTGCCTCCCACCCGCCTGTCACAGCATCCTTTGAGCCACTTTCCGCTCTGCATCCTGGACTCACCCTTTTGACGAGTGAGTGCTGCTTTAATCAAACCACGTCGGCTCAGACTGAAAGAAACCTGTTAGGACCTGCATAAAAGTTTTAAAGACAAGAGGTGGAGAAGGAGACCTAGGATGTGGGAAAGCTTTGAGAGGATGGGACCATAGGGATTGATTTCTTTCATCATCTGGTGCTGGGGGCTGTTTAGATTTCTATTTTAAAACAGAGTTTAAACACATTTGCTAAAACCCAGAATGAAGTTAACCTTCGTGCTAAATCTTGGGCTATACCTGCATATATGCTTATGTATCTTTTCAATTACACCATGAGCTAAAATAACAAACTAGCCAACTGAATCAATTTGAAGCTAGGACTAAAGATTTATCTAGACATATCTCCTCAGATGAACGGATGGAGCTTGAGGGTGGGAGAACATGAAACTGTGCCTTACGCAAACTCATTTTTCGCACAGTCCAGTCCTTGGCATCCCCTTTTACAATGAGGATTTGCTGGAACTAGGTCAGTGGCGCCCGTGATGCAGGGGATGAAAATGGCCTGGGGTTCACCACGGTGTTAAGTGCTGACTGCCCTGGGCCAGGGAAAGCCAGCCTGGCCTCTGCCTTACAAGCTCATGTGCTTCATGGGGTTTTATCTGACAAGCCCAGGAGGGAATTAGAGTTGAGGATATTTCCAGATTCCTCTTTATCAGTGAGCACCATGTGCACCATGTACTTTCTTTTCAGTTCTTGAAATTTCCCAATTTTCATGATAACACTCACATCAGACTTTTCCAGCCTTCAAACAGTCCTGCAAAGTATGTTAGGAATGCGGTCCTGCTCCAGTTCTACCGAGGAAGCTAGGAAGTAGGACGTGCTGTAGGAGGAGGCTGCCTGGTGCGTGTCTGCCATCTAGTGGTGGAACTCAGTTCTCAACTGGGGTTGGGGGTTGCCTTGGGTTGTGGGACTAATATTATTTGCTTGGCTATCACGGTTTCTAAGAGAATGGTCAGAGGGCCTAGAAGTCTAACTACTTCTGATGTGATTCTTTTTTTTCTTTTTTTTTCCTGGAAGATCTTTATTAAAGCCTTCACTAAGGCAGGTAGGAGCATCAGCTCCTACTTCTTAGTTTCTCTGTTGCTGCAGTCTACTCTAGTGGTTCCCCAAGCTGGCCATCACCATCACCGGGGCTTGATAAAGACACTACTGTGATCCATTCCTGAGAATTCTGATTCTGTAGGTCTAGGGAGAGGGTCTTTTATAACAAACTACAGGTGAGTCAGATGAATAGGCAGAATTGGAAACCCAGGACCTTGTGTATTTAATCGCGTAGACCGTTTAAATCTGTGATGTTCACAGCACTGGAGAGCCCATTTCTCCTGAAAATGTCATCTGTGCTGTTTAAAGCCCTTCGCTGCCTGCGTGGGGACTGGAAAGGGGCATTAAAGGCTGCTCAGAAGCTCATTCAAGTCCAGCACTGCCTCTTAGGTTGTAAGACACCCTCCACCCCCCCCCAGCCCCCCCAAAAACCCGGCACCAGGAGACACTAAACTACGGCTGCATGTCTGCCCTGGGAAAGTTCCTAGGATGTCCTGGGAACAGGGCAAGCTTTTAGAGGTCATGTAGTCCAGTGCCTTCAAGCATGCTTTTAGTCATGGAGCCCTTCACGAAGTCTTCCTTGAAGTCTCAATGTGAAAAGCAGAAAAGCAGCTTCTCCCTTGAGAATTCTCAGGGTTTTCTTTGAAGCCATTGAAGTCAAAGCCCTTCATGTTACAGATGAGGAACGTAGGGCCCAGAGGCAAAACGACTGGGTCCGGATCCTACTACTGACTGGGCTGTAGGTCTGCAGTGGACTTGATTTCAGGGTTGGAAACAAAAGTCCCTCCTCCTGTAGTCCTTTAGAGCTTCTCCAGGGCAGGCATTGGTGGTAGAAGTTGGGGTGGATCACTGCCATTGGACTGATTCTTTTTTTTTTTTTTTTTTTTTTTGCGGTACGCGGGCCTCTCACTGCTGTGGCCTCTCTCGTTGTGGAGCACAGGCTCCGGACACGCAGGCTCAGCGGCCATGGCTCACGGGCCCAGCCGCTCTGCGGCATGTGGGATCTTCCCGGACCGGGGCACGAACCTGCGTTCCTTGCATTGGCAGGCGGACTCTCAACCACTGCGCCACCAGGGAAGCCCTGGACTGACTCTGTTTGGCAGCTACAGGAAGAAGGACCTGGGTGGGTGGAAGGCAGGAGAATGAAGAGAGAGAATCGAACTTCTTTTAAAAATTATGTTTGGTTAGTTGGAGGTCAGCTGAGATCTGTAAAAGGGATTCCACCTTCTGCTCAATGATTTGAGTGTTGTCTGGCTTCAAGTCAAAGGGAGACTTCAAGCCTGTTGGGGGAAATCACTGTGGAGTTGACAGATCTAGTTTAAATGTTGACTCTTTCACGTAATGGCTGTGTGGTCTTGTGCAGCCTGTACTCTAGGGATAAGGACCCCTGCTTTGCTCAGTGTTGAATGAGAGCTTGTACACAGGCAGGACTGCCTGGGTATAAAGTGTCCAGGGAGTGGCGGCTGTCTTTATACTCTTAGTAATTGGGCTGCAGTGGGTGAGACTGAGTTCCTAGAAGGCTTTTTCTTAGTAGCTCAGGGCATCTGGGAGAGGCTGGCTGGCTAGGGGAATAATTCCTAAACCAGATTTCTCTGTAGCTACTGCTGGAGCCCTGCCCCAGGGCTAATCTCAGAGTTGCCAGAGGAGGGTTTAGCAAAACCACAATAGGATATTTTGATGCAAAGACCAACCCAATAGGTTCAGAGCTTTAGCCCGCCCCCAGGGCTATGAGCCTCCCAGGCTGAAACCCACCCATTTCTGGCCCTCTTGTTGACCCTGACACCTCTCACGGGTGTGAAGCTCAGATGGGAGTTGGATTCAGGGGTGGAATAAGGAAGGATATCTGTTGTACATATCATTTAGGTATTTAAAATGGATCCAAATACTTGATGGTGTGCTTTTTAGGACCTCAAAATTGTTGACTATCCAGAAGCCTTGGCACCAAAACAAAGGGGTCAGATATTATGTTCTCTTGTTCTGTAGCTGAAGAGTCTGTCTGTGGGGCAAACAAGCTGAGGGGCGGCACGGGGCATCTCCAGTGGGACAGCCTACGTTGTCCTGGCAGCCCCTTCAGGGTTAGGGGTCCCCCCTGGTACTCCAGCCCATGAAAGTGCCTTGTCTTTCTTGATTAGGGTTTTCAGTCTTTTTTTGTGCCATGGACCCCTCTAGCAGTCTAAGGACACCTGTCAGAATAATGTTTTTACACCTATGAAATAACATCCAAAGAAATTTAAGAAAATAAATTATACTGAAACACAGTTACCAAAATATAAAACCAAATCTGTGATACGTGTGCTTCTTTATTAACACATCAAATAACAAGATTCAGTGGCCAGTCTAATAACTACTACATGGTATCATAGTGATGAAACTAAATCGTATTTTGAAATTCTGAGGCAACTGTAAGGTGTTAGGAACATAACTCTGATTTCTATTGCTGACAAACAAGTCCAAGTACAACGAATGTTCATTCCTGTGGTTTGTTTCCTACATTCATAACGGAAGGAAAGGCTAAAATTTCAAGTAGAGGCCAGTGAAAATAAAGATGTAAATTTTAAAGATCATAGACCACCTGAATTCTGCCCAAGGCTTCTGTCCTTAATCCTCAGATTAAGAAACACTGGTCTAGATCCAAATCTTCCGGGTCACCTGGTGACTAAGGTAGACGAATTTGTCTCCTTTTACTATGTGTCTTGAGTTGAGTGAGTCAGGACCCAGCCATGGCACTGGGCCTCTTGTGTGACAGCTGTCTGGGTGCTGGCCAGTGGACACACAACAAGCAACCCCAATGTAATTGAAAATGTTCTTGAAACCACACTTAAAAGAGTAAAAAGAAGGTGAAATTAATTTTAACATTATATTTTATTTAACCCAGTATATCAAAAATACCATTATTTCAACATGTACTCTATGTAAAAATTACTCATATCTTGCATTTTCTTTTTTTTGTACAAAGTCTTCGTTATCTAGTGTCTATCGCACACTCACAGCACATCTTGATTTGGACTGGGCACATTTCAAGGGCTCAATGGCTACATGGCTAGTGGCTGCCTTATTGGACAGCGCAGGTCAGTACAGTTAGAATTATATTGTGTTTGGGTCAGGCAAGGGCTCCCGTTAAATACTCTCTTTTTACCAAAGTGGGTACTGGGGTCCAGAGAGAGGAAGTGACCTGCCCAAGGTCATGGCTACTTAACTAGAGAGCCAGGCCTTGGTTAGGCCTCTGTCTAGCGGGGCTTCTGCCTTCATGTTATCCTTCAGGAAAGATTACATTTTTCCAGCCCTGGGTTCCAAAGGCCTTGAGTTTTTCAGGAGTGGCCTAAGTGTTGGGAGTGCCCCCTCTGAAAGCCCGTGAAGAGGGCTAGGAAAACAGCCAAAGAGAGAAAATCCTGGAGAAGTGAAGGGCTCAAGGGGAATTCAGTGATGACAGAAGTGGAGGGTGACCTCACAGCAGGAAGAACATATGTTGGTTCAGCAATGGATGAGGATGAAATAACCAATTCAGAGTGGAGGGAAATAAAAAGAAATATAAGGGAAAATCTTTGAGATGATATTGAATAGATGGGGAACACAAAAAATCCATTTATCACACAGATGTCCAAAGGAGATGATTATGAAATGGAAGGCAGAAATGACTGGTAATGAAAGGAGAAAAGGGGGAAATCCCAGAATCTTCTGGTTTTTTTCCTAAATACAGATAAGGGAAGACACCAGGGAATTGTCTTCACCGCAGCTCGGTCACTAGGTAGAGATGCTGCATGCTTGTTCACGGTACTGTCTGCGTGTGTAAAAAGTTGTCTTTCCTGCATGGGGAGCTCCTTGAGAGCATAGAGCATGTCTGGCTACTCTTAGTATCCCCACCCAATGCTTGGCATGGCTTAGTTCTGCCACAGAGCAGGTGTTTGACAAACTTTTGAAAAACAAAGGGGAATAAATGAATGAGGGAGGAGAGCTCTGCATGCAGTGCAAGATGGGCACAGAGTCAGGGAACCTCATCTGGTCTGAGCTTCCACTCTTTCCTTGGGATGTTGGCAAGTCACATCACCTCTCCTGCCAGGCCTCTCCATCTGAGAAATGAGAGACTCCTCTCTGCCCTCCTCAACTTAATGGTTTAGTAGATCATGTGAAAGAACAGCTATAACATGAATTAGAGCAATAAAAGCTGTCATACAAACATAAAATGTGTTATTTATTTTCAGTGGAAAATGTGACTAGGCCAAAGTGGTATTAAGAAATGATCAAGTTGGACTCAGACAAATGTGTGGGTGAGGAAAATAAGATGTCTGTACATGGCCAGAAAGGAGGTGAGAGCAGATGAAAACAGCAAAGTGGATTAATGGAGTGAAAGCCTGTGTCAGCCACTCGGAGAGCGTGGCTTTGGGACAGTGTCCGTGAACCTGCAGGAAGCATGAAGACGATGTTTGTTTCTTTACCTCTGGTCAAAGTGTCAACCTGTCACAGGATCTAACCTTCCCAAAGTCTGAGAAGTAGCTCCACCATACCAAGCATCATTGAAAGAGGCTCTGTCAGTTAGGATTAGGTTCAGCTGCATATAACAACAAAACAAACTAACGAAGCGCCCCAAATAATTGGCTTTAAGCAAGGTAGTTTATTTTTCTCACAAAAGAAGTCTAGGGACTGGAGGTTCAAGGCAAATATGGTGGTTTCGTCATGTTGTCAGGGACTCAGGCCTCTGTTTCTATCATCAGCACTTGGTTTATATTTTCAAGATTACTTTGTGTTCCAAAAAGGTTGCTAGAGCTCCAGGCAACAGGTTTGCATTCCATACAGAAGGAGGAAAAGAAAGACATGGCTTATTCTTGTTAAGAAAGACTTTTCAGAAGTACCACACACTTCTGCTGATATCTCATTGACCAGAACTTAGCCTATGTCCGTATCTGCGTGCTAGAGAGATTGAGAAATGTGGTCGTTTAGCTGAGTCATTCCTACTCTGCTTAAAATAGAAATATGCAAAGATAATATAAGCAAAAAAACCAATCAAACATGACAAGTTCTCAATAAATGATAGCTGTTAATGTAATTTTTTGTTTTGTTTTAAATAGGAGTTATGAAGGTATAAGTGACATAAACTGCACTTACTTAAAGTTTACAGTTAGATAAAATTTGACATGTATATATTCATGAAACCATCATCACAATCAAGATAGTAAATATATCCATCATTCCCTGAAGTTTCCTCATAAGCCTCCCTCCTCCTCTTCCCCCAAGTAACTATTGCTTGGCTTTCTCACTATAGACTATTTTGTATTTTCTAGAATTTTATATAAGTGGAGTCATACACTATGTACTCCTTTTTTTTGGTCTGACTTTTTCACTCGGCATAATTTTGATATGGATCCATGTTGTATATATCAAATTTTTGCCCTTTCTGTTTGTTTTCCTATTGAATTTTGAGAGTTCTTTATATATTTTGAATACACATCCTTTTTAAATATGTGCTTTGCAAGTACAGTTGACCCTTGAACAACATGGGTTTGAACTGTGCGGGTCCACTTATACATGGATTTTTTTCCCCATAAATACATATTAAAGTATTACAAGATTCCCCAGTTGGTTTAATCCACAGATACAGAACACTGTATGTGGAGGGCTGACTATAAGGTAATACATGGATTTTTGACTGCGTGGAGGGTTGGTGCCCCTAACCCCTGTGTTATTCTGTGGTTTGTCTGTTCTATGACAGTGTCATTTCAAGAGCTAATGTTTAAAAATTTGATGGTCTGATTTATCAAAAACTTTTTACTGATCGCACTTTTGGAGTCATATCTAAGAAATTTTTGCGTAATCCAATGTCACAAAATTTTTCTCCTGGGTTGTCTTCTAGAAATTTTACAGTTTTAGGTTTTACATTTAAGTCTGTGATCCATTTTGAGTTAATTTTTGTTTATGGTGTGAGGCATAGATGGAAGTTCATTATTTTGCATGAGACATCCATTTTTCAACAGCACCACTGTTGAAGACTGTCCTCCATTGAATTGTCTTTGTACCTTTGCAAAAACTCAGCTGTTCATATTTGTGTGTGTGTTTCTGGACTCTACTCCACTGATCTATTTGTCTATTTGATGTTAATACCACATTGTCTTGATTACTGTAGCTTTATAATAAGTCTTGAAATCAGGTAGTATAAGCCCTTCAATTTTGTTCTTTTTCAAAATTGTTTTGGCTATTCTAGGTCCTTTGCATTTCTATATGAATTTTAGAGTCAGCTTGTCGATTTCCACAAAATGTCCCGCTGGGACATTAATTGGGATGGCCTTGGAGACTTAGATTAGTTTGGGGAGAACTGACATCTTAACAATGTTGTGTTTTTTGACTGTCAACTCAAGTAATCAATAAACAATCTATGATAGGAGTAGAAAAGAGTTTTATTTGAGCCAAGCTGAGGACTATAGCCTGGGAGACACAGAATCAAGAAGCACTTGAATTGTATTCTGTGGACTACAAAATGCGGGAGGCTTATACAGGCAAAAACCGCAAAGTTATACAAATTGTTTGTCAAGACTTAGGATTGGAGCTGGTAAGAAGTAAGGGTGCTTATTAAGCAAGGATTGATTGGGATCCGAAATGGTCACATTGTTACAAGATTGCAGCTGGAAGTTGCTAGCAAATACTATTTTGAAAACAACTGGTGGCGTCCTTGAGGTTGATAGAGTTCAGAAAATTTAAGTTCTCAGTGATGGAGGAACATGTCTGAAACCACATCCACAGTGGCCATCTGGCTCCATTTTGAATGCTTGAACCAGAGTTACTCCATTTTGATTTTTAAATGATCTTCAATATATAATCATGACCTATGAACAAGGTATATCTCTCCACTTATTTTGCTCTTTGATTTCTCTCAGCAATACTTTGTAGTTTTCAGTTTACAGATTTTGTACATTTTTTATCAGATTTTGTCCTATGTATTTCATAATTTTTGGTGCTATTGTAAATAGTATTTTTAAAAATTCTAATTTCCAATTGCCTGTTGCTAGCATATAGAAATACTATGGATTTTTGTATACTGGTTTTTTATCTTGCAACCTTGCTAAACTTACTTATTAATGTTAATACTATGTTTAGAGTAGTTTCAGGAGTGAGCAGAGATATAACAGTGGTTTAATCTACCATATTTAATGAAAAGTTCTTGAGATTTCTGTATTCATTTTCATCATCTCTACAGGTTTGGAAATTGCACATATTTTCCTTCCTTTGGTGATTATTTTTTAAAATTGACAGGCGTACTTGACTTGAAAAAAATCTCTAATCTCCTACCTAACAATATGAGCTTTAGAAAGTTTTAACTCTGATCACGCAGTCCAGCTTACATGTCAGCATTACTGAGCTTTATTTCTACCTCGCTTTTTAATTTTTATTGAAAAATTAAATTTTTTTTACTTTTAATATTCATGTATTCATTTTACTGAAGTATAGTTGAGTTACAGTGTTTCAGGTGTGCAGCAAAGTGATTCAGATATATATATATTCTTTTTCAGATTCTTTTCCATTATATTCACCTTGCTTTTATATCCCCTAAGTTAGTTATCATTTATTGTTTTTAAAAAAATCTGTATTGTTTTATGCTGTCAGTGCTTGTTTTATATTTACCCAGAGTTTTATAATGCCTTTGTTCACTATTTCATTTTGCATTGTTCTTCTTAGTTCCAGATTCATTTTTTTCTCTAAAGTACACTCTTTAATGACACTTTTACAAAGGGTGTTAGTGGTATGCTCTTTCTTGGAAACTGTCTATTTTACTTTCACTTTTGAAAGATAATTTAGCTGTATATTTCCTCTCAACATTTGGAACATATTTTTCTACTGTCTTTTTTTAAAAAAAGACTTCTCTTTGTCTTTGATGTTCTGCAATTTGCCTTGAAGTGTTGAGACGTGGATCTATTTTTATTTATCCTTCTTGTGCTTCCTGACTGGCAAGAGCTACGTGTGTCATATATTCTGGAAAGTTCATAGCTATTATCTTTTCTAATGTGCCTCCTCACCTTTAACCTTCTGGATCTGTAGTTACATGTATTAGGACACTTAATCCTTTTTTTTTTTTTTTTTTTTTTTTTTTTGCGGCACGTGGGCCTCTCACTGTTGTGGCCACTCCTGTTGCGGAGCACAGGCTTTGGACGCGCAGGCTCAGTGGCCATGGCTCACGGGCCTAGCCGCTCCGCGGCATGTGGGATCTTCCCAGACCGGGGCACGAACCTGTGTCCCCTGCATCGGCAGGTAGACTCTCAACCACTGCGCCACTAGGGAAGTCCAGAACCCTTTATTCTTTTCTCTAAGTCTCTTACTCTCATTCTATTTTTTCCTTTTTTAACTACTTTTGCAAAGTTTCTCAGATCTATTTCCAATTCACTTATTGTCTCTTTAGCCATGTTCAGTCTGTTGTCTAAAACTTATCCACTGAGTTTTTAATTTCATTGACTATATTTTTAGCTTTTAGAAAAACGATTTCATCTTATTACAAATCTGCTTGTTGATATTCTACAGTGTCTTATCCTTATGTTTTCAATTTCTATTCTTGGCCCCTGTAAAAAATTTTTAATTTTCTTATGTACTCAACTATGCGTTAAGCAAGACATATTTTGGTATTTTATCTAGAATTTCTAGTATTTTATAGCAAGAGGGTTTTCTGCTTATCTGACTCACAATAGTGAAAAAAATAAAAGTAATCCCATTGGTTTCTTTCAAACTTTTTTTCTCCAGAAAAATTCTGCTTTGTCTACAGGATCAAGTCTTACTGGGAGTTCTAAAACTTCCATTGTTCTAAGTATGTGAGTGTGCTGGGATACCTAGGGTGTAGAGTGTGTTACTCCAAGTTAAACTGTAGGCTCTTTAAGTTCAGGAACTGTGAAATGTGCTTTTCTTGTACCTTCATGTGCTCCTGCACATACTTGTCCACATAATCAGTGCCTAATAGTTGGCCATTTACTTGACTTTTGTTTTGGAGCCAGGCACAGTGTTAGCATGAGATGCACACATATTTTTAAAGAGTGTCACGGAAATCTGTCTGAGTTGGTCCTGACCAGAAAAATGGTCTGTAGACTAGGTGTGACTATGCTGCAGCCGGATTGGCTTGGGAAACTCGGCTCCATCTGTGGTCTGTTTCTCTTAGAACTGGCCACTAGATGGCGAGAGTGAGCCACAGCAAGTCAAGTCCTGCTTTAACCTTCAGAACAGCTGGAAGGCAGTCAATTCAACAACATTGAACGCCTGTCATGTGCCAGATACTGTGCCAAGCCTTCTCTGCCCTCAGGGACCTCATAAATGGCCAGTGGCCACTCACGTATAGACACAGCACGTATCCGAGGCGGAATGGTATGTGCACATTCAAGTTCCTAGACCCAGGGAGACTTTTTTTGTTTGTTTGTTTATTTTATTTTTGGCTGTGTTGGGTCTTCGTTGCTGCGCACGGGCTTTCTCTAGTTGCAGCGAGTCTTCGTTGCGCTGCGCGGGCTTCTCACTGTGGTGGCTTCTGTTGCGGAGCACGGGCTCTAGGTGCACAGGCTTCAGTAGTTGTGGCACGCGGGCTCAGTAGTTGTGGCTTGCGGGCTCTAGAGCGCGGGCTCAGTAGTTGTGGCGCACGGGCTTAGTTGCTCCGCGGCATGTGGGATCTTCCCGACCAGGGCTCGAACCCGTGTCCCTTGCTTTGGCAGGCAGATTCTTAACCACTGCGCCACCAGGGAAGTCCGACCCAGGGAGTCTTAAGAAGGAGGAACCACTGACCTCTTCCCTGCAGGACTCAGACTGGTCAGTTTATGAGACAGGAGCCTCCAGGAGCGTGTCACCCCCTCCCAGTCTCACCCAACTTCTTCTTACAGTTGTTTCGTGTGTATATATCTTATCATTCCCATCAGGTTTTCCTCCTAGGCCTCACTTTGCAGTTGACTAGTTATGTGACCCTGGATTAACTGTTCTCTAAGCCTCAATTTCATTTAGGGATCATAATATCGGTCCTTACCACCTCCCAGAACGGTGTCACATTTAAGTGAAGTATTAAAGGTTAAAATGCTTTGAAAATTCCTAAGTGCCATAAACTTAGGAGGCATTAAAATAATTGTTCAGGGCCTTCCCTGGTGGCGCAGTGGTTGAGAGTCTGCCTGCCGATGCAGGGGACACGGGTTCGTGCCCTGATCCGGGGGGATCCCACATGCCGTGGAGCGGCTGTGCCCGTGAGCCATGGCCGCTGAGCCTGCGCGTCCGGAGCCTGTGCTCCACAACGGGAGAGGCCACAGCAGTGAGAGGCCCGCATAACGCAAAAAAAAAAAAAAAAATTGTTCATATAAATTTCTCTAAAATTCCTTCAGGGAAAGTTAGGCCCACTTGGGCATTTGTTGAATGAATTAGAATGTAAGGACTTCCCTGGTGGTGCAGTGGTTAAGAATCCACCTGCCAATGAAGGGGACACGGGTTCGAGCCCTGATCCAGGAAGATCCCACATGCCGTGGAGCAATGAAGTCCATGCGCCACAACTACTGAGCCTGCGCTCTAGAGCCTTCAAGCCACAACTACTGAGCCCACGTGCCACAACTACTGAAGCCTGCAGGACCTAGAACCCGTGCTCCGCAACAAGAAAAGCCACTGCAATGAGAAACCTGTGCACTGCAATGAAGAGTAGCCCCCGCTCGCCGCAACTAGAGGAAGCCTGCGCGCAGCAATGAAGACCAAACACAGCCAAAAGAAAAAAAAAAGAATGTAAGCTCTTCCAGAAAAGGAGGCCCACAGCTGGTTGATGTGTACCAGCTGGTTCAGAGCCAAGAAAACAGCAGTGTCAGTGAAGTGCTGGGCTGAGCCTCGTGCTCTGATGTTTCCTGGGCCTGATGCAGCCTGACATCCAAGAAGGGAGGTCTCCTATAGCAGCAGTTCCTGTCTCAGGCTCTGTGGGAGGGGTCTGCCTCAGCCTGAGGAGAGGGGCTCTCTTCCTTCCCCACGCAGGGGCCTTGAGGGAGATGACATCGAGGGGGAAGTAGGACAGTGTGGGTGGAGTGTGGCTCTGTCCTAATCCCTGAAACAAGCTCCAAGAGGAAAATCCTCTGTCACTTTTCAGGACAGATGTGATAAAACAACATGTGGCTAGGGGGGACTTTTCTATCCCACTGACTTTTCTATCCCACTTCCCACTTGAGGGAAGGGGACCAAGTCCTCTAGGCAACGGGAGACTCCAGGTACCCTCCCATGGTCCATGGAAAGAGAGGAGAGGAGGACAGCCTGGAGACATGTTATCATGCTATCTTCCTGCCCCATCAAGGAACACCCCTGTGAGGATTCTTGGATTTCTTTGCCACCAGAGTCTATTTAATTTAATTAATTAATTTAATAAATCTATTTATTTAATTTATTTATTTTTGGCTGTGATGGGTCTTTGTTGTTCACGGGCTTTCTCTAGTTGTGGCGAGCGGGGGCTACTCTTCGTTGCTGTGTGCGGGCTTCTCACTGTGGTGGCTTCTCTTGTTACGGAGCATGGGCTCTAGGCGCATGGGCTTCAGTAGTTGTGGCTCATGGGCTCAGTAGTTGTGGCTCGCGGGCTCTAGAGCGTAGGCTCAGTAGTTGTGGTGCACGGGCTTAGTTGCTCCACGGCATGTGGGATCTTCCCAGACCAGGGATCGAACCAGTGTCCCCTTCATTGGCAGGCGGATTCTTAACCACTGTGCCACCAGGAAGTCCCCCAGAGTCTATTTTAAAAGCAATGTGTTAATAAATTTGATCACAGTCGCTGTTTTTAAAACTTAAGTTAAAATGAGATTTCCATGCAGACATTTTCGTGTGACACTGTGTGTGTGTGTGTGTGTGTGTGTGTGTGTGTGTGTGTGTGTGTGT